>NC_141138.1:80308665-80621703 GCF_053477565.2 Lygodium microphyllum | reverse complement strand
AATATGCCTAGTCATGGATCTCCCTGATTACTCATTTTTCTTCTTCCAGTTCAAAGTGCAATTTTTAGTCTCTCAACAATGACACAATGTGTGCAATTTTGCCAATCTGTCTTTTTTATGAAAAATCCCATAACTAGCTAAAAAAGAAAATTGCTTTTTGGATGCCATCCTAATCTAGAAGCTTTTCTATATTTTTCACATTTTTACAATAAATAAAATTTAATATATTTAAAATAGGCTAAAATTATCCAAAAATCTAGTATTTTTGGATAATCCATGCAACTCACACTAGTACTAATGACTCAGATCACATTGACTCTCTTGATCAATAAGAAAGTCGGAGGATGATATAGTGTTCCTCATAAGGTTAGGTTCTTATAGTCAAGAATAAAGAGTAAAATCTCCTCTTAATCCAACTAGGGGCATATAAGACTTGCATATCTTGACAAGATGTCTTCTGAAGAGGATGAAATGAATCAAAAGAACAATGCTGCAGTTAATTTTCTGATTATGTCTAAAGATATCAACCCAAATCAGCCCCAAATATCATCCAAGATTCACCTCTGATGATAGCATAAAACTTCCCCTATCTCGAAGTGCATAGATCAGCCAAGTTTAAGTGTTTATCACACTATATGAAGCAATAGAGAAGAAAAAGGTTCTGTTGTCCACAAAGTCACTGTGTGGGCTGCCTATTTCAGCCCATATACATGGCATTCAACCTTTTAAGAAGATACTTTGTTGAAGTACAAAAGCATCCCCTATATTCAAGAGCATGTGACAAGCAATAGGTAGCTTGCAATAAGCATGTAGAAGTAGGAGAGAAGAAGGAAATCTTACTGCCCTTGTTTGCCCTGTTATTGGCTGCCTATTTCAACCCCAAGCATGTAATTAGAGCAATCAAGATGCTCTCTTGATGCCCCTTCCACAATGCTAATGTAATGTCAAATTTCATCAAGCATATCAATGTTAAGTAAGTCTAATGATTGATCATGAATCTTCAAGAAGAGAAAGATATGTATAGCTGCCCTCAATTCTTTGTTTGGACTGCCTATTTCAGCCCACTTCCATTGCATAATCAATTCAAGAAGGCTTCTAGATAGTCCTCTCTTCAAGCTTCTACAATGGTGGCTTAGAAGAGAAAGAATCAGCCCTTGTTGCAACAAGATTAGACAAGAATGCAAGGAGATGAGCTTCAACCCTTCAAATTACAGGTTTGGATAGTCAATAGTAGTCCTCATTCAACTCCTCTTAAAGAACTCAAGAGAGTAAATTTGATTCCTCTCTTGGTGTGGGAGATCTGACTCATCATATAGAAGAATACCCAAGTCAAGCATAAACCTTCTTCAAGAATCATTAGAGAGGATTTCGTAAGTATGGGCTGCTACCCTTAAATACATAGTTTAGCCCTGTTTTACATAGCCAAGAGTGGCCTTCAGTTTCATCAGTGATGGGAAGAGTGGTACTTACATGTCAAGTGGAGTCTTCTTCATATGCTTGTGGTTGCATGGCTTGAGTTCCTTTGTGTATGAGCTTCATTCTCCTCCATCCAAGATGCACTCTATTTCAGTCCCGAAAAATGCGGTGCTAATCATGCTGCCCTTTTGTTTCTTCCTTAACTATTTTACATGTATCATTAGTCACACAAGTAAGATGCAAGACATATACAATGTCCTATGCTCACAAACATAGTAAACTTCATGAATTTTAGTGGTTCTTCTTTATAATGAACTTGTGAGTCATGTTTTTGGAGTAACTACATTACTGACACATGTAGTTAGAGCGTCAACCAAACCATATGATTGTCCATGATCACATATACCATGAGATATGTAGCATGACTTACAAAACTTCATTTTCTCAAGTAGTGAGTATAATCTTGGAGAGGAAAGGTTTCAAGCTAGAAGTCATCACATATTTCCAATTAACCAAGTTGAATGTTTCCTCTAAAACAATGAATGATTTATAGAGCATACTTCATGTCCCATGGAGTAGACTTAGGTAACTTTAGTCTTGAAGAAGCATGAAATTCACCTTACAACTTGCCCTTACCAAGGGTTAGCAAGACCATTATATAGACAATCAAACTGTAATTTTCACATCATGAGCCTAGAATCTCATGACATCACGGTAAGGGATTTGGCTATGCTCATGGATGTAAAGGCTCAAGGAGTAAATACTCCTTAATATTTATAGTGCTTATGCCTTATTGCCCATCCCTTAGCGAACCTCCCTTTACAAGGGTATAAGAGGCAAAGATACCTCCCTCACAACAAAATTAGTGCATTCTTGCTAGAAGATAATAAAGACAAAGAAGAACATGATGAAGCAAAAAGGAGCAAAAGATGTTGAGATATCGAGCTCCACTCGTGATACGCCAGGGTGACCGTTGTATATTTATGTCACCGACTTGTCAGTTGCAGACGCGGTTGGTACACCGCCCATGAATAATAGCTACATGATAGCTATCCTTATCTACTCTAGTTCGTGGCTCAGTTAGTATGCCACCTTAGTTAGTTGAGTTTGGTTTGAGACCCATATATAGGGTTCTTCTATTTCTTTGTACTTGAGTTCTTTTGGCTTACACAACTAAGAAGAGGAAAACTGTTTTCAGCCTCCACCCTTGTGTGTCTTCCCCCATTGTGCAAGCAAGAAAGCTTCAAGCGAGACTCCTTCCTTCTCTCCCACAATCTTGACATGGTATCAGAGCCTTGTTCGTGGTGAGGAGCTCAAGAAAGCAAGCCAAGCTCACGGTGGTCTGGTAAGAGGAGCAGTGTTGCTTTCATTTCCTATTTTGGGAGCAGATCTCTGCAGGTAGCACAGCCGGAAATTGCAGGAGTGCATTGTCTCAGGTTGAGACGCCCTTCGCGGTGAAGCAAGAGGGCAGTATATGCTGCGGGAGAGGGCTTTAGCCCTTGGCGACCTTGTTTTTTTTATTTGAGGCCATTTCGGGGCCTGTTTTGCAGACGGAAGTTTTCTGCACGCACTCAAGAAAAGGCTCAGTTTTATGCTGTGCGACCACTGTTCTACAGGTCGGTGAAAAGTTACTGTAGAAATTGCATCGTATGCTTGTGCGCAGAGACATTGGGAGTTTCAGAATCATCCTTGGTTCCTGTTTATGCAAAATCGTCACTAGGAAGTGACTGTGTGGTCAAATACCACTTTCGCCAGTTTTGCAGATTTGCCCTTGTGAGGGTGAAGCTGTGTTTTTTGCAGTGACAGAATTTCTTGCAGTATTCTGTAATGGCGTCTGATTCTCTTTCACAGATTGTCACTGAAAAGCTTGACAAGAACAATTTCCAGGCATGGAAGTTTAGAATGACGAATTTCCTTATGGGAAAAGGATATTGGGAATTTGTTGCAGGAAATGAAGAAGAACCAGTTCTTCCTGATGTTCCCAATCAACAACAAATGCAGGCATTTAAAACATGGCATGAGAGAGCCAGGAAAGTTATGTATTGGTTGTCTATCAGTATTTCAGACTCTATGATTGTGCATATTCAGGATGCAAGTACGCCAAAGGAGGCATGGGATACTTTGTCAAAAATGTATAGCACAAATACGCAAGCCAGGAAAATGCAGCTCAAGCAAGAGTTGCATAATGTGCAAAGAGAAAGTATGAGCATCAACGACTACCACATGAAGGTGAAGAAGTTTGCAGATGCACTTGCTTCCATTGGGTCGCCAGTGGAAGATGATGATTTAGTTTCCGTGACCTTGAATGGTCTAGGAAAGGATTATGCACAGTTTAGGACATCCATTTCAGTTCGTGAAAGATTTCCTGATTTTGAGGAGTTGATTGCTCTTCTAATTTCTGAGGAACAGAGAAATGGTGGTGCATCTTCTTCAGGAGGAACTTCAAAAGAAGCTGTCTTCTACTCAAATGCTGGAAGAGGTAGAGGCAGAGGTAGAGGAGGCCGATTTGGAGGCCGTGGCAGAAATCAGAATATGCAGCAAACTCAAGAAAACCAGTCCTATGGAGGAGGACGTGGTAACTCTAGAGGCAGGGGGAGCCAAAGAGGTCGTGGTGGATGGCAAAGAGGCCAAAATGCAAACAGTAATGTTGAATGCTACTACTGTGGTAAAATGGGTCATATGGCTAAAGACTGCTATAAAAAGCAGAATGACATCATGAATGGAAAACTGCAACAAGGGAATTATGCATCTTCTAGTAGACAGGGTGATGACAGAAATGAGCATTTGTTCATGGTGCAGCACATGAACAATTCTATGACAAGTGCAGAAGAAAGCAATGATGTATGGTATGTTGACTCAGGTGCATCAAACCACATGACAGGTCATGCAGAATGGATGGAGGATGCAAGGAAAATGGAAAAACCAGGATTTGTGGAGACTGGTGATGATACTGCACATCCTATTGTGCAGATTGGAAAAATTCCCTTGTCTATGCAGGGTGGGAAAAAGAAATACCTGTCCGATGTATTTCATGTCCCGAATATCACCAAGAATCTGGTTTCAGTTGGTCAAATGGTTGAACAGGGCTTGCAGGTCAGATTTAATCCTCATGGATGCTTTGTTGAGGATATGAAAAATAAAGGTCGCTTGATAGCAAAAGGAAAGAAGAAGGGCAGAATGTTTACATTGGATGCAGACATGTCTGAATTGAGTGCAGCAATGTTTGCACATGGGACCGGTGTAGTTGCAGATATTGATATCTGGCATAAACGCATTGGTCATGTTAATGTACAGCGACTTAAATCAATGCAGGCCCAAAATATTGTTGCAGGATTGCCCAAATTCAAGGTTGCAGAAATGCATAAGGTATGTGAAGCCTGTCAGTTTGGAAAACAGGCAAGGAAACCATTTCCTAGACATGTTCAAGAGAGTGAGAAGCCATTGGAATTAATTCACTCTGATGTGTGGACAACTAAAGCTGCATCTCTTGGAGGCTGTCATTATTTTGTCAGTTTTATTGATGACTATAGCAGAAAAGTTTGGGTGTATTTTATGAAAAAGAAAAGTGAAGTTTTTGGGCATTTCAAAACTCTTAAAGCTATGGTTGAAAAAGAAACAGGCTTGCAGATAAAATGCCTAAGGTCAGATGGAGGGGGAGAGTACCTCTCAAATGAGTTTGCAAAGTTCTTGCAGGAGCATGGCATAAAGCAGCAATATTCATGCAGTTATACCCCACAACAAAATGGAATTGCAAAAAGGAAAAACAGGCATATTGGAGAGGTATCTCGTGCCATGCTCAATGAAAAAGACTTGCCAGATTTTTATTGGGCTGAAGCAGTTGCTACAGCAGTCTACATAATGAACAGGACTCCCACTGCAGCAATACATGGAATGACTCCAGAGGAGAGGTATACTGGTAGGAAACCAGATATTTCTCATTTGAAAATTTTTGGTTGCATTGCCTATGTACATGTGCCAGATGAGCTGAGATCCAAGTTGGATCCAAAAGCTGAGAAGTGCATCTTTATTGGTTACTCTCTGCAGCAAAAAGGGTATAGATGCTATAACCCTTCTACTCGTAAGTTTACAGTGAGCAGAGATGTTGTTTTTGATGAGATGAGTAGCTGGTATAAACCAGTAAATGTGATTGATGATGAAGATGCACAAAATGGTAATGCTACACAGAATTCACAGCAGCAGTCACAAAATATTAGTGGACCTGGAGCGTCCTCTAGCAGTGGTTCACATTCTTCGCCATGGACAGGCAGATTGAGATCAGGAGAATCTTCTCAAAGCAATGCAGATAGTGGTATGCAGGTATCACGAAAAGGAAAAGAGAAGGTTGATCAGCCCATGTTTGATGTGAATGCAGGTCACTCTTATGTGGATGGTGAATCTAGTGGCTCAGAACAGAGCATTGATGATGAGTTGGGTATTCCTTCTATAGTTACACCTGGAGTAAGGAAGACCAGGGATGTTTTGAGAGCACCTGGGAGTGAACCTACATTGCGCAGGTCTACAAGAGCTAGGTATCCTGTGGATAGGCTGAAATATGATGGATTTACAGCCATTCACTATGCATATATGGTCAAAGTGATACAGGAACCAGAACCCACATCTTTTGAGCAAGCCATGGGAAAAGAAAAATGGGAGAAAGCCATGGATGAAGAAATGGATGCCTTGGAAGCAAATGCTACATGGGAGTTAGTACCTTTGCCTAAAGGTAAGAATGCAATTGGCTGTAAGTGGGTTTATAAGGTGAAGCACAATGCTGATGGTTCTGTGAACAGATACAAGGCAAGATTAGTAGTCAAGGGGTATGCACAAACATATGGCATTGACTATGAAGAAACATTTAGTCCGGTTGCAAGGATGGCAACCGTAAGAGCAGTCATTGCTATGGCTGCATCAAAGGGATGGTCTTTACATCAGATGGATGTAAAGAATGCCTTCTTGCATGGTGATTTGCAAGAAGAGGTCTATATGGAGCAGCCACCAGGTTATGTGCATGCTGTTCATCCTGAGTTTGTTTGCAGGTTGAAGAAAGCCTTGTATGGCTTGAAGCAAGCACCTAGAGCATGGTCTGACAAGATAGGACAGTATCTTGTCACTATTGGCTTTCAGATTTCCAAGGCAGATTTCTCACTTTATGTGAGAAAAACAGAGAAAGGTATTATGCTGCTTGTCATTTATGTTGATGATTTGATTATGACAGGTGACAGTGATGAAGATATCCTTCATGTGAAAATGCTATTGAAGCAGAAGTTTGAGATGAAGGATTTGGGAGAGCTGCGTTATTTCTTGGGCATTGAGGTGATTAGATCACCAAGTGGGATACAGCTCTTGCAGAGGCAGTATGGATTGGACATGCTGTCCAAATATGGGATGACAGGCTGTAAGCCTATTTCAGTTCCTTTGGAGCAAAATGTGAAGCTGAGCACAGATGCAGGTGAGCTTCTAGAAGACCCTACTATGTACAGACGCATAGTAGGAAGTTTGATTTATATGACTATTACCAGGCCAGATTTGAGCTATGCTGTTGGATTGGTAAGTCAGTTTATGCAGGCTCCAAGGAAACCACATTTGGATGCGGCTAGACGCATACTTAGGTATGTGAAGTCCACATTGCAGTATGGACTATTTTATGAGACTGGGGTTCAGATACAGTTGCATGGATACACTGATGCTGATTGGGCTGGTAGTATTTCTGATAGACGATCTACCAGTGGATATGTATTCTCTTTTGGGAGTGCTGCAGTCACTTGGAGCAGCAAGAAACAGCCTACAGTTGCCTTGTCGAGCACAGAGGCTGAGTACAGGGGTGCAGCAATGGCTGCATGTGAGGTAGCTTGGTTGCATAAGCTACTTTATGATATGCATCAGTCTACAGATGGGCCAGTTGTCATTTATTGTGACAACATGAGTAGTATACACTTGGCAAATAACCCAGTCTATCATGCTAGAACAAAGCACATTGAGGTGCATCATCACTATGTGGGAGAGAGGGTTTTACTAGGTCTTATTGATCTAGTTTATGTCAGCACAGAGGATCAGGTAGCTGACATATTCACGAAGGCATTGGGCGCAGAGAAGCTGCGCAAGTTCAGAGACCTGCTTGGTGTGCAGGAATTGGGATTGAGCTCGAGGGGGAGTGTTGAGATATCGAGCTCCACTCGTGATACGCCAGGGTGACCGTTGTATATTTATGTCACCGACTTGTCAGTTGCAGACGCGGTTGGTACACCGCCCATGAATAATAGCTACATGATAGCTATCCTTATCTACTCTAGTTCGTGGCTCAGTTAGTATGCCACCTTAGTTAGTTGAGTTTGGTTTGAGACCCATATATAGGGTTCTTCTATTTCTTTGTACTTGAGTTCTTTTGGCTTACACAACTAAGAAGAGGAAAACTGTTTTCAGCCTCCACCCTTGTGTGTCTTCCCCCATTGTGCAAGCAAGAAAGCTTCAAGCGAGACTCCTTCCTTCTCTCCCACAATCTTGACAAAAGAAAATAGTTTGGTTGACTTCTGAGCCACATGTATATAATGTCCTTAAATATATATACAAAATGCTATAAAAATTGAATTCTCTCTATAAAAATGTGATGACAATTACATTATATAAAAAATCTTATTGAAATAATGAGAATCGTGTTTCCAAGTTTCATATTGGTTCTCTATGGTTTCCTCAATTTCTTATGCAGTGCTAATTAATTTTACATGTCAAAGTTATTTTCTATGAAAAGTATTGTATAATTCACACAATGATTTTTCTTTTCATAGTCCACCATCACATCTTGTGGTTCTAAAGTAGAATATTCTTTCTTGGTAGTGAGATTTCTGCATGCCTTGTGTGTTTCATATGGACAATGGTCCATAGTTGTCAACAAAGTTTATTCCATGCTACTTTAGTAAAGTATACTATTTCATTTTCTTAGACATTATCAAAGTTGGAGAGAAATATTCTAGCCTTTGTCCCTCCCATTGATATAGTGGCTAAGACATTACCTAACTTTCTAGATTGTTGTATATATTTTTGAAGTTGTGCATGGCTCTCATGAAAGCCCATTCTTCAAAGGATTTTATCACATTTCTTAATGGTGCAGGCATCTAAAAGTGACATAGGCTTGATAGAGTAAGCATAATCTAAATGCAACCTTAGAATCTTATGAAGAATACGAATCTCTACATGAAATGTACAAGTATACACTCTTTCTAATGGAATTTGAAGGATAGCCTCCCAATTTCTATCTGGCAATTCTTTGAGGACACTAATTTATCAACATCTTCCTACACTATTCAAATTTCTAGCTCAATTATTTGTCTTGTCCCTTGATGGGACAATTCCCATGCTTCTTTTGTCAAACCAATCTGAGAATATCGTTCCATCCATAAAATACCAATGTGGATTGATGTTGTTGCTCCATAAAAAATCTTAAACATGTATTTTGAGGCTTTCAAGTAAATGTTTAAATGTGATTCTACTTCAAATGACCCAATGCCTTTGGGTCTCAAGTAACTCTCCTTTGTCTTATGACTCTATGATACTTGGGATGTCTCTATAACTAAAAATCCATTTGAGGGTCTCATGGCTCTTGCTATGCACCTTATCTAGCATATATTATTCTTGGATTCAATGCTTTTAACCATTCCTTGTGATGATAAATTCCTTGCATGTCACAAAGCCTTATTCATGAGTGTAATACTTATATGTTCCATCTTTTGGTGTTTTAATATTTGTGCCTTATCTAGTTTCAATACACGTTATATTGAAAAACAACCAACATATCCTTTTTTCTAAATTATAAAATTCATTGAATCCTTAATATGCTTCTAGATACATATGAGATTTGTAATTGCCATGTTTTGCCTTTGCATGTCTGTTGCAATCATATATGGTCTAGGAAATAGTAAACCACACTTAAAATATTTATGGAGATTTTTCACCACTACCTTGTTAATATATATGTACCCTTGTCTACTTATTGAAGCTTTGTCACATGCTTCCAAAACTTCCCTTAGCTTAGCTATGTTTTTTGGTAAAGAAAAGTTCATCTATTTTATGTACCTACTTGGAGTGTTGCAGATGGTTTGAGCTTAAGGGGGAGTGTTAGAAATCAAGCTCCATTCATATCTCTTTATGTCTACGTGATTGATCGACACTAGCTGGATACAACTATACATGTGCGTGATATTGAATAAGTTGGTGTAGACTTGATCTAGCCATACTTACATGATGGTTAGTGTAAAAAACTATTGTAGTCTCTTTTTCAGTAGTAGTTGAGTAATGGAATAATGAAGAAGGAGAAGAAGAGCTGGTGCTCATGGGTTATGCTCCACTCTCTGTCTCTCCCTCTCTTCCAATACTTTCTCTCATGCATACTTCTCCCTCTTCTTCACATACGATGGTAGTGGCAACCATGATGGTGTGAAGCTCTTCTTTACTCTCTCTCTCCCTCTTCCTCTCCCTCTCCCTCTCAATGCAATGATCTCTCTCGCTCTCTCTCGCAAATGTTTATAGCCAATGCCATACTCAATTTTTATGCATTTTTTTTCTCACAGTAGCATTGCTATTTGCATCATAATGTACTTCAATATGTTTAGATCTTGCATGGTAGACTAGATTGCTTGCAAGCATCACACTACTCATATTATCACAATGTAGCTTCACTGTGCTATCCGAGTGTATCCCCAAGTCATTCAGTAACTTCAACAACCAAGTAGCTTCACAGGCCGCTAAGGCCGTACCCCTATACTCAGCTTCTGTATTAGATAATGCAATTGTAGGATGTTTTTAACTTTGCCAACTGATCATGCTACTACCCAATCCAAATGCATATCCACTTGTTGATTTCCTATCATAGGCACAACCAACCCAATCAACGTCAGTGTACCGTGTCAAATCAAGTGATTTTCGATATGCATAAAACAACCCATAATCTATCGTACCCTTTACATATCTCATGATTCTCTTGACTGCATCCAAATGTGGCTTGCAAGGTTTCTGCATGAATTGGTAGATTAGCCCCACAACATAGCTCAAGTCAGGTAGATCAACGAGTAATAGTTAGGTAGATCAAGCTGCCCACCATCTCTCTATACATGGTAACATTCTCTATCTCTGTCCCAACATCAATCTACAGCTTGACATTTTGGTCTAGGGGTGTATCCATAGCCTTACATTCAGCCATACCCATACTTCTGTAATATGTCATAAGCATACTACTTTTGTAATAACCATATGCCTTGAGGCATAGGCACTACCTCAATTCCCAAAAAATATTTCAACTCACCAAGATCTTTGACTTTGAATTCAACCTGCAATAACGACTTTATTTTAGCAATCTTGCTCTCATCATCTCCAGTAATGATTGTTTCATTGACATAGACAGCCAGAAACACATAGCCATGATCTGTCTTCTTCACAAAAAAAATGTGATCTGCATCACCCAATCTAAATCCATGCTCCTGTGTATTCCAAGCTCACGGTGCTTGTTTCAGTACATATAATGCCTTTTTTAGTTTGCATATATGTGTCAGAAAATCCGGATGCACATAGCCTTTATGTTGCTCCATATAAACTTCTTCATGTAAGTCATCATTCAAAAAGGTATTTTTTACATCCATTTTCCATAACTTCTAGCCTTTAGCTGTTGCCAATGCAATGATTGTTCTAATTGTTGCCATTTTAGCTACAGGGCTAAAAGTCTCCTCATAGTCAAGGCCATATTGTTGTGCATACCCTTTTGCGACTAGCATGGCCTTATAACGTTCCAATGACCCATCTGACTTGCATTTAACCTTGTACATCCATTTGGAGTCAATGCGGACTTTGCCTTTAGGAAACTAAACCAAATCCCATGTTTCATTTTCAGACAAAGCTGAATACTCTTTGTCCATGGCAGCACACCAGTTCTCATCTACAACTGCCTCATTAAAATTAGTGGGTTCTTTGAAACCTGACACCTTAGTTATATAGGTGTAATGATAGGATGAATATCCAATGTTTGTGAACTTGTCAACTAGTCTTTTAATCCTCTTAGATCTCCTCAACTATGGCTCATCTGAGCTTGCCTCTCATGAGGCAGTACATACCGATTCTACCTTGCACCAAGCATCATAACAGAAGAAATCCCTAACTCACTATCCAAGCTATCATTGTTGGATGACTCATAACCTGCAATTAGTGGACCTGTTACACCCTCAAACTTCTTTTCTTTTTCCTTATCCAATCTCCCCCTCACTAGCATGTCCATGTCAGTGGACATAGGAGTGCAATTTCATAACCATCCTGACCAAGGACTCAATGTAGATGACACATCACCTATCGACAGACCACTCATAGATGTACTAAGTGCATGGGTATTTTAAACATTACTTGTGCTGATTGATCCATCAATAGCCACTGCAATTGGATTCGCATACCAAGAGGCCAACTCATCAAATACAACATCTCTGCTTATCAACGTCTCATGAGTAGACGACATATAGGATTTATAGGCCTTCCTATCATGTGCATAACCCAAAAACATGGTCTTGACAACCTTAGGATCCCATTTCTTCCTCTTTTCATAAAAAATATGCACGTATGCAATGCAACCAAATACCTTTAAGTGCCTAATGTCAGGCGTATGACCATACAACCTCTCATAAGGTGTTACATCATGAATCCCTACTATAGGGGTTCTATTCAGTATATATACTGTAGTCACCACTACTTCAGCCTAGTAAGCATTAGGGAAACACTTTTCATTCAGCATAGCTCTACCTGACTCCATCAATACCCTATTTTTCCTCTCTACTACACCATTTTGCTGCAGTGTATAGCTGCAAATAAGCTGTCTTCTAATCCTGTACTTTGCAAGATATTTGTCAAACTCTTTAGAGACATATTCTGCGCCTCCATCTAACCTAAAACAAGAGATATAGCAACCCAACTCATTTTCATCATGCTTCTTAAAATCTATGAATGCATCAAACACTTCATCTTTAGGTTTCAATATGTACAGCCAAGTGTACCTGCTAAAATCATCAATAAAAGATACATAGTAACGAGCACCTCCAAACGCCGCATTATGAGATGGACCCAGACATTAGAGTGTATCAACTACAAGGGTCTCGAGCTATTCTTCATCACATATCTCATAAATGGAAATCATGCCTACTTTCCAAACTGACATGTAGGACATACATGGCTAAAGTAATTATACTTGAATTTGGGAAATTCAAGTACCATTTCCTTCTGTTGCACATATTTTAGCTTTTGTACATTAACATGGCCAATCCTCTTATGCCAAATCTCAACATCATGAATGGCACCCTCATCATGTGCAAACAAACTTCTCACCTACAATCTGGGTAATATTATTAGTGCCTTGAGCATTTGCCATGTTGCAATAGGCAATATTTGACCAAGACTACTTGAAAGCCAACAAGTCTCACTAACCAAGTGTAGTCCTTGACTGTTTATGATAATTTTGTGCAGAAAATTCACTGTTAAAACCAAAGTATTTCAGCCCACCAACATCTCAAAACCATCCACAAACATGTGGCATAACTCGTAGGTACATTAGTTAATACATAGACCATGTAGTTTCTTTAACTCTATCTCATGCAACCTCACTCCAGTCAAGCAAACACAGTCTGAATTTTGTAGGTTGTAAATGACCATCAACTATTTTACAGCCAAAAGCGAGGTGTATGCATGTCATACATGTCCCAAAATCTCTAGAATATCTGCTAGTACATCTATGGTTCCATACATGATCGTTCGAGCACATATCAGTGCATGTACATCAAGTACAAGTGTCAAATATCTTGCATCCATGTTTCAATCAGCAAATGATCCTCAAATTTTTTTTTATCTAGCTCAAAAATGTCTTGAAATCACTTCATACATTTTCTTCAGTGCATGGGGGTCAATACATGACCATACATACAACCATAGACACTCTATCGTCAAGAAGCCAAGTCATAGATTGCATTTACATTTTGTACCCAGCCAAGACAATGTAACTGCATTAATTTCCATCTCCAAACTTCAATTTTTAGTAGTATTTAATGCTCGTCTTAATGCTCCAAACACTCCTCAAACATATCCTAAGCCATACATGTTATAGGGATCAATCAATGTCATGTAATGCTTCAGGCAAAGACCATGTTTGTTGCTCATAGACTTGTGACAACTTTTAGCTTGTAAAAGGCTCCTAGATCTAAAATTTTTGACCTCCAAATTTCAGCTCCAAGGCACAAGAATAAGTGCATATGTCATTCTTGCATATACATGTGCTCCAATGATGCTTTTCTGAGCATATCAGAGAGTTCCTATGTGTCAATCATGACAAAGTACATGTTGTCCATTCAAGTATATAGAAATTCACACTTAATTTCCAGTATGCAATTCATTGCTATAGCGTAGGGATGAGCTCCCACAAAGGCAATAGCATAGTACAACCTTCACGTACCATCTAGTGTCTATGGGCAAGCATTTTATGACCCATTGAGCATCCCAATGTCAAAATTTGTAGCAGGCACAACTCACATAGTTTGACAAGATGTATTGGCATCAGATCAGCAACACATGGTGCTCATTGACAACTTATACATGCTAAATGGAGCCTTGGTGCACTCCCAAACAAGCTATAGCAACCACTTGAGCAATGGGAGACAAGAAGAACCAATGCATACCTTTGCCAGGAACAATGGTAGCTTGCATGTCTTCAGAGAGCTGTGGATCTTCACTTTCTTGAGGTCTTCTTCACTACCTCTTGCTCCATAGAACCCACCTAGCATGGCTCAGATACCATATTGGAAGAGAGGAAGAGATAGAGAGTGGAGCATAACCCATGAGCATCAGCTCTTCTTCTCCTTCTTCATTATTCCATTACTCGACTACTACTCAAAAAGATACTACAATAGGTTTTTACACTAACCATCATGTAACTATGGTTAGATCAAGTCTACACCAACTTATTAAATATCACACACATGTATAGTTGTATCCAACTGGTGTTGGGTCAATCAGACAAACATAAAGAGATATGGGTGGATCTTGATTTCTAATAGAAAGAAGGGAAGCCATGAACATGAGGCACAAAAGAATTCATCTTCAGACCTTTGAGGTAGGTACATTGCCTCTTCTTGCTTTGTTTTTGTGTTGTCCTCTTTTCCTTTTTTGTTTTTCTTTGTAACGAAACACATTGAAAGAGAGGGAGGAAGGAAGGAAGGGAGAAGAAGGAAGGGAGGGAGAAGGAAGGTAGACAAAGAGAGAGACAGAAGAAGGGAGAGAAATAAAAAGAGAGATAGAGAGAAATAAAAATGGGAGATAAGGGGGACAAACAAAAAGAGAGAGAGAGAGAGAGAGAGAGAGAGAGAGAGAAGTGGGGAGAGAAATAGAGAGGGGGATAGATAAATATGGATAAGTATAATAAGAGGGGGAGAGAAAATGAATAGAGAGAAGTACAGAGATGGGGGAGAGAGAAACAATAAGAGAGGGGGAGAGAGAAACAAGGAAAGATGAAGGGAGGAAAACAAAGAAAGTGAAAGAGAGAGAAAGAGGGGTGGGGAGAGAAATAGAAGATAGAGAGAGGGGGAGAGAAAAGGAATGGACAAAGAGAGATGAAGGGAGACAAACAAATAAAGGAAAGAGGGAGAGAAATAGTGAGGGGAATAGATAAAAATAGATAAAGGTAAAGAGAAGGGGAGAGAAAAGGAATGGAGTGAAGTAGAGAGATGGGAGAGAAAAGGGGGGCAAGAACCAAAGAGATGAATGGAGACAAACAAAGAAAGGGAAAGGGAGAGAGAAAGAGAGGTGGGGAGAGAAATAAAAACAAGGGAGAGAAAATTAATGGAGGAAAATATAAAAATGGATAGTGAGAAAGATAAGTAGAGACTAAAATGAAGAAATATCATCAATGAGAGAAACATAAATATATGGTTTACCATAACATAGACCAAATAGAGAACGATGATGGCCATGATATCCAAGATCACAAGGCATATCTTAATCATCTTGTCCCATGTCCTTGCACTTAGTGCAAGCTGACAACTAGACAAAAGCGTCGCTTGTACATAGACCACATGTGATACCTCAGCAAGTTTTAATTGGAGATCATTGGCTAGGCAATCTTAGAATTTGAGTGAATAGTAAGAAAAGTGTATATCAATCATGCTTTACATTAGCAAAGTAATTGAATATCACATAGAAAATAGTAGATGTGCCTTGAAAATGTCTACAGAGAGGTGACTCTCCATCCCAAGGCATGCACCTATTGCAGCCTGTCAAATGAGTTCGTCAGCATGCGATGGATGGAATTCTTGAGCTGATACATCCACAAGAGGGCACACTGTAGACTACACCCTTGATATTAGAGAAGACAATGGACCTTGCGGACCTTCCTCAAATCTTGGAGCCTAAGATGGAGGCAATGATTGATGCATTACTGCCCATGGATGTTGAGTTATCTCATCCACTGAGAGAGGAAGTGTCCATACCTCTGTATGATGGGTGCAAAGTATCTCACTTAAAGACACTACTTTCACTCCTAAGTGTACAAGTAAAGTATGGGTGAAGCGATGCATTTGTTACTGAGTTGTTTAGGTACATTCTATGCTCACTTGATTTTGACTCCATTATAAAAAACATTTTTTGTGCTCTTCAAGGTTGCTTTTTTTTTTCAAGTTGTTAAAATATCACATATTACCACCTTAAAACACGATGCTTGAGTCTTGTGATGATGCATGATTGGTGTTACGAAAGCTTGGCATGGACTACAACAATATCCATGCATGTGTCAATAATTATAAATTGTTTCAAGGAGACTATAGGACTATGGAGACATGTTTGAAGTGTGGTGCTCATAGGTATCAATAGGACTTGCAAGGGTAGACTATCACTCATCAGAAGGTTCTCAAACACTTTTCACTTGTATTGCATATACGTCATAGGTTTCATACGTCAAACATGGCAAGCTGTACAATGTGGCATGCACAAAATAGATCTATATATGGAGACCAAAAAATATCTTCAGATTCACATGCATGGAGCCATGTTGACTCCACCTTTCCAAGCTTTGTATGAAAGCTAACGTATCTTCGACTTTGTGTGGCATGTAATCCTTGTAAACTACAACATTCCACCATGGCTTTCTATGAAGAAAGAACACTTGATCCTTACCTTGCTCATTCTTGGGTGCTACAATGTCTAGAACATGTATATCTACCTCTGTCAATTAGTTGATGAGCTCAAAGATTTTGTGAAAGGAGGGGGTTTCTGTGTGGAAGACATGAGCAAGTAGGATGGTGGGTGGATTGCTAATATACGAGCCATTCTCATATGGACCATGCATGACTTTTCAAGATTTTGGGAGTGCTCAGGTAAGTGGTCTTCCATTCTTGTTGTTGATATCTAACATCGCTCATTCAAATTTTTATTGACTAGATAGGGGTATTGTGATAGGTCTGGTTACCTTAAGATATCATGAATATCCATTGTGTGGGCTATGCATAAACTCTAGAAGGTCATGGACCATGAAGAATATGGTATATCAATGATACATTGCTTTGGACTCATAAAGGCCATGGACCATGAAGTAGATGGTATATCGGGGACACACCACTTTCTTGTTGGAGGGTCATGAACTAAGGGAAGATTTTCTTGGACAACCTCCAGCATGAATAAATGCCCAAAGCTGGTATGAGTTGAAAATGGTCCACAAGGAGTCACATCCAAGTGGAATGTGATGGTTCTCAGTTTTCTACAAGTTTTTATATTGAACCCACTTACAAATAAACCATTTGTTGTATCCCATGCATATTATCAAGAATGTGGATAGCTTCTTATGGGACCATATCATAGGAAAGAGAGAAACTATAGAGAAACAAATGGATCTGAAGGAGGTACTAGGCAAGATGGAAGCACTTTGGTCATAGTCGATGAGCTCTGATGATCACTTGCAGCTACATAGCACTCCTTCAATCTTTTCCACTAAAGAAGAGCTCATGATGAAGCAAATTATCAGGTATGTTCGCACCCCGATGGGTATTATGTGTTCCCTCAAGTTTACGTTTTCTAAGGATGACCAACTATCTAGGCTAAAATCCCATGATTGGCATAAGATATGACATGTTTGTCATGACCTTGATGGCAACTAACCTCAATATTTCACTATTTAGTGTCTATTCATGTTCTAATTCTTTAAATTTTTTTATCAAAAAAAGGTAGCCCAATAGAAAAATAGGAGAAAAAGAACCAAAAGCGCAAGAAGCAAGCTTAAAAGCTTAAGGCAAGGGAAAAATGGAAAAGGTGCATTTTAAATATAAAAGTGCACCCTAAATCCTTGTAAAAGAGTGCTAGGCTCCCTCCTATGCAATTTATAAATGTAGATGGCCATGGATGAAGAAACAATATAATATGAAAGGAATAGGGAAAGAGGACATAGGCGAAAATGACCGGTCATGTAAAAGAGGGATGGGCGCCCAACAAGAGTAGGGCATGTATAAAAAGCAAAAATGTGAATAAAGAAGCTCATTCTTGTGTATGGCAAAAACTAGCTCTCCTCTTCTTCTTCTTCTTCTTCTTCTTACTCTTGCTTGTTCTTGTGCTTGAGAGAGGGAGTGAGTGTGTGAGGATGAGGGGCCATGGTGGAGAAGCTCTCCATCTTCTCCTCTATTCCGATTCTCTTATCTTCTCTTCTCTCATGCATGGCAATGGAGCTTAGAGCTTGGAGCTTGAGGATTGAGCTTGCACATTGGATCGTGGAGCTACCAAAGATCTTGTGGAAGGAGGTAACTTGATGAGGCATGAAGGTAATCTCTCTACACTCATAGGTGTGGTGTGCACGGCTATGTGAGAGATAGCCAATATACTTCATTTTCTTCGGTCTTGGCAGTTGAGCGAGAGTTTCACATTTTGGTTCCATTGTCGCGACCATTGAATTCAAGCTTTGAGTTCTTGCATACTCCAAATTGAGGATTGGAGTAGGATTTGCCTCCAACCAATGTTTGAGATAGATAGGAAAAGTGAGGGATTTAGAAGACATTCAATCTCTTCTATAAGCAAGTTTTTTGGATTTTAAGTTTTAAGATAGTAGATTGGATTAGGTTAAAAGTTTTCTTGTGATTTGGATGCATTTACATAAGGAAAACTCAAGTAAAGCAAGGAAATAAACAATAGGATTACTGCTGTAAAATAGGGTAAAATAAGGAGAAAAAGGGGCTTCAAGGCACGAAGAGAGGAAAGAGAGAAGGAGGGGAATGGAAGTCTGAAGAACAAGGGATTTAAGATTCCGAGAGAGAGAGAGCAAGGGAGAGCTCATTTCTACACTCAAGGTTTGAGAGATAGAGAGAGAATTGGATAAGTTTGTTGCAAGGTAGGCTCAAGACAGTAGGGAAACAAGGAGAGATTTGATTCGTGAAATTAGGGGCATTCACATGCTAGAGGTGAGTTTTTTGGATCATTGATACCATATACCAAGGACTAGGAGGATGCATCAAGAGTATTATTCTCAATTTTGGTCAAGTTAGTGTCTATCTTTACCATCACAATCAAAATGTAAGATTCTTAGAATTGGACTACTCGACTGTGAAAAGTCATTTGATTTTCACAATTGGACACATCAGATCTTTGAATCACATAGCACTAGGTCGGTAAAAAAATGGATAGCTCTGACCATCCAATTCAGACAAATTGGACTTGGATAGTCCAGAATAATCGCACAACCTAGAATGGGACATTTGATTCAGGGAATTAGACTGGAACTTGCAATCAGATAGGAGAAAAAAATATCAATTTCTAGCATTTCTATGCTTCCCAGACCCTATAAAGGCCAAACCTAGCTATAGAAAACCCTACTAGATCCCCAGGTGACTGGATAGGGCAGGCAATAGAGCTGAGTAACTCAAGGGTTGAGACCCAACAACCCAGAGCAATTGCAACCACTCACCATACTCCAATAGAGATCCGAACTAACAACCTAGACCTACTACTCTTCAGACCACTCTTCAGACATGTAGGCAACAGTAGGTACCTATAGTGGACTACTACGAGTGGCTACCACTTGTATGGGAGAGTCAATACTACAGACAAAACTAATTAAAGGGAGTATGATCTACGTTGATTGTGATTGAGCTCATATACTTCATCACATAAAGGCTTAAAGTATGCAAGGAAAGATAGAAAGCCTGATTTGACACAAGTCCAACCCACCACTCGTGTGTCTAGTTCATGTAATATTACTTATTGATTTGTATAACAAGGAACACACTAACGAGGCCTAAGTAAAGAGTGAACCCACTAATAGAAGAAAACCCTGAGAAGATGGATACAATCTGAGAACCAAAACCTGAAGTGAACAATTGAGAACCGACATGATTAGGGACAAAGCTTTACCTACAATCCTATAAGGATATCTACAAGGATGCCTAGACCACCTGAACCCATCATCCATTGAGGATAAAGAATACATGAACCCTTTACATCTTGTATGATGAAGAGGATAACCCCAACTTCATGTATTTTAGCTTGTTGTTGGTGATGGCATTAGGCACGGGAAGAGATAGGGGTCTAGGAGGATAGCACCAAGAACCGATTGCATGTTGGAGTTAAGATCACCCAGGGCATATCTCATTTGGCTATCCCAAAATGGAGCAAGCCAATTGAGACAAAGCAGACCTGAGATGTCCAAAGTGCCGGATTACACACTTGTGTGACAAATGTCCTAGGTGGAAACCTTCCACTAATTCAACAATTGCACCATACATACCCTTGGGGTCATTTCGAGTCAAGACACTTGATAGTGAGGCCATGCCAATCTTGCTAAACGCCATGACTCAAGCACAAATGAAGTAGGCCAATATCTCATTACCTAGACCTAGCAACCTTGATGCGACTTCATTAGGGAAGAAAAGGCAAAAGAGATGGAGAAAGAGGGCTGAGATGAAGGTAACAATTATAATAGATAGTGACACCACATTACCCAAGGGGGAGCAAGTCATGGACACAAAAGAAGAAATATTTTCTCCCAAGATGGTAGAAAGGGGAGTGACAAGATTGGGGAGTATCCCGACCCAAGGCACCAATTGAAAGTAGTGGAAAAGGTCAAGGAGTGGGTGAGAGAAGCCCAAGAGCACCTAAACGATGTTGAACCTATCATAGAAGATGAGATCGATGAGCTCTCAAGCATGAACATACTAGTCTCGCCAATACAATTAAGATTGAGAGATGCATCCACACCTTATGTAGCACTACATAGACAAAGTCTAGATACCACAGGTGGATAGGCAACTAAGATCACTAGCAAAAGAGTATAGAGCCTTTAAAAAAGCAAGCGGTTGGCAACCTTCTCCATACATTGATATCAGCCCCTTGTCACTGTGCCTTTGGGAGAGCTACTTAGCCATAACCCAACACTGTCGTAAGTGCTAAAGCAGTGAGTAGAAATACCTGATCAGCTTGAAGTGATTGGCTTGCCTGGTCATGATGTAGTAACACACATATCTAGCTTAATCTTGAACTGATCATCTAAGTCCCTGCACATGAATAATTTTTGGAAAGGCACAAAAATGCACACGATCTTACTTGTCAATGCATTAGGAGAAGCTACAAGGAAGTGAATTGTAGATACATGAGTGGGAGTCAATGTTCTCAACCATGCAGTCATGTAGGCTTGGAATAACCTAGATGTGGAGACCATTAGGTTAACGTCATATTGGCTAATGGAATGAAGGTGAGACCATTTGGAGTGCTAAAAGATTGGCCCTTGAAGATAGCTGGAGTCCAGTTCTTTGAGTGAACTTTATAGTTATGAAATGAGTGGATTAGGACATCCTATTAAATCAACCTTGGATGAAAAATGCACGAATGATAGAAGACTGGGGCAACAATCTAATATTCTTAGGCAACACATCGAAAGTAGTAAGAGTCGAGATGGACACTTGGAGAACCACAACGATCGACCTAGATGACATCTCCACTACTTTGAAAGGAGACTCACAAGTCAACAATTCCTATGGGCCGCTCACAAAGCATATCCCTCGCCCCGAAGATGAGCAAGATTGGATGCATGTACTAGCCATCATCGATCTAGCGTTCTCAAATGATGAGGAGAATTATAAGCAGGCTGCCATGGTAGTCAATGAGTCCAACAAAGTCACACCATGTCATGCTAAAGCGTAGGATCCCACCATCAATACCACTCTGCATGATGGCAAGGAGCCCTAGAAATCAACCAACACCTATCCCCTTCCACACCCAATCTAAAAAACTCAAAATCCAAGGGATTCTTGAATGCTTGATGAGAGAGCTTGCTAATAACTTGACTGCCAACCTCAAACCCCCTTATGGACGAGCCGCAGTGAAAATGGACCAAAGTGCATGACCTAAACCTATTGTAAAATTGGGCACTAATCACAGACTAAAAAAGGTTGAGAGTAGAAACCTAGGACATGATGAGCATTAAAAATATGATGATTTGAATGACGAGTATGAAGACTGATATTCTACGAATGAGGACACTGAGGAAGAGGCTGATAAAATAGAGTATGATATGGATGGCCAAGTGATTGAACAGATACGAGTAGAATCCAAGCCACAGAAAATCATCTTTAGGATTAAAAGAGAAGTCCTCACATGACGGAATTGGACTACACGTGGTTGGACGACCTACGTCTAATGGGCTATGAGGAAACTGGATTAGTTCAACTGAGTACACCACCACTCTTTAGGATGATCAAATCGGCCTCAGGGCTATGACCACCAAGGGAAATGCCTTGTTCTAGAAAGGGTTGTGAGTTTAACTCTGAAGCAGAAGTGAGCTTCGAGAGTGATCCAAAGATACCTAGCCACCTAAGACCAAATGTACCAAAGGGGACCTACTAGTTCACCTAAGGTGCATGTGGTTATGGGAGGAAAAGAGAAAGCAATCAAAGGGATCAGAAGTTGAAGAGCAAAGGAAGCCCCAAGTTCTACTGAAGCACTTCATGAAATTCAAAAAGGGTAACATGATTGTGATTTTGCTAGGAGTTAAGAGGCACGAACATGCAAGCAAATTGATAGAAGGGCCCACTAAGATCAAGGAGGCCAACTTAGCAAGGGAAGGTAAGAAGCCTCAACCTCTGTTCCTACGAGAGTACATAGATGTGTTTGCTTAGTCCTTAGACAAACTAAAAGGAGTAGGTTCCAGGGTTATGACTCGTAACATCCCCATGACTCTTGATGCAATGCCAACTAAGCAATGACCAACTCAATGAATTCAAAGCATACATACACCCTTAGAGAGAAGATAGATAAGCTATTGAAGGCAAGATTCATCTATAAAATTAAGCACATGGACTAGTGCTACCTATAATGATTGTCTTGAAGGAGGAGGATAAGATTCGAGTGTGTGAATTATAAAAAGGTTAATTCTATGATTAAAAGGGACAACTATCCACTACCCTACATGGAGCACATGCTCAAAAGAATAGTGGAAAAGGAAGCCTACAATTTCATAGATGGCTTCTCAGGCTACTTCAGGTATAGGTACACTCTAATGACAAATATAGGACAACATTTGCAATTGAATGGGGGTTTTGGCCTACATGGTCATGCCATTTGGGCTAACGAATGCACGAGCTACCTTTTAGTGCCTCATGTGCACTATCTTCAAAGATATGCTTAGGCGAGAATTGGAGGTATTCATTGATAATCTATGTATCTACTGCAATTGGAGGGAACACCTAGATAAACTTCACGTAGTATTTGAGCAATGTAAGCTATATAATCTTTCCTTGGACCCTCTAGGTGCTAGTTCTAGATAAAACATGGATGTAGCCTAGGGCACATGGTGTCTAAGAATGGCAATGCCATTGACTTCTCCAAATTCAGGGTCATTGTTGATTTACCACCACCTATGAACTATAAGCTAGTGTAGTGCTTCCTACAACACATAGGGTACCATCGATAATTCGTTCTAAACTATGCATTGATTGTTAGACCTCTTTACAAATTGTTGATTGTATTTTAGTGGACTAAGGAATTCCAATGTGCTTAGGAGGAATTAAAGAAGCCTCTTATGAGTGCAACAATCCTACAAGCCCAAGACTGGAACATAACATTCCATGTGCACATTGATGTATCAAAATTCAGTGTTGGAGTTGTTTTTGTGCGAACTTGGTAAACATAACCTTGATTATCATGTGAGGTTTGCTAGTAGACAACTCACAAATATAGAGATGAATTACTTCATGATGCAGAGGGAAGGCCTTGCTATGGTGTTTGCTATGAAGAAGTTCCGTCATTACCTTTTAGCTACGTCCTTCACCTTCTTCGTTGACCATTAGGCTTTGCTTTGCTACACAGGATACATAGCTAGATGGTTACTTTTGCGTGTAGATTTTTACTTCTCCGTGGTTGTACACAAGGGTAAGTAGCACTACATAGTAGACCATATGTCCCACATATTCACAGGAGAAGCTACTGACCAGGGTATTGTAGATGACCTACGAGATGTGCACCTTTTTAGTATGTCCAGTGAGAGAGACCTATTTAGGGCCAATCTAACACCATATTGGGAAAATGACTTAGTCCAAATGCTAGAGCATGGATTGCCTGAGAGACCTTTAGAGAAGGCTAGGCTAAAGCACCTTATCCTCAAGGTTTAGCCCTATGAGCTAATACTGAGCCAACTCTATAGACTAGGATAGGATGGATTATTATGAAGATGCATGTGTGAGAACGAGATGCATGATGTACTTGTTGAAGCACATAGTAAAAATACCAAAGGGAACTTTAACAGAGACACTACAGCATGCAAAGTGCTATAATCTCAGTTGTGTTGGCCAACCCTATTCTACGATGCAACTAAGTTCATGAAGCATTGTGACAAGTGCTAGAGAACCAAATTGCCCATCTCTAAGGACAAGATAGAGTTGACTTGGATGGTAATAGCATGATAACCCTTTGAAAACTAAAGAATTGACTTGAATGGGTTGATCAATTTCACATTGTAGTACTCAAGGTGAAGTACATAATTGTGGCAATGGATTATCTCACAAAATGGGTTGATTAGTCTCACAATGTAGTACTCACAGGTGAAGTACATAATTGTGGCGATGGATTATCTCACGAAATGGGCTGAAGCTTGGGCCACTAGGAAGAATGAAACTAGGACTATGACTAAGTTTCTTTGGGAGCATGTGATCTTGTGATTTGGCTACCCCATAAAACTAGTTAGTTATTAAGGCACATACTTCATTAATTAAGTAATTTCCCATTTACTATCCACCTTCTCGATCATCCATCATAAGATCCCCACCATATTACCCTCATGCTAATGGTCAAGTAGAGTCTAAGAATAAGACCCTAGTGAATGTCCTAACTAAGGTAGTCTCCACCTCATGCATTGATTGGAACAAAATAAGGTCATAGTAGTGCTATGGGCTATAGGACAACTTATAAGACGGTCATAAGGAAGCACCATTCATGATGACCTTTGGGACTGAGGAAATCTTGCCACCGGTGGAGTTCTTTGTTCCAAGCTTGAGAGTGGTAGTACAAGAGAGATGGGATGAAAAGGAAGCAATGCTACCTAGTGGAGTTAGAACCCCTCTCTAAAAACCCAACTATTGGCAACCCATGCACTAATCTGAAAAAGGCAAGGAATCAAATCTAGTTTGATAAATATGTGCAACCCGTACACTAATCTGCAAAAATGCAAGGCATAAAAGATGGTTTGACAAATATGTCAAACAACATGACTTTGAATAGGTCAACCTAGTGCTTCTGTACTCTTTGTTGGACCATAAGAAAAATATAAAGTTCAAAGGATTGGGACCTTTCAAGGTCCACAACATTAGTGAAACTGATAATGTAGAGCTCAACACTGGTTGAAGCAGTCTTAATAACAATATTTTTACAAAATCATCTTTCTACAACTGCTCCTTCTGGTAAAATATTGATTACTAATTGGATAGGTGAAACTCCTTCTATTTCATATTTTGAAACTTTTGGATATATTGCTCATATTCAAGTACCCAAAGAGACTCGTAGGAAACTTGATCCTCCTAATTTGAAATTTATTTTAATTGGATATTCAAAATTTTCTAAGGGATACAAGTTTTATAATCCATCTTCCAAGAAGGTAATCATAAGTTGTGATGCTATTTTCAATGAGCAAATTATGGGGCATCACATGGTCGTGGGAGGATGCTAGGTAGATGTGGTCACTAGAGGACGTTGATGATACAAAGTCATTACTCACTTCTTTTCCTTTTGTATATGATGATGAACTTCCTTCACTAGATAACATTGACTCTTCAAATCAGGATTCGCAACTTGCACCTATTATTGCTGATGATGATGGCATTGATCTTCCAATTGATAATGAGCATGGTACTTGTCATATTTATGATGCTGATATTCTTGAGAATGCTTTCAATATTTATGAAGATCCTATCTCTTATAGTGATTACATGTCATCCCTACAAAAGAAACAATGGCAAGAGGCCAAGGAAATGGAGTATGAATCTTATCTCTAAAGATAGATGAGTTCTAACTGAGTTATCACTTGGACATACTGCTATTAAATGCAAGTTGGTTCATAAGAATTAAAAAAAGCATATTGAACATTTAATAAATTCAAAGCAAGGTTAGCTACCAAAGGTTTCTCATAAATTGCAGAAGCTGATTATCAAGAATTCATATTACCAATATTCGAATCTTATAATTTTTTGCGGTTGAGTTTTACTTGGAGGTTCACCAAATCAACGTGAGAATTGCTTTTCTTAATGGAAATATAAAGGAAGAGATATATATAGAGCAACTAGAAGGATTTGTAGTCAAACATAAGGAGAAACTTGCTTGCAGTCTTCATTGGGCACTCTATGGTCTCAAACAAACTTCACAAGCTTGGTATCAAAAGATTGATCTCTTCCTTACAAAACAAAAATTTATCTCTTGTTCTTCAAATCCTTACTTATATGTCAAGTGCTGCAATGATAGGTTTGTTATTCTTGCTCTATAAGCAAATGATACCATACTTGTTTCTAACAATGTCAAGTTCCTTCAATAGGTAAAGAAGGTTTTATCTTCTACATTTGACATGGTCAATCTTGGAGACATACACTCATGCCTTGGTATTCAGATTCAACACTATTGACAAAATAGTCTTTTCGTAGAATGATGGACAATTAGTGATATCAACCTTGTGCTAATCTTGTTGGAAGTTTTCAATTTGTTGGCTTAAATTCTCACCCTGACATTCTTTTTGCTGCAAATTTTCTTGGACAACATCTTAGTTCTCCATGTCTTAAACATTGGACTGCAGCTAAATGATTTTTGAAGTATTTGAAAGGCATTAAAGATTTTGGGTTGGTGTATTCGTGCTAATAAAACTCCAATTCTCTATGTTCACTTTAGCTTTTGGGTTATACAGATGTAGATTGGGTAAGCTCTCACTTATCTATGAATTCTACAAGTGGAAATTGTTTCTTTATCAATGCTTGTCTTGTTTCTTAGACTAGCAAGAAACAACATTCTGTTGATGTTTCCACTACAAAGGCCGAATATGTAGCTATGTCTTTATCAACTCAAGAGTTAGTATGGCTTCAACAAGTTCTATCAGATATTGGCCATCCTCCTCTCTCTAGCACACCACTTTCATGTGATAACCAAAGTGCTATTAGTCTTGCTAAAGACTATGTTCAACATGACAAGTCTAAACATATTGCAATACATTATCATTATGTTCGATATGAAGTAAAGAAAGGAATGATGATGATTCAACATTGTCCAAGTGATAGCATGATTGTAGATTTATCCACCAAAGGACTCACTAAAGCAGACTTCACTCTGCTATGTTTAGAACGTGTAGTTGTCTCAACTTCAATTCTTGGGAATTAACCTACTATGACATTGTAGTGCCATTGTGCATACTCCTTGTAGGCACCATAAACTTCACATATGCACATATACCTTAGACCTCTTGATCATGTTTGTACATACATATTTAGTTTCATTTCACATGCATGGATTCACTTTACATGCACAAAATAATTCTTCTTGATCATGTTTGTACATTTGTATATAGGAGCTTGAGTTTTTTCCTTGTGATCCGCAAGGGCTTTCCCATCCGCAGCTAGGGACCTTTGTTTGATTGGGGGTGTTGGAGCTATATATAGCTCACCTTATCTAGAGTACGTTTCACATATATATTTGGGAGTGTATATGGTGTGCCTCTTCTGTGTGTGTGTGTGTGTGTGTGTGTGTGTGTGTGTGTGTGTGTGTGTGTGTGTGTGTGTGTGTGTGTGTGTGTGTGTGTGTGTGTGTGTGTGTGTGTGTGTGTGTTCTCTCTATCATGTCTATACATGTCTTCTCTCTCTACATTTTGACAAATTAGATAAATGGACATATGCAATGCTGCCAAATACTTTCAATTGTCTAATGTCAAGCTTATATCCATAAAGCTACTCATATGGTCTCTTCTCATGTAAACCGATTGTAGGTGCCTGATTCATGACATAAACAATAGTTAGAACTACTTCAACCTAGTAAGAAAGAGGCATACCTTTCTCATTTATCGTTTGCCTAGATGCTTTCGTAATCGCTTTGTTTTTCCATTCAAACCATTTTGTTTTGCTATGGAGTTTAACTACATGTCAACTGACTCTTGATCCATGCTTAGTCAAGTACCTATCAAAGTATTTTGACACATATTCACCACCACCATGAGACCATAGGCATGAGACATAATAAGTGAACTCTTTCTATACATGAGATTTGAAATCCATAAAGCTACCATCTTTATGTTTAAGTATGTATAGCCAAGTATACATGTTGAAATCATCCATAAAAGTCACATAGTACCCTCGGGGAAGTTACTATATGTATATCCTCTACATCATGTGAGTTCAAGGCCTATTTATAAATATCCTTATCTGTGAATTTTTTATGAATAAAACATAACCCTTTTCTATTCAATCTGTAAATAACACCTTTATATTACACCCTTCTATATGTAAAAAATGTATACAAATAACATTTTAAAAATAATTTATTTTGAACCCACGTGATGCACACATATACTCATGAGTAACTTACCTGAGATAGTACCTAGACTCTCCAAGAGATACATTATTATGTGTAGGTTCCCATACATCCAAATGAATAAGTTACAAGGGTCTACTACTATTCCATGTTTGTTTCAAATAGCATAATTAATAGTGTCCAGTTTTCCATCCACTATTTGAGCGATATTGTTCGTTTTGTTAGCATTTTCTATGATTTTAGCTCTATGTAAGTATTCACTGCAGACTTAACTAGCTAGTGCTTGACTCCATGCAGTCCAAGAGCAATTTTTCCACTGGCTAGTTGCTTGCTATAAACTACATTCTAGCAATGGAAAAATAAACACAATCAAATTGAGAATAAACGAAGCTCAAATCAATTCAAAAATATTCTAGAGTAGTGGAAAAAAACCCAACATTAAACTATGTTCATATGGGCATTAGTGAATTCATGAAATTGATGATCATATATACTAAACTTTCTCACAACTTATGATAGATAGGTAGCCTGTTATGACTAGCAATGAATCATTCTATAGTGGGCGGAGTATTCTCAACCCAACAACACCTCAATCCATCTTAGATAGTTGCCACATCATATGGGAGTTGATACATGTTGCTATGAGCACCATATATTGCATACAAATCAAACAAGCATGAATAAAAATCTTTGTCTAGATAATAACCAGCCAATGCCTTAACTCCACTCTAACCTAAGCAACAAATGCTCAAAACAATTCATAAAGAGTTTCATAATTACCAATCACTAGGGTGGTATGATTAGATGTCTATATAAACTCCAATGAGTGTTGTGCAATGTAATACATGTTGTCTAGATTTAACTATGTATGATGTGTTTTGCATATAACTGAAGCCAAGCAACTTCTCAAGCTGCTCAAAGGATCCCATTCTAAGGATGTACCATCATATAACCTTGAAAGCCCTTAAGATATTTGAGATAGTGACTTGCCAGCTGATTCCATGACAATGGGACTGCTTTGTAGACTCCTAAGCCAATTATGCCTTTGTTGAACATTTCTTAACTATGGTCCTAAGGTCCTAAGGGACTACTTGCTAGCATGTTCTGTTTTGGTTACCAATAGTTTGTATGGTTTATGAGCCAAGTAATTATTGACCATCTTCCTACTCTGCCATGGATGCATCAGATCATTCAATGGCACATCTGTTGAATACCCCTTGCTATTTATGTAGGGGATTAGCTAAAATTTTGATGTGTTTAGTGTGGGGCTTGAATGGCCATCCCCTTGGGTCTTTTTTTATGCTTTAGTATGGTTTATGTGGGAAACAAGGGTTTGTTTTCAATAGTAGGTTGCTGAATGGTATGCTCTATGGTTATATTTCATTAGACCAAGAGGGCCATTTCTATTAGATTGATTGTAACTTGAGAAGCCATCTAGGAAACTTTAGGCTTCCTTTCCAGCTACTCTTTTGAGCATATACTCAATGTACGTCAGTGGATAGTTGTCTCTCTTCGTAGCACCGTTGACTTTCTTATCGTTAACACACACTCTGATTTTTTTCATTCTTTTTTAGGATGACTATAATGGGTGAAACCCAGTCTATGTGCTCAATTTTGTAGACAAATTCTACTCTTAAGAGTTAGTATATGTGTAGTGATGCAGGATCTAGAGCATGGCAGATGCGGAAGCTATGGAGGTTGGAAGAGAAAGAGTGAGTTCATGAAGACACTGACATGACTGACTGTTACACAAGTGAATTAGGTTCCAAGATTGATAATTGGACTCATAAAAAAAAATCTTGTGTATAAGACTGACAATGACACATAGACTTTACTGAGGACAAAAGTACTATGACATTGCATTAGAAAAGAGAGCAAGTACAATGCTTTATAGGAAACTGGATGGTAGCACTTCTCCTACTGTGCATATGGGATTATAGTTATGAGCGCTCATTGCTTTTTCCAAAGATACTGAAGTAGGTGTGATTGCAAACATCTCAACATCCCTCCTCAATCACAACTAGAAGTACAAAGTGTGTAGAGGCTTTATTGAGAGCAACACCTAAAAGTGTGGGCACACAATAGACATGGCAAAACACTAGAGACTGTCATAGAAAAGGCTAAGTGTGGGTACCACAAACATGATGGTCATCCAGAGACTATAATAAGGGCCTCACAAAGTGTACAAAGGTTTTAGTGCAAGGCTATATGAAGAGTTTACAAGTTTATATCCGAAGTATTAGGGCTAGGTAATATAAGGCTAAAAGATTCTATTCAAATAGAAGGATTGATGAGGTTTGTCCTTCTCTTGGTAGAGAGAGAGAGAGAGAGAGAGAGAGAGAGAGAGAGAGAGAGAGAGAGAGAGAGAGAGAGAGAGAGAGAGAGAGAGAGAGAGAGAGAGAGAGAGAGAGAGAGAGAGAGAGAGAGAGAGAGAGAGAGAGAGAGAGAGAGAGAGAGAGAGAGAGAGAGAGAGAGAGAGAGAGAGAGAGAGAGAGAGAGAAAAAAGCTGATCCTTCTTGCCTTTGTACCTATTGCCAACATATAATGCTTGTTCATCTCTAGAGGTGCTTGGTTCTTCCTTAGTTTTTAGCTTCTTTTCCTCCTCTAACAGGGATTCTTGGATATCAACAAGCTCAAGGCTTGACATATTGATTAGAGTTGTTGATACATTATTATATTCAGGAGGAAAACTTTAAAGTAGAACACCAATGCATACATCTTCTTCCATTTTAATGTTGATTCCTGCAAGTTGGGTTAGAAATCCTTCCATGTAATCTAGATGTGTGGCAAGTGATGTGCTGGAATTCATTTCAAGCCTAAAAATTCAATCAAGAGACCATACTTTGATGACTTAGACTGTGCACCAAACAAAGTGTCAAGTCTCTTCCATGTATCATGTGAAGTATCATAGTTATCCACATGGTGGATATAGCTCCGCGTCTAGCTCCAATTTGATAATGGCTTGAGCCTTATCATCATTCTTTTGCCAAGTGACTGCAAGGTCCATATCACGAGGCTTCTTTTCTTTTCTAGTGGTAATGGCTCCTTGTACCTGACTCCTTTCTCTACTCTAAGGGTGCTCTGCTTGCATGGTCTGGGGTCCACTCATATTTGTTTGATCATATGTCCCCTAGTGTCATATTCTATAGTATCAATTTCCCTTTCACTCTCATCATTGAAGGAACAACAGTCCTCGTATTCATCGTTAGAGATATCTTTGTCCGGTTGTGCATCATTCTCCAATTTTTGATATATCTTTTCTTGCTGGTATTCTAGGATTAAAGCCCAATTGTACCTCAAGTTTAAATCATATACCTTGGACCATCGCCATTTAGGTTCCTCTAAGAGATCTTGGAGTGGCTTAAGATTTGTTCCTAGATTGCTAGCCAACTTGTTTGTCAAGTACCCCAGAATCTCCAGGAGCTCTCATCTATTGTTCTCAAAATGTAACAGGGTTGGGTCTTCCATGTGGGCTTCCAATCATCATGTAGACTGGCACTGAGGGTGTGACCTTGGGCTCGCTAGTTGCCTTGATGGCTTGTTTGTACTCCTTCGTGTCTGATAATGGCAGGTTGATGGTAACAAGAACATGCATCTAGTCTCATTCATGGGGCACTAGATATACTTGGTAAGAGCCCCATAGGATCTCCTAATCTGACCGTCACCCTTCAATATGGTGGAGATGGTATCTAGCTCAACTACTCTAGTTTTCCAAGTGTCAATCTCTACTCTTACAGCCTCTATTTGATTGCCTAAGAAGATGGGAGTGTTGCCCAAATCTTCTACGACTCTTGCATTGCGCATCCAGGGTTGGCCTAGTAGGATGTCGTAGTCCACTCCCTTCATGACTATAAAGTCAACAGAGAATTGGATTCCTGCAATCTTCACTGGTCAATTTTTCAATACTTCGAATGGTTTCACCTTCATTCTGTTAGCGAGTGTGGCGTTGAACCTAGCAATCTCGATCGGTGGATTACCCCAAGTTTGGCTTACTGCATGGATTAGCACACTCACTCCTGCCCCCATGTCTATGATTCCCTTTCTTGTGACATCCCCTAGAGCTAGGATTGGCAAGACTGCATGCATCTCCGTGCCTTCCAAAAAAGCATTGACGTGCAAGGATTTAGGCATGGAGTGCAACATCAGACTTGGTATTTTCATTTATGTTTCGTGCTTGGGCAAGTCAATGGTGACTAGCTCATTTGATTCCGTGACCCACTGTTTCAGCTCCCGCCATAGCGTTGGATGCTACTTGAGCAGATCGCCTAAGCTTAGAGTCACAGGGGTGGTCAGTAGTGTATTCAAGAGGTTACTAACTGCTTGACTTTCTCCTAATTTTGCTATGCTTGGCCAATGGCCTTGATTGATTTGCTGGCGTGGAGCATTTAGACTTTGTCTAGGCGGCCTTGTTTATGATGCCATTAGCTCCCTTGATTTTGGTCGTGGGAGAGAGACTGGCGTGCATATGCTTGAGAGATCATCGATCTCGTCCTCTAGTATCGGCTCAACATCTTATAGGTGCTCTATGGCCTCCTTCACCCACTCTTTCATCTTCTTTCTGGCTTCACGTTGGCATTTCGGGTTGGGGAACTCCCCGACCTTAGTACTTCCCTTTTCAACCGTTCGTGGAGCCGATGTTTCCTCCTCTGTATCAATGACTTTCATCCCCATAGACAGTGTTGTGACACTTTCGATTTTGAGGGTGACCTTAGCGTCTTACCTTTCCTTCCTTCTTCTCTGACTCTTCTTTCCAACTAAGGTTGCTAGGCCCTAGCAATGATATGCCAGCTTGCTTTATCTGCACACAGGTCATGACATGCAATGGGATAGGCATGGCCTTCCCATTGAGTGTCTCGACACTAAACAACCCCAATGGAACCAATGGATTGTTTCCCAAACTAGAGGATGGCAATGTGAAGAAATGTGTCCTAAGTGACCGCAAGTCCAACACACGATTGGATATTGGGTTTATGCTCCTAGGACTCTGCCTCTCCCTCTACCTAATGCCACCATCGGTATTGGTTGATAGTCCATAAGTACTACGTTGCCTTTCTTATTGTACGACATGTATGGGTTTACATAAGGCTCGTCGCCACTAGGCTTGTCCACATAATGGATGGGAGTATCACTTGGTGGGTGGGTAACGTAGGGTCCAGGTGGTCTAGGGATACATGTAGGATTTATTTCCATCCTAGCGATGGACGGCTTAGCATCATTAGGTGCTAGGAGATCCAATGGGGCTCCCCTTCCAAATAAGTTTAGTGGCCTACTGGCAAGGTAGGGTTGACTGTAAGGCTATGGATATGGGAGTCTTTGAGGTAGTCTATAATGCATGGCATCATCGTCGAACCTACCACAACTAGTGCAAGGTCATGACCTAGGGTCTTAACACTCAACTCGCAATTGGTTTTTGCCACAATGCACGCATTGGACATGTGGGCATGTTGGTTGTCTCATCATCTCCTGCTCTTTGAATGTTCCTACAGTCGGTGTCTAGGTGGTCTAATCTAAATTTCAAAAATTCTAGGGAAAACTAGACTCGGCCCAATAGGTCCGAATTGCAGGCACCGAGTGACTGATTTGAATGGGCCGAGTAGCTGAAGGCCAGGTACCTGATATGGCCGAGTGGGTGACTTAGATACGTCGAGTCTGGGTTGTGGTTGAGTGTCTAATGTCCAAATGCCGAATTGGGCCCGGTCAATCTGAGTGGCTAATTCAAATGGACCAAGTCTGGGTGGCATTCCTAGTCGAGTGGGCTAAATGGCCGAATACAAGAGGAGGTGCTTTCGGGACTAGTGCTTTTGCCAATTCTTACCTCATATCCTAGAACGATACTTGACACAGATCACTCCAAACAAATAGCTAATAGTTAAAGGACAATAGATTCATTAATGGCAATGTTCTCTTAGCCTAGTGTTTTAATAAATTATCGATAGTATCTAACTAATGATAGAAAGGTATGCACTTCTTTAGGAGTAGGTGACGGATTCATAGTAATGATAACCTTTATCTTTTGAGGATCGGTCGTAATACTAGTCAAGCTAACCACATGACCCAACAACAATCCATAAGGCACTCCAAAGATGCACTTTCTTATATTGAGAGCAATGAGAAATATACTACAATGCTTTTAAAAAATTCTCAAATTAATTAGATGTCACTCCCTTGTGATACTGCCTCTAGAATATCAATAAAGACTTTCACCTCCTTTGGAAAAATATCACCAAAAGTCTTATCAGCCATACATTACCAAGACCCTGGCACATTTCATAATCCAAAATCTATAACATGATATAAAAAGGTACTAAATATAGTGATAAATGTTATTTTCAACTTATCTTCCTCTATGATAGCCATTTGGTTATAACCAACAAAATAGTCCATAAATGAATAAATATCCCCACTTACTAACTAATCTAGAATCTAATCAATGAGTGGAAGAGCATAGTAATATTTGACTATCTACTTATTGAGCTTCTAAAATCTATGCAAAGCTAGATTTGATTATTTTACTTTTTCCTGATAACTGTCGATGAACATAACTCCGTGTCCTATATAGGAAATATCAAGCCAACCTTATGTAACTTTTGTAGCTCCTGAAATAGTCAGTCCCTTAGCTCAAAAGGCATGCATCTCACTTTTTGTTAAATAAGATGGCTATCCTCCTTCAAGGGAGTAGTGTGCACAACTAGACTAGAAGGAATATTCCTCCACTCATCATAGCTCTCCAGGCAAAAATATCACAAAATTCTTAGATCAAGGACATGTGATCTTCCCTCTCTTCGAGACTAAGGATATATCCTAGTTTAATTATTCGTGGCCCATTCAACATAGAATATATCCTAATTTAATTACTCGTGGCTCTTTCAATATGGAATATATCCTAATTTAATTATTTGTGGCTCGTTCAACATACCAAGATCTAGCTCAATCACATCCCCATCTTTGATTCCGACTTGCTGACTTGAGCGTCTATCGACCTATTCAGAGTCTCTTGATAGACATCTTTTATAGTTGATCCCTCTTTTGATTCATCGCTTAACAAAGTTTCATTGCTAAAAGGATCCTCTAATGCATCTCATTCTGTTGAAGATAATGATACTCTCTCACTTTGAGGAGATTCAAGATATACATCCACTATTATGCACCTGATCCCTCTGCCAAAAATCAGATGACCAGCGGGTATATTAACTTGACAGTTGGATTGCAAGATCCATGGACTTCCTAATAATACTTGATAGCTGGTGCGTAGATCGGATGCTGTACGCTCGCGTAGTGAATGCCGAAAGGTCCCCAAGAACAAAAAAACTCTACTTTTTTGCACAAAACTCAAGGTGAAAAGCATGAACGACATGAACAAGAGACCAATTAGGTGCAATCTCCCCCCATGCCTTGTGTGAGCGCTCCATAAAGCATGTATTTTATGTATTAATCATCTTCAAGCTCAAATAATAGCCCAAATTACAAAATAGCAAGCTTTTAGCTTTTGAGTTTGCTTTAGCACAAAATAGGAATAAAGCTAACGGACGGTGCCCAAAGAGTCTGCATGCCCAATACAATGTCCAAGTACAAATAACATAATCGTGCGCCCATGCGCATACAAAATAATAAACAAATATCCAGCGCCTCAATAAATAGGCTCGACAAAATATAGGCGCCATGCCTAAGGTATGCGCCCATCAAAATATAAGTGATAACTCGAATACTCGCTATCCTCCAATGCTTTCCTCCACCACTGCTACTATCTCTACACATCAACTGAAGCATTCACAATCATTAGTAAAATAATACAATTAAACCGACAAAAGTGAATACCTAGCAGTCTTCAGCTACATAAATAAATCAACTGGTTAGAAATCAATCCTAACCTTAATTTATTATGAGTGCGCACTCTAAACTCATAAACGTTTATTAATTTAATATGGATTTTGCAGAATCACCCGCTATGGAATCACCCATGTACACACTAAATTAATGAAACGCTCGAAAAGGATAGGCGTCCCCATCAACTTCTCGCACAAAGAATCCACTTTGTGTATGAGCCCCGGTCATCAAAAATTACGGAATCCACCGTAAAACTTCACGGAATCCACCGTGGTACGGAATCCACCGTGAAATATGCCTCCTGGCATCATACCCCCGGGGTGGGATAGCAATTGACCTCAATTGCTATTAGCTCAATGTGGAGCTAACAGAGTGGGGAAAGCATTTAAGTCTCTAGCATGCATCCATTGGGCTTCTTCTATAGGATGGTTCTTAAACTTGACTAGATATCTAGAATATCTTCGGCCAGTTCTAGCGGTCATAAAGTCAGTATCTATGATAGCTTCAGGTTCAAGTATTTTAGTCTCTTCTTCTAACAAAGGTGGGTTTTCATAAACAGGGTGTACAGGTAATTGGCCTCTAAAGGGTCTTAATAAACTAATATGAAATGTGTTGTGAATTTTCCAGTGAGGTGGTAATTCTAACTTGAATGCATTGTCATTAATTTTATGAATGATTCTAAATGGTCCATAGAATCTAGGGGCTAATTTCACAAGTGGTGTCTATCTACACTTTGTAGTCTACGTTTTTCTATTCTCAACCAAACATAGTCATCAACTTTAAAATTCATTGCTTGTCTTTTCTTATTGGCTTGTTTGGTATATGATTGCTGGGCTTTGGCAATCATGTCTTTAACTTCATCAAAAATAGTATTATGCATACTAGCAATATCATCAGCACTCTGAATTCTATTTGACAAAGATGCAATAGGTGTAGATAATCTATAACCATAAATCACTTCAAACGGTGCTTTCTTTGTAGATGTGTGTGGTATATTGTTATATGAAAACTGTAGTAAACGCAAATGTGTGTCCCATGTCTGTGGTTTAGAAATAGTGTAAGCACGTAAAAGATCTAGTATAGTACTATTAGTAGCTTCTGTTTGTCCATTAGTTTCAGGATGAAATGCAGATGAGAAATCAATTTTTGTGCCTAGGTTAGCAAACATAGTAATCCAAAAGTTGTTACAAAATCTAGAATCACGATCAGAAATAATAACTTTTGGTAATCCATGGTTAGTGAAAACAGTTTTCAAAAACAATTGTGATGCCTGTGATGTTGTTAAAGTTTTCTTACATGGAATGAAATATGCTTGTTTACTAAACCTATCTACTACTGTCCAAATCATATCATGGTTAGATTTAGTATTAGGTAAACCAGTAATAAAATCCATAGAAATTTGTTCCCATGGTCTCGACGGAATAGACAAAGGCATAAGTAATCCATACTGTTTACCATGATGTCTCTTAACTCTTTGACAAATCAAACATTCAAAAACAAAGTTAGATACATCAGTGTCCATATGCGGCCAATAAAAATCTTCAGTTAATGTACATAAAGTAGATATGATACCTCTATGACCTTGATATGGAGGACAATGAATCTCATTCAAAACAAAATATCGGAATGGAACTGTAACACATAATCTCTTTTCATAAAACATGAATCCATCATTATAAGATAGTGAATCAATAGGAATCAAGTTATTTTGAACTAATTTATTCCAATCAGCATGAAAAGTAATATCCTGATGATAAGTATCTTTCACAGCAATCAAAGAATCAAATTATATAATAGAAATATTATGAATGGCAGGTCTTCTCCTTAATGCATCTGCCACTACATTTTCTTTATCGGGTTGGTATTGAATGATAGGATGAAAACTCTGAATAAAAGATGCCCATTTGATATGTCGGTCAGATATTTGAGGTTGGGTAAGTAAATGTCTAATACTTTGCTGATCGATCTTAATCATATATTCTGAACCCATTAAATAGTGTTTCCACTGTCTTAAGGCTTGTACCACAGCTAATAATTCTTTGTCATATGTGGAATATTTCAGTTCAGATGGTTTCAGCTTACAAATAGAATAGGCTATGGGATGATTGTCCTGCATAAGTACGGCTCCTATTCCTGATCCGCTAGCATCAGTCACTACTAAAAAGAATGGTCTATTAAAATCAGGAAACTATAAGACAGGGGCATGGGTTAATGCATATTTCAATAAGTCAAAGGATTTCTGTTGATTATCGGACCAATTATAGACAATACCTTTCTTCAGAAGTTTGGTCAATGGTAAAGCAAGTAATGAAAAATTACGCACAAACTTCCTATAGAAACTAGCAAGACCTAGGAATTATCGTAACTCATGCACATTTTTAGGTACAAGCCAATTCAATATTGCATCTATTTTCTTAGGGTCAACTTTAATTCCATCAGATGATACAATATGACCTAAATACTCAATTTCTGTTTTAAAGAACTCACTCTTTTCCGGATTTGCATACAGTCGATTATCTTTTAATAACCGGAAAACCAATGACAAATGCTCATAATGTTCTTTCTCATTTTGACTAAACACCAAAATATCATCAAAGAAGACAATTACACAATACTGATATTGTAAAAATATACGGTTCATCATTCTACTAAATGTAGCAGGTGCATTAGTCAATCCGAAAGGCATCACTAAAAATTCATAATGACCAAACTGTGTCCTAAATGCAGTCTTGAATATGTCAGACTTATCTAGTCTCACCTGATGATAACCAGATTTAAGGTCTATTTTACTAAATATAGTAGAACCTTGCAGTTTATCCATAAGGTCATCGACTCTAGGAATTGGATACCTATTCTTTACAGTGATTTTATTTAAAGCACGATAGTCAATGCACATGCGATAGGTATTATTATTTTTCTTTACTAACAGAACAGGTGTACCAAATGGAGAACTACTAGTTCTAATCAATCCTCTATTTAGTAATTCCTCAACTTGACTTTGAATTTCTTTTTGCTCTATTTGGCTATGCCTATATGGTGCTTTACAAGGTGGTTGGGTACCAGGAATCAAATCTACTTTATGGTCTTCTGGACATGAAGGAGGTAAACCAGGTGGTAGATCTTCCACAAAACAGTCTTTAAAATGTGCAAGAAATTCTTTATGCCTAGGGTGCATATGATTTTCTTTAACTTGCAGTTCATTCACCCAAATGAGATAAGATTTACTACTTTTGCGTAATGCACGTTTAGCTTGAGTATGTGAAAGTAGTGGAAAAGCATTAGATGCATGCATACCATACAATGTAATATGTTTTCCTTGAAATTTAATATTAATTGAATGCGTGGAATAATCTATATCTGGATTATGCTGATGATGCCAAGGCATACCTAAAATAATGTCACTGGACTGTAATGGTACAACAAGAAAATTTCTTCTTTCAGTGTATTCACCAATTTGAATCTCTAAGTCATGCACTTCCTGTGTACCATTATACCTAGTGCCTAAGAATGCTGCTTTAATGCGATAATGCGTAGGTACAGTCTGTAACTTCAATTCTTTTACTAGCTTTGCAAAAATAAAATCATGAGTACTACCATCATCATGCAAAATAATATTTTACTTTCCATGCACTAAACATTTCATTGTCAATAAAGAATGTGGAGTTGGCATACCTGGTAAAGTATCCGAAGGAGTAGTAATGTCGTCCTCATCTTCCGTGAAATCAGGCATTTCTTCATGTTCTTCATCTTCCATTGCTCCAAGGTAGTTAATATGGACAGGTGGCTTCTTCGAATGGCAATTTGTTGCTAGATGTCCAGGCTGGTGGCATTTATAACATACTATAGGTTTGGCTTTGGTTACATTGTTTGCAATGGCAGGAAGTCTAGAGATATTAGGATTTGGTTGTGGAATAGGCTTGGGGTTTTGGTTGGTATTGGATGGTAAAGCAGGTGGTTTTGCCCAATTTTTACAGAAAGATGATGAAGGAAAACGACCTTGATTAAATCTTCTAAAATTTGAGTTGAATTGCTTAGATCCATAGTTACCATTGGCTTGGAATTGTTGTGGACGTCTGTCTCTTCTTCGCAGCTTGTCTTCAGTGTCGTGAGCTAATGAAATTGCGTCTTCAAGAGTTGCAGGCTTGAACATATTAACTTCAACGTAGTAATGCCCAAGTAGTCCAGACATATACTTGCGCTTGTGTGTCGCTTCATGTACATCTTCAAGCATGCGTAACTGGAGTAATGCATTCCAAGAGCATTCGGTGTACTGAGGAATAGGCTCACGATCCCGTTTGCTGAAGAAGATCCCATTGCTTTATAGCTTTTTCATGGAATTGTGGAGGAAGGAAATTATGCATAAACTTCTTGAAATTCTCCCAAGTAGCAGGACAATCTATACTCTTGCGTACCATAGTCCACCAAAGAGATGCTCTATCCACTAAATGATTAGTGACACACTTGATTTTATCTTTTTCTGCATAGGTTTCCTCATGAAAGTAGTCATCAAACTGACTAATGAATGCAAGAATAGTTTTTCCCTCTTGAGTGCCATTGAAAGTACGGAATTTGAAATTTCTTTTACTTATCTTTGTTTCCTTGCGGATGGATTGAGCTTCGAGAGTCGCGTCGATGGTACGTCGGATAAGATCTTCATTTTGAGGTTCGTCTTTGTCGGTAGTCGATCTTTGTAAATTAGCCAATTGAGCTTGTAATGCTTGTCGAGCTCGTCTTTCTTCATCCAATTGCATCATAATTAAATCCAGCTTTTGCTCCATCGTAGATTCAAGTAGATCACCTTCAGCCATTAAATCATCCATATGTGGTTCCGTCATCCTATAAAACTCAAAAGACCTCTCACTCTCAAAATCAAGTTAGCGGGATGAGCGTAGCTCAAGATCGGGTATACAAGACTTATATATTTTTGGGTGTGGCTTTCACAATCTTCGTCTTCGACTATTGCGGGATTTGTAATCTTTGCAAAATCTACGTTTGATCATTCTTCATATACTGAAAATGCTTCAGCAAACCTACGTTTGCGAAGAGTACCTTCCAATGAACAACTTTGCAGTTCAGAGTTTCTGCGTGGGAACAGCCCTTCTATGAGTTTTGAACAGAAGTCAGTTTTGACTTCAGATGACTTGTCTGACTTGCAGAGTTCCAGAACTTGCAGAACTTGGTTGCTTTATGTGACTTGCAGGATTTCAACTTGAGAGACTTGCAGAACTCGCTGAATTTGAGAAGCTTATGTGATTTAGAGCTTTAGTAACTTAGCTTGTGGCTTTAGGAATCTGAAACAGAGAAATTTAGGGGGGGGCCGTTTTTCAGCCGGGCAGAAAAATCGGGGGCATATTCTGATATCTCACGACGAATTTTCGTGAAGCTTAAAGATTCTTTAAGCTTTCTAAGCTTTACTACTAAGCTTAATAATAATAAAAGCTTTCAAGCTTTTAAGCTATGGAGTCTTATCTCTCTGTATGAAGACGACTTGATGTAGGAGATATCCACGTGGTCCTCCGCCTCTGCAAGCTGGTCCTTCACAGTCTGATGATGGAAACAGAGGTTCTTTATCGCCAGGAATCCACCTGTATCGACCGTTCGCGGCGAGATTGATCGTAGGGCTCGATCGTTCTAGGATCTCCACCTTCGCACAAGATGGGTAGCGATTGGAAGCTCTTGATCTGAGCTTCGCTCTGATACCACTGGTGCGCAAATCGGATGCTGTACGCTTGCGTAGTGAATTCCAGAAGGTCCCCAAGAACAAAAGAACTCTACCTTTTTGCACAAAACTCAAGGTGAAAAGCATGAACGACATGAACAAGAGACCAATTGGGTGCAATCTTCCCCCATGCCTTGTGTGAGCGCTCCACAAAGCATGTATTTTATGTATTAATCATCTTCAAGCTCAAATAATAGCCCAAATTACAAAATAGCAAGCTTTTAGCTTTTGAGTTTGCTCTAGCACAAAATAGGAATAAAGCTAACGGACGGTGCCCAAAGAGTCTGGCATGCCCAATACAATGTCCAAGTACAAATAACATAATCGTGCGCCCATGCGCATACAAAATAATAAACAAATATCCAACGCCTCAATAAATAGGCTTGACAAAATATAGGCACCATGCCTAAGGTATGCGCCCATCAAAATATAAGTGATAACTCGAATACTCGCTATCCTCCAATGCTTTCCTCCGCCACTGCTGCTATCTCTACACATCAACTGAAGCAGGTGAAATTAGACATGTCTAACTAGAAGCTTCTCTTCACAACCATGGGTATTAATATACTTCCAAACACAATATCACATTCCAAACTATCCAAGATGTGGTTCTAACTCATAACCCATTGAAAGCTCTTTCTTGCCTTTTCTTTTTGTGGTTTCTTCCCTTCAACCACCCTCCCTCCCAAAAACCCCCAATCCCCTCCCTTACTTTTATGGTTGGAGTGGGGAATTAATGGGGGCCTATCCCTAATGTATATACTTATGTACTTTTTGGAAAACCACATCTCCCTTGCACTTATGTGATCCCATACATTGCCCATGGTGGAACCTCTTACGGTAACTTTAGGATCTTTTTAAATACCCTATGCTCCCACATGCTTTCAAGTTGCAACTAATGTGTTACATCATCTAAAAAAACACCACCCTCCAACTACATCCATTCATAGCATCTCAATGTTTCCTCACCAAGACCATACTCTATGTATCTTGTAATTAGTGTATTCCTCTAGGAACAACCATCTCGAATAGGGAATCTTATCTATCACTTTCTATGCTTCTTCAAGAAGCCTCTATTTGCTACACATATCATTAAAAGCATTGGTTGCAACAAATCTTTTCCAATCACCTCTCTTGAGAATTTCAGTATTTATCTTCTTGGCCTTTCCCAAGGCTATTGCATCCCTCCACTTTCATCTTTCTAAAAGTAATAAGTTCTTCCTCACAAAGCCCATGCTCAATATATCTTGAAATTAACGTGTTTTAAGTGACAACATGATAGACAGCATGAAGCCTGTCAAAAAGCTAATGTGCTTTTGTAAGTGAGTAAAATTTTAAATACATGTCTACCAATGTGTTACTAATAAGAATTCCTTTTTCCATCTGTGTTTTGAGTACCTCCACATAGAACATTTAACATTTTTCTATCACTCCCAAGCTAGTGCAAGATTCAAGCTACAAGCATACGCAACTGCTCCAAGAGATGCCTTATCCAACTACATTTTTTTAGAACAATTGAGTGGTTCCTCACCAAGCCCATGTCTACTACACAAGAAAGTATAGATAGGAAACCATAGACATCAATTTTCCTTTCAACACAAAGGTGTGCTTGCCTTCAATCTTCTTTGGAAAAATCACATATTCAGTATTAGGAGAAATATGGACTCTCTTTTTTGCCCCTTAAGGAGTGAATAAAGAAATATAGGCCTAACCAATGAGAGAGTTGGGATTCTAGATTCATATAACATGAATCTTCTAGCCATATCTTAGCCCAAATCTTCCCTCAACAATAAAATATGAGAAAATATGGGGAATACAATACTGACACTTTCTCCAAATTTGTGACTCGAATTTTTATTTTCTTATATTTTTTATGTTTGACTTTTTGATGGTTCAAAAATACTAGATTTTTGGATAAGTTTCGTCTATTTTTTATATTTTAGATTTTTTTTTTTGTAAATATCCAAAAGTTGTAGACAACTTCGAGAACAGGATGACATGTAAATAAACACAAGTGGCTTTTAGCCATTTTTGGGGGATTTTATGCAAAAAGAAGGGTTGACAAAATCACACGATGCGTAATCGCAATTTAGAGGCAGCAAACATCACTCCCAACAACTTTGAGAAGAATAAGAAGTGATCTGGGAGTATTCTTACCATGTGTCCTGGTATTTTACCCCCCTTTTGGAGTCAATGGAAGCATTAGATTGGCGGTTTGAGAAGTAGAGAGGAGGCTATTTTTTAATGTACTTTTTTTGTCTACAAGAGATTTATCTTCTCAAAATGCAAAAATAAATTGAGAGGCTTCACCTCTATGAGTATTCTTCTATATCTTCTGTTTCTTCGAACCCCTTCTCTTCTGTCTACTCCTCTCCCTAAATCTCTCTTCACCCTACTCTCTCTTACCCTCGTGGTAGGACCCCAAACGCTCAGATAACATCATGAGCATTGAAGACCTAATTTTAAATATCACGATTTGTGAAATTTTCCTCGATAAAATACAACCCTTTTCTATTCAATCTGTAAATAACCCCTTTACATTACACCCTTATGTATGTAAAAAATGCATTAAAATGGTATTTTAAAAATACATTATTTTGAACCCATGTGATGCATATATAGATTCATGAGTTATCTCCTTGAGATGGTTCATCACTAGTACTAGATGATCCTTATTTCTTGTTATAAAGATTATATATCTAATTTTCCAATTTCAATAACTTGTATCTCTATAATCTTGATGAGGTCTTATTGGGTATGTTCTACTCCTATTCTAGGTACTATAGTTGTAAAAATCTACAAAATAGATGCTAAATTAGGTGTTGTTACTCTCTTCCTCAAAGCTATCCAAGTCATCTTTGGCTACATCAGAGTGCATATAGCCTTACAATACATGATGTGATGTGTGATTACCTCATGTTTTTCCAATTTGTCTCTTTCTAGAGTCTCTCAGCTTATGTTTTAATATAGCTTTTTTAACTCTTTTTCATTAGTCATTTTTAATTCTCCTATATTGGTCTAGCTTTCCCTTCTAGACTCTTTCTGCATTGTAATAATAATTCTCTCAATGTTTCTTATAACTCCTTTAAAGAATCCTTGAATTGCTCGTGAGGCTATTGTGAATTTCATAGGTTTGTGCTAAGCATGAGACCTCTCTACATTTTTCTTGAAAAACTATTCTCTTAAATGTTGCTATCTATTTTCCAAGTGTTAGCTAACTTTCCAATTCTACCTTCCATCATCTAATTTCATCTTACTAACTTCTAACAATTTTCTCTTGTTCCTCCAAGGTTCCCTTAACATTCTTGATCTCTTTAGTTGCCTCAAGCATCTCTTAACTTGCCTTCTTCCTATTTGTTTAGTGTAAGGAATTTTCCTCATCTAGCATCCTTTGTGCCTTCTCTCTCTCTTTTAATACTCTATCTTCATCCTACTATAGCTTCTAATAAATTGTTAGCCAAGCATGATGGTTGATGTGTTACCTATAGGTACCTTGGTTGCTTTATTAATCTCAATACCTTGTGTCATCTGGCTTGAATCTCATCATGGAGACTAATCTTCATCTTTGATGAACCTCTTCTCCATTCATTCTACTTTTTCAAGTGGTTGCTTTACAAATGCTATCTAGCATTGTAGACCGTTTAGGATGTCTAGAGGTAGGCTATATCTAGTGGATTATATTCCCTCAAGAACTTTCTCTTGATTGTTTATTGCACTTATTATTTCTTTCTTTGAGGCCTTCTATAGTCATTCTTTGTACTCCTATTGTAAGGAGGACTTTTCACCTCTCATTTACTATTTGAAAGCTATTCCAATATTTTTCTCATTAATTTTTTGTCCTTTTTTCTTTGGGCTTGGGTAGCGTCTTGTCATTTCCTAGATTTACCTAATGCTACTACCCATAGTTCCTCAAGTTTCTTCTATTTTTTAATCCTATCCTTCTTTGTCCTCATCGTATTTGTTTTATTATGTTTTTTCTTCCAAGTTTCTCTCACATTTTGGATCAAGTTCTTTTTTTTTCTTCTTCTCCTCCATCTATTTCATTCACAACTTATTCCTTCTCTTGGTTCTAAGATCTTTTGAAGGTGTGATCTGCTGCTCCTCTCCAAAGTGAGGCCTCTATTATACTGGATATGGACTTTGAGGGTTAAAGAATTTCCAATGTTGATCATAGTAACCCTAGCATGTGCCCCTCCTTTCCTTTTGAAGTCTTCTTTATGTCACTTGGATATTCATGTAGCCTTGCAATTGTGTCATGTAAAGCTTCTATGTAATAGCTATTTAAGTTTTACTTCTGATTTTCCTTATCCAAATGGCAGCTTCTAGTTTTAGCTCTTAATAATCAATCTATTTGTTTTAGGTCATGTTGATTTAATGCAATTGTGTGCCCACACCTCTAGGTATTTTTCAGTGCCTTGTAGCTTCTATAATAATGTTTAGTCTTAGGGTTGATATCTATTGCTTCTTCTACTATCTATTCTATCAAGATGATTAGGTGTTCTATCATAAATCATGAATATATGTGTGCATCATGTGGGTTTAGAATAAGTTATTTTTAAAATACTATTTTTATGTATTTTTTACATGCATAAGGATGTAATATAAAGGAGTTATTTACTGTTTCATTCATGAAAAATTCATAGATAGGGATATTTATAAATAGGCCTTGAATGCATGTGATGTAGAGGATATGTATATATAGTAACTTTCGCAAGCACACAACAAATATGAGAAGAATAGAGATTGCTTTAATTTGAAAAAAACTGATACAAAGATGGATATGTCTACATGTGCTTCCACTACTTGGATGACAATCTAGATACATGATAGGTGAAGAGCTTAAGAGTACGTTGAATAACTTTGACTGGGTGAAAGATAGATTGACAATGGCTTTATAGGGTTCTTCCTTTTTATAGCCCGCAAGTATAGCCTTGTTGGCATGTCTAACCATATTATGAACCTTCCGTAGTCAGCCAAGGAATAACTCGTGAATCTTACCTTTACCACACTAAGGGCATTGTCCCTGAATTGCTATCAAGGGGGCCACTAGTCCCCCTTTGAGGCCCACCACAACCAAGGACCACTCCCATTGCCCTCCAATCCTAAAATAGAGGCCCTTGATAACTATCACATCCTACAATTCAATGCATTGTTCCTCGAGTTACTACCACCATAACTACTCTATCTAACTAAAAGGCTACATCCACAAAGGTCAACTTTTTGCTATCCAATAACATAAGCCTCATTTGACATACAAGTCAAGACGACCCACCCAATGTCCTAGTCACACATGGCGTCTCCTCATAATGGGGGCCTTACAACTTAGAGTACCATGGATCATTGGTGGCAGTTTATAAGGGTGGGGCATTGAACATATCTAATGACCCTTGTCAATGTCCACCTGTAGGTGAACTACAATCTTGGCCCAATGATGGGGCATTGAGCATATCTAATGACCCTTGTCAATTTCCACCTGCAGGTGAACTACAATCTGGGCCCAATGATGAGTTTGTAAAGATGAATTTGGACAAGATTCTTCCTAAGAGTTTTGATGAAGATACCTACTTTATTCTCCTCAGTTGAACAATAGACCACCAGCTCTATTATTCTATCCTTGATCAAGTTACACACATAGTGATACTTCTTCTCAGTGTGTTTGATGCAATATGAAAAACCAGATTTTTGGCAATGGCGATGTGACTCTGATTGTCACATCTTAGCACTATTGGATCTTCATCTTGTACTCCCATATTCTACAGGATCCTCCTTAACCATATTGCTTCACACGAAGCAAAGCAAGATGCCTTGTACTTAGCTTTGGTAGAAGGCAATGCCACAATTGGATGCTTCTTACTAATCCAAGAGAAGATTCTTGAATCTAATGTGAAACAATACCCAAAAACTAATTTCTTGGAATCATTCTCACCTACCCAATCTGAGTCATAGTTTCCTACGAGAGCACTTCCGAAAATTTGTATGTGATATTGTAGTCAAGAGTTCCCTTCAAGTACCTGAGCACCAGTATCCCAACTTTCCAATGACTCTCTCATGGTTTGTTTAAGAACCTACTCAAAACCCCAACAATAAAATTAATATTTGACCTAGTGTTACACAAGTAGATGAGGTTCCCAACCAACCACCTTTACCTCCCAATGCTTGCTAGTGCTGATGTATCCTCAATGGATAACTTCACATTGACCTCCATAGGTGTAGCTATCTCCTTACACTTGGTCATGACAATTGCTTTTAAGATCTCTCATGCATGCTTCTTTTGAGAGATGAATATTTTGCGAGACTTCAATCCCCAAAAAATAGTGCAACAAGTCCAAGTTTGTCATTTCAAACTTAGAGCTCATAGTCTTTCGAGTCGGATGGATCGTATCTTCATAGATACCTATAATTAGAAGATTGTTAACATATAGGACAATCACTATAAACTTTTCACTATCCTTGTAAGCATACAAATTAGCATATGAGACATATCTTTTGAAATTTAAACCTAGAAGGAATTCATGTATCCACTTAAAGCTTGATCCTTATCACAAAGGAAGTACACCCATATATTCCAACTGTAGCCATTGATAATCAACATTAAATAAGAAGATCCTCCCAAGGCTTTTATAGGCCTTTTACTACATAAGTCAACATGCACCAACTCTGATGGAGCCTTTTCTCTGTTATTGCTTTCTTGTGAAACGTCCTTTCTCTGTTGCTTATCCATCATACAAGCTTCACATGGTTCCTTCATTTCAATTACTGTAGGTAGATGAGAAACCATACCTTGCTTATGCATCTCCTTTTAATACTACAAAAGCAATGCGACCAAATCTTTCATACCAAAGTTTACTTTTGCCCATACCAGTGATGGTTATAAGAGCATTTAGGTCATTTAGGTTGTTCCTCCTTTCTCCTTTGTCGATAACTTTGCCAACACTATCAATAAATTTTACATCTATCTTAATAAACCTCACCCGATGGCCAATATTAGTTTTAGAAGCAATTGATAGCAGATTTCTCTTAATCTTTGGAACATACAATACATTTAAAAGATTCTTGGTTCACCATTTGCAATGACAAAGAAAATAGTACACATGCCCTTAGTAGGGCATTTTGCATCATCTCAAACCTTCAGAATGATGGATTCTTGTAGAGGCTTCATAGAACTATATAGAACTTTCTTGTTGGTCATGTGATGGGAGGTGCCACTATCCAATACTCATGAGTCAGTGTTAGATATTTCTTGCACCAAGGAACACACTTCCTCAATGATCACCATGAATGAATCCAACTCTACTTTAGTTATACTAGCTTTCTTCTTTCCTTTAGTCTTTACGGTGCCATTCTTTTTATCTACCTTCTTCACATGACAATTTGGAATTACATGTCCTTTCTTCTTGTAGTAGAAGCACTCTCCTTGAATTTTTTTCTTACCGCACTTTTTCTTTTTATTACCATTGATAAAGAGACAATTGTTTTCTTTTGCATTGGTGGAAAATGTATCAACTCCACTATGGCTACCTTTTCAAGCTTTAAGCCTCAACTCCTCCCCCATTAGTAGTGCACAAGATTCCTCAAACATCAAAGCTTGGGGTCTAACCTAAGAATTTAGGATAGTTACTAATCCATCAAAATTTAGTGGACAAATCCAACTCTGAGCTAGCTCCTCACTCATCTTTTGTATCCTAGCACTTGCCATCTACTCGGGTAGATTCTTGGTCCAAGTGATGACTGCTTTAGTTATCTCTCATTTAGTAAACTTATTTACTACTAGTTGATTCTTCAAGTTTTGAATCCTTGTTTGATTTCCCACTTCTTATTCTTACTGACACCTCAATACATTTCAATCCTTTGATGCCTTGGTTGTATGCTGCAAAAAAACTATTAGAACAACTTGTAACTAAGATACATAGTGCACCTATATTCCTTTATTTCCAAGCTTGTAGAAGATCTTCATTTGGAGAAAACACGACAATCAAGTTTGATGGACTGAGGGTGAGTTGTGGTTCCGCATCAGTCCCCAACACTGTCTCTAAAAGCTCATAATAATCAAGGATAGTTGTGATTTTAAACTTTCACAAAGTATAGTTTGTATCATCTAACTAGCCTTCGTTGAAGCTTGGTGGTTGAAACCTTAGATTTTGAATTGCTAGTACAGCAATAGCACCACCTGAAGCACCAGCACAGCTACTTAATGGGGCAAATGATATTTCTCCTCTTCTTGTTAAAGCCCTTACGTGTCGTGTACTCTCTAGTCCTCAAAAGGCCTATGGGCTCTAATACCATGTAGAAATTACATAGCACAGAGCAAAAAGAATTTAAGAAAGGAGTACAAAACACACAATAAATATGAGAAGAATAGATACTACTTTAATTTTTCATATTGCTTATATAAAGATGGCTTTTTCCTCTTGCGCACTTCCATTGTGAAGCTTAGATGGTGATCTAGATAGATGATAGGCAAAGAGCTTAAGGGTAGCTGAAAGAACTCTAACTAGTGAAAGATAGATTGAGGATGGCTTTAAAGGGGTCTTTCTTTTTATAGCCAGAGAAGGTAGTCTGGTTGACTTGTCCGACCATATTATAAACCTTTCATATTCAGCCAAGGGATATTCTAGGGAATATTCCATATATCCCATAACTCGATGCATCGTGCCTCGAGTCTCTACTAGCATAACTACTCTTTAGGAATCTAACCCAAATGCTAGATTCCTAAAGGTCACACTTTCACCATCTAATCACATAGACCTCATCTAACATACAAGTCAAGACAATGCACACAATGTCCATGCTCACACATGTGTTCACCTCATAATGGGGGCCTTACAGCTTAAAGCACCATGGATCATTGGTGGCACCTTACGAGGGTGGTGCATTGAGTATATCCAACAGTGTTGTGCCTATATTAATAGTTCTTGTCATTGTCAAGATCCTAAAGGATTTGCTAAATTATGTGCATATCATGTGGTTGATGTTTCCTCCTAGCAATTAATGTGTATGGTCATATGTGCATATCCTATGATCGGTGTTCCCTCCTAGCAATTAGTATGTACTGTGGTAAGTTACACTAGTTGATGAGTTTCTTGATATCCATGTTTCTCTCCAACATTCAATCTAAGTTCTTAAACTTCAAAAAATTAAACTTCATGACTAGGGATTCAACCTATGTCACACCTATTTCTCATTGGTGAATGAAAATTAAAAACCCCCCTTAGTTTATTTTATGATTTTATCCTATATTTCCATTGTCCAAAATGAAAAATAATGCTACTTTAATCAATTTTCTTACACTTGATAATGATCTAGACTAATTAAGTTTTGGATAAAATCTGTCATTAAATCTATAACTTTTTTTAGTACTTAGTGACCTCAATTAGTATTCTCCCCACTCAGCCAAGAAAAGTGTGATGCTTCCTAGCATTGCAAAACATATTGAGCATTTGGATCCAAGTTTTTTATGTTTGTGTGGTTTTTCTATCAAGGGATTACTTATTTACAAGTTAAAGGAATGGCGTTTTATTTATGTACAGAAAGAATATGTACGATAGTACAAGTTTGTTGCTCTTGTGAAATCAACCAAATGTAAAGGTTTGGATTGTATTGCAGGCTAGCACACATATCCATTATTTGTGGAGCTCTAACTAAGATCTAAGATCATGTCCACTTAGCATATTCTACTACCTATGTGTAGAGCTTAATCCATTAGCATTTTTATCGAACAAAAGGGATGGTGTAGTGGTTCTTTATTCAAGGGAATTTTTTGCATCCTCACCAACACTCTAAGATAAGCGAGTGTCATATATATTGAATAACACTCAAAAGTCTTGAGAATGCGTGATTGTTAAGTATCCAACATCACTAGACTTTTGATCTCAATGATTTCAATACAAATGGCATACCATTTTTGTTTGAATGGGTTGTATTTCTCTACTTTTTTGTGACTTACAGCCATTCTTTTGGAAAATTTGGGTAGCTTTTTGTACAATAGGAAAGAATCAATCGCATGGACTTAAGAGTGGTTTTGGTAATGAGTGAAAAGGCACCACACAGCTAGGTGGTAGTCATCATAGATATATTCTTACTCTCCTTGTGTCATTAGTAACATTGTGAAAACCTTATCATTATCTTGTAACACTCTAATGTTTGCTTGCTTGGAACACATCCAAGAATGAGCAAGGCCTCTCCAAGTTTCTTATGGCATGCCACCTTATTTTTTTAATACTTTTGAGACATCTCTTTTGCCATGTCCACAAGTAATTATTTGATTCCCTTGAGCTTTAGATGTTCTGAAGGCTTAGTTGGTGAGTCACACATGGAATGGACTTTAGATTCCTGATGGACAATTTAAAGGGAAAAAATTCAATTTAATTAGTGTTTTTGAATTATGAGATTAGTGAATAGGCCAATGGGACACTACCGTGTGTGGTCAAATGTGACATTTGACTCTCTACTAATCCGACCAAATTTCTTCTATCACTAGCAAAAAGGTGAAAATGAGCCTCTAAACTTATTCTTACAAAACAATTCCAACCTTATCGTTGACAATGACATCTTTCGATGTCATTTTTCCTTTCTTTCAACTCCTTCATGTGACTTTTTGAAAAGTGGGGTACTTTAAAGTCATCTCAAAATAATAAAAGTAAATTAATTTTAAGTTTAAATCAAAGCAAATGAATATTTAAAATTTTTTGTAGTTCCCTCCCTTTTTATATCCATGTATCTCATAGTTGTCATTACTAATTATCTAGGCTTCTCCAAACTTATTTTTTTAATATTTCTATTCTATCTCAAACTCATTTTGCATTAATACCTTAGCCTTTGTCTTCCATGGGTTTTTCTTCTAATTCTTCTCCTAGACAATGATCTAATTCCATACATGCATGTATGTGGTACGATATAGAATAGGATGATTTGTGGTGTCTATCAATCTATAAGGTCTAGGATTGGATAATAATGCTTTCCTTTTGTAAAGGTTCTCACAAGATTAATATTTAATGGAAAAGAGAAAACATGAGATTTCATAAAAAAGAACGAATTCTAGGGTTCAAAATACAAGATTAAAAATGGTATGTCACATTAAAACATGTGTATACTATAGAGGATCTTCACTTGGTACCTTTCATGCTCTAACAATTCCCCACTCATTGTAAGGCAATGAAATTTACTTTTCAAAGAACATTAACATCTTGTAGGACATTTTACTTTACTTTTTATGGTTTTCTTTGAGCATATAGACCAAGCAATCAATGGGTCCTTAACAAGTACATTCCATGTCGTACATGTTGAATTTGGAAACCTTGTTTACCTCAATTTTGCATCATCCTTCTTCATTAAAAAATATATGTTTTCTATTTGCATCATATGTTATTCCACCAAACACATAGGCCTTTGGAAGGTTCGAAGAGCTTTCTACGATCTCAATGGATTAATAGATTAGAATAATTTGAACAATGGAAGCATCCAAGATCTCATGTTAAATATTATTGAAGATATTCAAAATTCCATGAATATGGGGAGGATGTCAAGAAGAGTCAACTTATATTTATTCATCCCAATTCATGCTTTTGGATCAATATTTCAAAAAATACATTTACATTAGACAAAAACAATGTGGTTGGGTAAGAGAATGTCATTCAACACAATAATAAAATCTTCAGAGAAAATTCATTGTTGGTTAAGAAAGAACACAATGATGATTTTTTTCTCTACAAATCTTTGAAGCAACTTGGTACCTTTTCATATAACATTTCAAAGTAAACATTGGAGCTTTCTTTCTAGTATAGAAGATGGAAGAATATAAAAGGTGCATGGATTCCTTTGGACTTTGAGAGAAGTAGTGATAACATTAGAGTGATTGTCTACTTTGAGGATGAGGATCAAATGTGTTTGTCAGTAAACAAGAAATGGACATTGGAAAAAATCAAAGAGACACTTTGAAGTCTATCAAAAATCATGCATACAAGATCTTGATTTGAGATAAATGGTAGATTGGTTGGAAGACGGTAGAAAAAGATGTATACATAGTTTTGGACGTTGTCGCAACTGGGAATTGCAATATTCCAAAGGGTTGAACTTACCACCTTTATAAATAATTTTCCATTTACATTTTAAGTGCTTTAGTTCATAGAATACTAGAATTCTCGAAATGAAATAGAGAGAATCGTAAAAACTAACCTTTCTCAAGGAAATAAGAGAAACTCAATAAATGACCAAAAATCATTGAGTCAATATTGTTTTTTGTTGAATACAATAAGTTATTTATACTTATAAGTGATTTGTTTGATACATCCCCAATTGGGGTATTCCAAGATATCTAAGGAGATGCCCTAGTCTATAGGTGCTTACTTGGTGTCCTATGGGATCTTGTAGGGGAGTCTTGAGCCCCACTTTTTGCCCTCAAATATCTCCATGAATTTTCATTTTTTGATTGGGTTAGGTTCATAGTACCAAAATGTTATCAATTGGTCCTTGAGGTATTTCAAGATTCCCAACTTTTATGAGTGTTTAATGACATAATGAAACACTCATCTAAGGCTTTTGTGCAGTTGGCCCTATTTGATAGAGATTTCATCTTCTTACAATGTTGAGGGACTCTGAAAATGTCCCCATGCACCATAGGGTCTATTATTGCCATGTATACTAAGACCCATCTGAAGTGCCTTCACAACACTATCCATCATGCTAGGCTAATGTCTTTTGACATTGTGCTAAATCCATAATCCCTAAAGGTTGTTAGTTGGCCCTTGTGGTGTTCTAAAGTTTCCAACTTTTGTCATTATTTAGTGACATAAAAAAACACTCTTCTAAGGCTTTTATGTAGTTGAACCTAATCAATAGAGATTTCATCCTCCTCTTGTGGCACTTTGAAAATCTCCCCCTATCCCATAAGATGCAAGTCTACCATGTGTCTTCATCCATCTCTTCATCATCTCAACTCTCCTCTCTCTTCTCATGTGCCATGCACTCAACCTTCATTTTCACCCAGTTTTACCCTAGCATGGTTGTTTTTTAACCTGGAACCCAGTACACATTCAAGATTTTTGGAGAGTCAAAATGTCATTGTGTGCAACATGGGGTCTAGGTAGCATTTTTATGCTTTTAATTAAAAATAAATTTAAGTTTTTTGCTCAAAGATCTACATTTTCTTTGCATCAACATTTTACAATATGGAGAAGAAATCCATTGTATAATCTAGACATTTTCTCTAACGGTTCTCTATGCTATCTTCCAAGTGATGACATAGTAATGTTATGTTAGACAATAGCATTATTTTTTACTATGCACATTTCCAACAATGTGAAATTTATGAAATTGTGAATTGTGATGTCCCCTTTTTTTTGGGTTATATCCTCATTATTTCTTCACATGGATGCTACGATGTGCATACTTGCTTTTTGGAGAGTGGGAATGTATTTCTATGTATCCTAGGCTCAAGATTGGTTTCTTTTGCTATGATGTGCAAGTTTCTAAGTTTTGCTTCTTTTGCACCTCCCAAGGCAAAGGGAGGTTTAAAAAATGGGAAGACCATAGATCATGACTCCCTAAGATTTGAAGATATTCAAGATTGGTTTCTTTTGCTATGATGTGAAAGTTTCTAAGTTTTGCTTCTTTTGCACCTCCCAAGGCAAAGGGAGGTGAAAAAAAGGGAAGACCATAGATCATGACTCCCTGAGATTTGAAGATATTTCCATCGGGAGAGGAGTTCCTTGTTCATGAAGGACCCCTTTTGCAATGAGCGTGTGATGCTAGAGATAATCCAAAAAGTCTAGAAGATCCAAATATCTAAGATGACATCTATTAGAGAGAATGTCACTACTAAAGAGTCCCTTGGAGAGAAATTATTCTCATTCCTTCACAAAGATGGCCATACTTCAAGCTTTCATAGTCCAAGGAGAATGTTCAATGCTCCTTTTTAATCTAAATGGGTTCATTCTAGCTAATGTGGGTTTCATCGAACATGAGTTCAAGGCATGTAAAAAGCTTGTGGAGTTTAAAAAGTTGTAAAGGATGAGACTTGTGAGTTTTAGGAGTTCTGCTCTTGTTTCTTGGACTTCATGGCCTCACATCTACTGACCCAACAAGGCTTTAAGAGATTGCTTCCTCTTGGAAGAGCATTATAAACATCAAATAAGCCAATATGGACATGGAAGAGGTTCTGCCTATTGAGCAAGAGAAAAAAAAACAAATGAGCTTGACATGTTAGTTTGAAGGTTGGTAATCTTGTGGAAGAGAACCAAGAATACATTCCAATGTCCATTCAATCCCTAAATCTTGCAACTTTGCCCTTCATTCCCATACTTGGGAAGGTGTTCTTGATGCTTAATGATATCCAAAAACTCATAGGGCTAAGGGAAGACATATGCATTAGAGTGATTTATAGAGGCTTGTGAAGATGAAAAGGACCTAATTGATGATTCCAAAGAGGAAATCCATATCCTAGATAGTAACACTTTAAATTTTATCACTACAAATGATGCTCTTAAATTATATCTACCAAAAGCTCTTGAGCACTCAAAGACACTTCCAACTAAAGAGGAGTTTCAGGAGACTCAAAGGTGAGTTGGTATTGAGCATATGGATAGGGAGGTGGATAACGTCACCCTAGAAGAACCTTAAGAACGTTCTATCAATTTGTAGATAGATGAAAGGGTTGTAAAGAAAAAAAATTCTCAAAATGTAGGTCCCTATTTTTATTCTCCTTTCCCATTTTCTTAGTTTCTTGAATATTCAATAATAAAAATAAAATATTGTCATATATTTCATAGGTATTCGTTTATGATGAGCAATGGTTTCCTTGCTCATTCTGGTGACACATGGACCAGGTTTGGCCAAGATTCTACCCTTGCACACTATTTTCCAAGGCCTGATCCACATATTGTGAGGCTCTACCATTCAAAGTATAGTGATAAGCCTTATTTCAATGACTTCTCTAAAAGCTTTCTTAAAATATTTAGGTCATTTCCACATACCTGCAAATAAAAACAAAATCATAATTATTGAGAAATATGTTGCAGTAAGGGTTTTTGTCTATGCTCATGGATGTAAAGGCTCAAGGATTAAATACTCATTATTTATAATGCTTATGCCTTATTGCCCATCCCTTAATGAACCTCACTTTACAAGGGTATACGAGGCAATGATACCTCCTTCACAACACAAGTAGTGCATTATTTCTAGAAGATAATAAAGATAAAGAAGAACATGATGAAGCAAAAAAGAGCAAAAGAAAATAGTTCGATTAATTTTTGAGCCATATGTATATAATGTCCTTAAATATATATACAAAATGCTTTAAAAATTGAATGCTCTCTATAAAAATGTGATGACAATTACATTATATACAAACTCTTATTGAAATAATGAGAACCATGTTTCCAAGTTTCATATTGATTCTTTATGGTTTCCTCAATTTCTTATCCACTACTAATTGATTTTACATGTCAAAGGTACTTTCTATAAAAATTATTGTGTAATTCGCACAATGATTTTACTTTTCATAGTGCACCATCATGTCTTGTGGTTCTAAGGTATAATATTCTTTCTTGGTAGTGAGGTTTTTGCATGCTTTGTGTGTTTCATATGGACAATGGTCCATAATTCTCAACAAAGTATATTCCATGCTACTTTAGTAAAGTATACTGCACAAAAAAGGAACATATCAAGCCCAAGAAAAAAAAATTTGACATAAAAGTTTTCAATTCATCAAGTAAAATGTGTTGTATTTCTTTGCGTAACTATTGCTTTCATCAAACTTTTTATAGCCTTCTTATAGTCTAGTCAATATCTTGCATTGCTCCTCCTTTGTCTAAAAATCTTAAGAAGTTATTGAGCTCAATCTCGACCTTCAAATGATTATTTTCTACTAAAGGATCACTCCTTACATTGGTTGCACATTCAATTCTTTTCAACATTCCCATATTTCATTTTCTTAGACATTATCAAAGTTGGAGAGAAATATTCTAGCCTTTGCCCCTCCGGTTGATATAATGGCTAAGACATCACCTAAATTTCCAAATTTTTGTATATATTTTGAAGTTGCACATGGCTCTCATGAAGGCCCATTCTTGAAAGGATTTTTTCACATTTCTTAATGCAGGCATCTAAAAGTGACATAGGCTTGATAGAGTAAGCATAATCTAAATGCAACCTTAGAATCTTATGAAGAATGTGAATCTCTACATGCAATGTGTAAGTATACACTCTTTCTAATGGAATTTGAAGGATAGATTCCCAATTTCTATCTTGTGATTATTTGAGGACACTACTTTGTAAACACCTTCCTACACTATTCAAATTTCTAGCTCAACTATTTGTCTTGTCCCTTGATGGAACAAATCCTATACTTCTTGTGTTAGACCAATCCGAGAATATCGTTCCATCCATAAAATACCAATGTGGATTGGTGTTATTGCTCCGTCAAAAATCTTAAACATGCATTTTGAGGCTTTCAAGTCAATGTTTAAATGTGATTCTACTTCAAATGACCCAATGCCTTTGGGTCTCAAATAACTCTCATTTGTCTTATGACCCTATCATACTTGGGATGTCTCTATAACTAAAAAGCCATTTGAGGGTCTCATGGCTCTTGGTAGGCACACATATTCCCTTAGTTTAGCAATGTTTTGAAAATTAATGCTTAGCGATATTCACACATCTTTTTGTAGAGAGATTAAAGTTGAGTTCTATAGCAAATTGATCATGGCCTCTTTATTTTTTGTGTTATTTGCCTGATGAAATGAAGATTCTTAAATTCAATATCTATTATATTCTTTTTGATTCTTCACTTGAACCCCTTGGGTCTTGGTGCTAAATTATCAAGGCTTTGAATTACCAACTTGATAATAGTGAGGCTTTCAATTTTTCCACTCAATCCTTTCAGTGATTATATTTTTGTCCTTCAACTTCTCCACTTTCTCCTTCATTGTTTTTAAATTTGTTCCTACCTTAACCAACATATTCACTTGTTGTTCATACTTTGCCTTCCAATAAGAATAGTTGTGATAAAGCAATTTCCTTAAATTGTGAACCTTACTTATTGTTGAGACTCCAAATTATTACAATACCCCAACAAGCCACAAACTTGGTTGTTTCATGAAGAGTATGAAATCTAGGTGGTTGACTTGTTAATGGATCTATAAAATATTAGCCTTCATTTACCCACAAATCAATGTATTTCTTACCTTCATCCCTTGATCTTCTAGCCTCAACTTCATTGTAAAGTGCCTTAAGGATTTTTCCTCTCAACGTGGAGTATTTTTCTTCCACATTAATATGAATATGACTCCTCTTTTTCACTAGAGCTTTATTTGCATTTCTCAAAAGCAAAAGAGAGTGAAAGACCTAGAACATTGAAAGACATGGTCACAAGTGACTTCTTAAACCAATGCAAGTGTAAACATAAATAGCTATTACTTTAGCATTCCAATTGCCTCATCACATTTCTTGTTTCATCTAATCTAATTAGTGTGCTAAGGCTTTTGCCACTAGAGCATAAGAATACATGAAATGCAAAAGAGTAATAATAAGAAAGAAGATAAAGTATTGTCATAATGAAAAGACTTCTCAATCCCTTATAATTAGCATACCCACTACCCTTATAACTTTCTTACTTCTTTGGATTCAATTGACATGGCAAGCTTGTTCCGATAGAGTATGCAAATACAAAAAAAAAGAGAAAAAGTAATAAGAAGAATGAATGAAGATAGGGAGAAAGACCTGTCACTATGAAAATGAATTTTAAAATAATTAAAACATTAAAATTTCAATTACCTTTGTGAACCTTATTTCTTCTTCTAAGAGGACATATGAAATGATATTAGAAGCTTCTTTAAATGGCATGGACAAACATAGAGAAGGAGAATGCTAAAGAGAATAGGAAGGAAAGGAAACACTAAATAAAGTAACAAAAGCACGTGTAGAACCTAAAGAGAACCTAGAAAAGTAAAAGAATTGAAAAAGTCTTAGTCCAAAAATAGAAAGTAATTAGAACTTAAAAAACTGGTATCTAAAGATCATTATCAAATGCCTTGAGAGATGTGGTATCACTATCAAGGTATTAGCCAAAATATTTGGAAATGAGGTTATTAAACACGAAAATAAAAGGAAGAGAGAGAAAATGAAAAGTTGGAGAGAAAAAGTGAGTAATTAATAATGTATCATTCTTTTCCTATTGTTATCGAGTTTGGATGTGATTAATAATTAATCAAATTCCTTACAGAGTGCTTTTGGCTTCAAAATTGACTGCAATGGGATTAATTAATTATTCTCTCTAGCCAAATTTGGTAAAAAGTACACATGTCATGGAATTTCATATTAGACTAATTAACTATTCTCTTTGTCCTAGTTTGTGTAAAAATTACATGACATAGCATACAACATTTGAGTGAGGAATAGATAGTACACAACAAATAAGAGATGGATAAAAATATCTTTAATTCCAATAGACTGACAATCTGGCTTTATCCACTTGTGCCCTTCCTTTGTGAAGCTTAGATGGCAATCTAGACAAATGATAGGTGAAGAGTTTAAGGCTTGCTAGCTCTGATTGAGTGAGAGATAGATAATGATAGCTTTGGATGGGTCCCTCTTTTATAGCCTATGAAGGTGGTTAGATCGATCTATCTGACCTACCATATTCTAAGCCTTTTCAAGTAGAGTTAGAGAATATTCCCTTACCATTAGACTTCTCTTTAAGTTTCTTTCTCTGCATAGTTTCTATGTTTTTTTTTTCCCATGGCATACAAAAGGCATCCTTCTCATTCCATGAACTCATCTAATATGAAACTAGGGAGTCTAAAACCTTTATTGAAATTAGTAGACTCTCATATTGCCATCTTGTAAAGGCTTCCATAAGGGTCAAAAAAGGAAATAAGAGGATGTAAAATACAATTTAAAGTGACATATTACTGCTTTCAAAGCTACATCTCTAGGATATCTTGCTCATATTTAACATCTTTACATGGCTAGGAATATATGTAGTTGCCTTCAATTGAATGTGCTTTATTAAAAATACACATGGGTTTTGTTAAAAGTATTAATCATATTTTTGTCTCTAGTGATAAAGTGATTTAAAAATGGATTATTGTTTGCATATATCTTTCTATCAATAAGTTTTGATTGGTAGCTTTTGAATAACCTTAGTGGTAATTTCTAAGATACTAGAAGATGTTAGAGACACGTTGAAGTTCTTGACAAGGCAATAAAAGATTTGGATATAGTTTTAAGTAATTCAGTCATCTAAACCATTGAAAAAAGAACTCAACACACTTTGCCATGTACAATTTATGTACAACTCACTAGTATAAATTTTGAATATGGAATAGAAAACAATTGAATTTTTTTAAAACTCATCATTGTTGTGGAGGAATATGATTTCACAAGCAAAAAAGTGTTTGAACTACATTTCCAAAAGGATTTTATTCTATCCTATGAGTTACAAGAATGTGAGTATATATACATAGGAATATTAAATGATAGTTCACACTTGGAGTGAACTATTTGGATAAATATACAATAAGACATAATGGATGCTCTAGTGAAAATACATTGTAAATTCTTGAGAAGATAACACAAAATTTGGATATATATTCAAGGTCAATATTAGAAACAATTTAAAAAAGAGTCAAATGTTATTTGTCTTATATAAGTTGCATATCTGTTATTACTATATTTCTGAGCTAAGATACCATTTACAATTTGGCCTTACTTATTGACACTTGTTGTGAAGAAACACTTTACAACCTTAAATGTAATTCTATAAATAAAAATTTAGTTGATTTGCATTCACTACAAGGGAATGGGGGGATAGCGATGAGGATTTGCAACACAAAATAACGGCCTCACTATCCGCATTGCTATAAGCATCACTATATGCATTGCTATTAGCGTCGAAAATGGAAATTTTCCATGCTAATAGCGATGCATATAGAAACACTTAGTGACACTGATAGCGGCTTTGAGTGACACTAATTGTGATGCAAATAGTAACATTGATTTGAGAAAAAAAAAACCTAAAACTCGAGTATGGCATTTTTTGCAAACATTTGCGAGAGAGAGCGAGAGACATCATTACATTGAGAGGGAGAGGGACAAGAAGAGGAAGAGAGAGAGAAGAAGAGATTCTCACCACCATTGCCACTACTACCAATGTATGTGAAGAAGAGGGAGAAGTATACACAGGAGAAAGAAGGGAAGACACGAAGAGGAGGCACAAAAGAATTCATCTTTGGACCTTTGAGGTATGTATCTTGCCTCTTCTTGCTTTGTTTTTGTGTTTTCTTGTTTTCTTTTTCTATTTTTCTTTGTAATGAAATGCATTGAAAGAGACGGAGGAAGGGAGAAGAAGGAAGAGATGGAGGGAGGGAGAAGAAGGAAGGAAGAGGAAGGGGGACAAACACAGAGAGAGAGAGAGAGAGAGAGAGAGAGAGAGAGAGAGAGAGAGAGAGAGAGAGAGAGAGAGAGAGAGAGAGAGAGAGACAGAGAGAGAGAGAGAGAGAGAGAGAGAGAGAGAGAGAGAGAGAAATAGAGAGAGGGATAGATAAGTATGGATAAAGATAATAAGAGGGGGAGAGAACAGGAATAGAGAGAAGTACAGAGATGGGGGAGAGAGAGAAACAATAAGAGAGAGGGGGGAGAGAGAAACAAGGAAAGATGAAGGGAGGCAAACAAAGAAAGGGAAAGAGAGAGAAAGAGGGGTGGGAAGAGAAATAGAAGATATAGAGAGGGGAGAGAAAAGGGATGTACAAAGAGAGATGGAGGGAGACAAAAAAAGAAAGGAAAAGAGAGAGAGAAAGAGGGGTAGGGAGAGAAATAGTAAGAGGGATAGATAAAAATAGATAAAGGTAAAGAGAAGGGGAAAGAAAAGGAACGGAGAGAAGTAGAGAGATGGGAGAGAGAGAGAAACATGAGAGAGAGGGGGGCGAGAAACAAAGAGATGAATGGAGACCAACAAAGAAAGGGAAAGTGAGAGAGAAAGAGGGGTGAGGAGAGAAATAAAAAGTAGGGAGAGAAAATGAATGGATGAAAATATAAAAATGGAGAGGGAGAAAGATAAGTAGAGACTAAAATGAAAAAATATCATCAATCAGAGAAACAAAAATATATTGTTTACCATAACATATACCAAATAGAGAATGATGATGGTCAGGATATCCAAGATTGCAATGTGTATCTTAATTAGCATGCCCCATGTCCTTGCACTTAGTGCAAGTTGACAATCAGACGAAAGCCTCGCTCGTCCATAGACCACATGTGATACTTCAGCAAGTTTTAATCGAATATCATTTTCTAGGCAATCTTAGATTTTGAGCGAATGGTAAGAAAAGTGTATATCAATCATGCTTTACATTTGCAAGGTAATTGAATATCACATACAAAATATTAGATGTGCCTTGAAAATGTCTACAGAGAGGTCACTCTCCATCCCAAGGGATGCACCTATTGCAATTTGTTAAAAGAGTTCGTGGGCATGCGATGGATGGAGTGCCTAAGATCATACACCCACAAGACGATACACCACAGACTACATCCTCGATCAATGGACCTTGCAGACCTTCCTCCAATCTTGGAGCCTGAGATGGAGACAATGATCAATGCATTGCTGCCCACAGATGTCGAGTTATCTCATCTGTTGAGAGAGGAAGCATTCATACCACTGTATAGTGGGTGTGAAGTATCTCTCTTAAAGATACTACTTGCACTCCTAAGTGTATAAGTAAAGATGGAGCGATGCAAGTGTGACTAAGTTGTTTAGGTACATTCTATACTTGCTTGATTTTGACTCCATTATAAAAAATGCTTTTTGTGCTCTTCAAGGGTGTTTTTTTTTTGTTCAAGTTATTAAAACATCACATATTACCACCTTAAAACACAATGCATGAGTCTTGTGATGATGCATGATTGGTGTTACGAAAGTTTGGCATGAACTATAACATCATCCCATGAATATGTCAACAATTGTATTTTGTTTCAAGAAGACTATGGGACTATGGAGACATGTTTGAAGTGTTGTGCTCATAGGTATTGATAGGACTTGCAAGGGCAAATTGTCCCTCAGAAGGTTCTCAAACACTTTTCACTTATATTGTGTATGCGTCATGTTGAGATATTGGCAATCACACTCAACTTATCCTCTTTGTATGGAGTAGTGTGGGATCAAGATATAGAATCCCATATGCATAGTGGTGGAAAGTGCAACCTAGTCTATTCCTATAAAGCATTGTACTTGCTTCCATTTTGAATATAATGTCATAGTACTTTTGGACCCCCAACAAAGTGTCTATGTCATTTTCAGTCCACTACACAAGATTATGTTTATGAGTCCAAGATTCCATCTTGGAATCTAATTCACTTATGTGACATTTGCTCTTGATGTATGTTACCTCATGAGCTCACTCTTCCTTTCAACCTATGCTTATTTGGCTGAAGTTCATAATCAAGAAGCTCTTCTGGAAGAGAAGAGGACATTGCTAGTCCTTCCTCTTAAGATCCATCTAAATGCACAATATGAATTAAAATGGAGTAGCAGAAAGAGGCTAATAAAGCTATACCTGAACATGTGATGGAGGATGCATCTCAAAAGAAGAAAGAAGAAGGAAAAAAAAGGGGCATGCAGCTCAGTTACAGGCTATAATTAGATCTTCAGACTACTACAAACCTTTAAAAAGTCTTGGAAGAACGCATACTTGGCAGTAGAGTGGAATTCACACTTGGCAAAGTTCTTGGAATCACAAAGTGTGAATTTCATGATGCAAATATTGATATGTTGAAACAAAAAAGATGATTTGATAGTGAATTTTTACAAGCATTAATGCAGGTTGACAAAAACATAGAGAAACAAATTCAGAGAGAGTATGATGATGCATGCAATGCTATTTTGGAATAGGTTGATTTGAAAATGGGCTGAATGGGAGTGTAGGCAACAAGCTTGTGGTGGCTGAAAATGGTATTGTGGGTAGCAGAAAGCATAGAGAGAAGGCCATGTATCATGGGGATGTCCATCAACAAGTACATGAAGAAGAAGATGCTCATTTTATTTCGAGCAGTCATTATTCACGAATGCATTGGGCTCATGCTACAAAAGAGACAATTTTTAAAGTGGGAGAAAGATGTAAGCCTTGCCTGCATAGCTCTCTTGGATCATGGTTCCAAAATCAATGTTATGGCATACAACTTATATGAGAATGGAGGTTGTTCGATTGATGTAGATCCGGGATGGCGCATGCAAGAAGCAAACAATTCATCATGGAATATTTATGTAGCTTGTTTGAATGTACCCGTGACTATTGAAGATGTTAGGGATGAATATCATTTTTTAAAGCAGGATTCATGTAGTTATCCAATGTTTTTGGGGCAACCCTATATTTTGGAATCAAGGCTAGAAATAAAAGCCTTGAATGATGGTTCTTCATATGCTCGAGTACAGAGTAAAGAGAATACAAAGGTGGTACAATTTCTCACTGTTTGTGTGAATCATCACCACAATCGGGATAGGCTATGGGATAATCCCATGCCATCTAATGCACAGGAATTTAAGGGTTTTTAGACAACACTTATTTAAGTTGAGGCTATGAAAATTCCTCTAGGAAGATAATTATGCCTCCAAGAAAGGGGGAAATTGTGTTTGGGTTTAGATTGCAAGAATGGACAACATGTAGTCTTGGTAGTTTTAAGAATATTTCAGCCATGTATAGGGCTGAAAAGAAATATGTAGATTGGGATGAAAAAGAGTTGATAACATATGGTTTGATGGCTACAAATGAAGGTATTGCGGGGCTATTTTTAGGGCTGGTTGATATTGATACAGTGGCTGAAATTTCTACAACCATGAATGCTGAAAATAGGGCTAAAAAAGAGGTTATTTATGTTGAAACTCAAGGGATATATGAAGTCATTCAAGATTATGTTGAAACTCAAGAGATATATGAAGTCATTCAAGATTTTTTGTAAGCACATGAATGTTATGGGTTGCAATTTGGGTTGTAAAATAGGGCTGAAGCAAGGGTGGATACAAAGTACGAAATAGTTGCAAAGAAAGCTAAGCTTGTGGTTTTGCCTTTACATCCTAAAAGTGATGTGTTGGTTCAAAAAGTGTCTCAACAGCCTAGTTTTTGTGAGATCCACATGGGGTAGGACATAACTTCTGATCCAAGAAAATCACAAAAAAATATTTAACACTTTGTTGATTTTTTGTACATTTGGAGGTTTAAAATAAAGAAGAGAACAACATCTTCGGAAATCCAAGAAATCACTTGATGGAAATATTTCATGGACCGGTTTACCAAGGGGGGGTGAAGAGTAAAGATCAATGGAGGAGGGTGAAGGAAAAATGTGTAATGTGAAAAGAAAAGACATGAAATGGATTTGGAGCCATCCAAAGAGCATGTGGAGCTCATAGTGTCATGGCTTTGGAGCCTTATGATAATTCAAACAAATGGGACCCTTCTTGGAAGCATTCATGAAAGAAAAATCAGGCACATGATTTTGTAAGATTTTAAAAAATACTTCCACTCCGATCCAAAAAAACTTTTTGACATGAAAGTTGTAGCACTGTAGCACGTGAGCTGAAGTTTTGGTTCGTATTTTTTATAATTGTTTGGAGCTATGAGTCGAGAGATATGGCCAAAATGGTGGACGCCAACTTTTTCCAACTACGGTGGAGACCACCTCCCAATTTTATACACACTCACACTTTCTTCCCCACACTTAACACTTCCATAAAACATCATTCATTGGACTCCCAACCCTTTCCCCTCTCTTCTCCTCTCTCTCAAGCTAATAAACTGGAGGATCAGACTACAAAGACATGTTTGAAAACAAAGTGGAGACATGTCAAGAAAGCTGTTACTACAACTTGTGAAGAAGCATAGAAGAAGATAAAGATTGCATGTCTCTAGCTTTCTCATTGTTACGGGCAAGATAATTGATGTATCTAGTAAGCCACCTACTTCTGTGGCCAACCCTATGGTTGTATGTGCTATTGTTCCCTCTGTTAGGGAAGATGTCTTAGATGAATTGGTCAAAGGTATGCGGGATCTTCAATTGAAGGTTGCAAAATTGGACAAAAAAGGACAAGAGGAAAGGGGACGGGCAACCTCTAAGCCTGGAAAAAGATTTATGTGGTGTGACAGTTTGCAACACAATAGAATCACTGGTAGATTCATAAAAGATGTATGTGGTGTGACAGTTTGCAAACAGGATTGCCTCTTGCTTTGAATTTTAGAAAGGGAGGTATGCAAAAGTTGTTGGCAGACTTGGCTATTCGAAATGCTTATGCAGTGGTACATGCTTCTACTTTTGGTCTACGTTTGGATAGAATGCATGGCCAAGTGATTGTTGGTCCAAAGGCTGAAATATGGACACATGCTTTACATGCAGCTGAAAACAGAAAGGTCACTGATAGTGAAATGTCTCATGCAGGGCAATACGTTCATGGCATAACTGGTTGGGAATCACCAACAGATGCATATTTAGTGTATGCATATTTAGCAAAGGTACAAAACATGAATGTACTTGTGGAAGAAAAAAGAAAAAGAGATGAAGATGTTGCAAGGACATCTAAAAGAATGACAAGAAGTTGTGTGGATCAGCCTAAAGCTGCAAATCAGCCACCTCCTAAGCATGTTATGGAAGAGGTCAGTCATGAGTAAAAACAAGATAATAAACAAGAGGGCAAAAAGAAGGGCAAGTAGCCAGGATATAAGTTACAATCTGAGATTGAGACAGCCACAGATCTTAAGAAGGTTCGTGAAGAACGGATCTTAAACAGTCGAGTGGAATTTACCTTGAGAGAGGTGCTTGGCATTGCCAAGCGAGAATTTCATGATGAGATCATTGACATAATTAAAAGGAAGCATTAGTTTCTTGGTGATACCACTATTGCATTGCTGCAATTTGAAGAGGAAACTGGTTTGTTGGGTATTCAGGCTAAATATGAGCATGAAGTAAGTACATGATTGTCTATGCAGGATGCTACTAATCAATGGAGAGCATGTGGAAAAGAGAAGAAAGTGGTTGAAAATGCATTGTCTTGTAGCAATATGCATGGTGGAGTAAGGCAAATGCAACAATATGGAGAAGAGACTCTAGGATTTATTCCTCAAAGTCACTACACAAGAAATCATTGGGCTAGAGCTACCACTAAAACAGTAGTGAAAATAGGGAAATGTGAAACTCCTTGTGTTTCTTTACTTGACCATGGTTTGAGATAAATGTCATTGAGCAGGGATTGTATGAAAATGGTGCATGGCTTGTAGACACTGATCATGGTTGGCGAATGAGGGCTGCAAATAATTCTTCAGGGGAGCTCTATGCTGCATGTCCTAATGTAAAAGTGACGATTGGTGATGTACAGGAAGAGCAACACTTCTTTGTGCAAGATAATTCCTCATATGCAGTGATTTTGGGACAGCCCTATACTACAAGTGTGCATATGGAAACAATGGTGCTTAATGATGATTCTGCTTATGCAAGAGTAAGAAGCAAAGATGGGAGAAAAGTAGTCCAATTTCTTACTATTTGTGTTAATCATCCTAGAAATCGGGATACACTTCCAGAGTCCCCTTTGGTTCCAAATGCAAGGGAATTCAAAGACCTGGATTTTCATTAAGCACTACTGTAATGCGGGGCTACAGTAGTGATGTTCAGTGGTGGGTGTACTCCCCTCTTGATGAAATGAAGCATGTATTTACTATTGGTAATTCTCATTTTATAGCAAACAGTTCATGTTGGTTTAAGCCTATGGAAGCTATGTATAGGGCTGAACGCATATCTATGAAATGGGCTACTAAGAAACTGAGAGAATTGGGGTTGTTAGCTAAAAATTATGGCATTCAGGCATCTTTTATGGATTGAATATTACTGATACTATGGCTAAAATTTCAACAACTATACATGCAGAAAATGAGACTAAAAATAGAGTGTTGTTAGTATGTTCTTTGGATATGTATGATGTTATAGCATTGTTTACTGAGCAGGAAGGATTACAATGGGCTGAAGCACTTATGGAGACAAAGTATAAGACAATTGACAAAAAGGTGAAAACAATTGCTTTGCCACTTTCACCAGAGAGTGAGGGTATGTATGAAAAAGTGTCAAGGCATCCAAGCTTACGAGATCCTAAAGATATAGGTCATCAGTTTACATCTGAAACATTACAGGAATTGAAAGTTGGTGCAGAAGGGTTTCTTTTGCCTGCTGAGAGAGATTCTTTTATGCAGATGTTGGCTAGACATGGGAAGGCATTTACATTTCATCCAAGTGAAATAGGTTGTGTGGATCCAAATGTTGTCTTTCCTATGGTCATATTTACTGTGCCACATGTACCATGGAACTTGAGGCCTATTCCAGTGCCTAAAGCTTACTTTCCAAAGCTGATGGATTTACTAAATGAAAAGATTCACACGAAGTTCTTGGATCCTTCTTCAGCCCCGTACTCAAATTGTTGGTTTACTGTGCCCAAAAAGAATGGGGCTTTGAGATTTATTTAAGACATGCAACCGGTCAATAAAGTGACCATAATAAATGTGGGTGCAGGTCCTGTAGTTGATGAATTTGCAGAGGCTTTTGCAGGCAGTGTGATCTATTCTTTGGGTGATCTTTTACTTGGGTTATGATAAATTTCAGCTTGCAATTGAAAGTAGGGATATCACAACCATGAAGACTCCTTTGGGGTTAGTACGGATGTGTACTCTCCCGTAGGGTGCAACAAACTCAGTGGCACATATAACAAATGCTATGAATAGGGTACTCGGGGATTTTATACCACAATTGACTATGCCCTTCTTGGATGATGTTTCAATCAAAGGGTCTGCAGTGGATGAAAAGAATGAAGAGATGGATGCTCATGGATGCAGACAGTTTGTTGGAGACCATATTGTGGATTGTGAGAGGACTTTGACACGTCTAGAAGAGGTGCATTTAACTCTTTCTGGACAAAATTTTGTCTTTGGAGTTAAAGAGATTTTGATTGTTGGGAATATGTGTGGGCCTTATGGGCGAAGGCCATCACCAGCAAAAATAGATGGGATTGATAGAATGCAAGATGTATGCATGAATGTATCAAAGGTGCGTAGATTCTTGGGTGCATGTGTGTTCTATTTGATATGGATTCCTCACTTTGCACATATAGCCAATGCTCTTTATCAGCTTCTAAGAAAAGGTCCAAATTTTCATTGGGAAAGAAAAATGAAGAAATTAAAGCAACTCTTAAAATCTGCTCCTACATTGAGAAAGGCTGACTATTCACATGGAAAGCCTATCATTATTACTGTTGATACAAGCCCAATCGGAATTGGATGGGCAATTGGGCAAGATGATGAGGAAGGACAAAGATATGCAATTCGCTTTGGTGCGAAAGTATTGATTGAACAATAGAGAAGATATCCACAGGTTAAAAGAGAATTATGGGGAATTGTGATAGCCCTTAAATGTGATAAGGAGTATTTTATGGGTGCTCATGTAGTCATTGAGACCAATTGTTTACTGGTATTGGGTATGATTACTAGTTGTGCTACTCCGGACATTGCTATGCTCCAGTGGATTGCATGCATCAAATCTTTGAACCCTGAATTTCAGCATATTGCAGGAAGAGATAACCTAGTGGTAGACATGTTATCTCTAGCATATTATGAGAATGAAGATGGGATGATGGATGAGGAGGAAGAATATGACTTTCTTATGGTTGAAAATGATGTTGTAAGAGTAAATTTAGCAATGCAAGGTGTTGCTACAGCATTAACAGAAGCTTGGACAACAAAGAGAAGACACTTTAGATGTTTTGTATCTTGCGTAGAAGTGTTTCTGGAAGGCAAATATACATGAGAGTGGCTAAGAAATTGTGAATACCTCAGTACATTAACAAAGAGAGATGAATGGTCAAATGAGGAGTTTAAGAAAATCAATAGGAAAACGTATGGGTTTTTTTAAAAGATAGATACTTATGGAAACATGTTAAAAAGAAACAGGGTATGCCAATGCGAGTTTTGGGTGACAAAGCTTCACAAGTAAAAGTAATGCAAGAATTTCATGAAAGCTTCTGGGCTAGTCATAGAGGTGTTTGGGGTACTTTCACAAAGATCAAAGAAAGATATTGGTGGCAGGGTATGTATAAGGATGTTTCTCACTTTGTGGAAACATGTACGACATGTCAAATGTATTCATCTGTGAGACATCGGGATGGATTGCAACCCACATATCCATTATCTCTTCATTTTAAGTGGGTAGTGGATTTGGTCACAATGCCTACATGTCTTTGGCAAATGAGGTATCTTGTGCTTGCTCATGAAGACTTGACTAATCAAGTGGAAGGGAAAGCTTTACGTACTTAGACAACAAATGATGTGTGTACTTTTCTCTTAGAAGAGATCTTTTGTCGGTATGGTTGTGTGGGAAAAATTACAACAAATAGGGGTGAGTTGGATGCAAATGAAGCTCATGATTTCTTTGCACGGTTGGGGATAAAGCTTGCTTTAACTTCAGCCTATAACCCTAAAGGAAATGGAAAAAGTGAAAGAGGTCACCCACCTATTGCGAAGGCATTGGCAAAAGCATGTGGAGAGAAGGTAAAAGAGTGGCCACGATTGCTCCCTTATGCTTTGTGGGCTGACAAAACAACTCATAGTGTTGTTACAGGATATATGCCTACAGAATTGATGTATGGTCAAAAACCTATCATGCCAATGGAAGAGATGACAGTCACATGGAGTGTGTTACCTTAGAAGGACGAGTTGAATCAAGAGGAGTTGTTGGTCTTACGCATTAGACAGTTAGAAAGAAAGTCAGAAGACATAGAGGTAGCAACTACAAAGTTAAGGGTAGCAAGGGTACAGACTTTTAACTCCTCTATGCAGATATCACCAAAGTTCTTATCAACTATTCATTCCAAGACCTAGGTGCATTGCATAGACCAAAGGCCATCACATGATGCGTAAAGGTACCGTGATAAATGTTGTTTTCAATTTGTCTTCCTCCGCAATAGCCATCTGGTTATATCCACCAAAGCAATCCATAAATGAATAGATTTTCTTACTTGCTAACTAATCCAAAATTTGATCAATGAATGGTAACATGTAGTATTCCTTAACCATCTTCTTATTAAGCTCTTTGAAATCTATGTAAAGCCAAATGTGATTGTTCTTCTTCTTCCTGATAACAACTAGTGAACACCATTCTGTGAGTTGAATCAAAAATATCAAGCCAGCCTTTCATAGCTTTGTTAATTCGTAGAATACCCCATCCCTTAATTTGAAAGGCGTATGCCTTACTTTCTGTCACACAAGGTGGCTACCTTACTTCAAAGGAATCATATGAATAGCTAGAGGCTTGGAGGAATGCCTCTCAACTCTGATCATAACTCCAAAGATATCGCAGAATTCTTGAATCAAGGACACATAGTTATTCCTTTCTTCCAAACTGAGCATGGACCCTAATTTAATTGGTTGTGAATCATTCATTATACCAAGGTCAAGCTCAATTATACCCCCATCCCTTATCCTCTCATAAGCCTCTATTGTCTCATTCAAAGTCACTTAGTAGATATCTTCGGTAGTAGACCCCTCATTGGACTCGTCACTTGATGACATCTCACTAGCAGATAAAGCATCTAGCATATTCAACTTTGATGAAGATAAAGGAACTCTCTAACTCTAAGAAGATTCAGGATAGGAATCTACTACTATAATTCTATCACCTCGACCAAAGATCAATTGCCTAGTGGGTAAATCAACCTCACAGTCTGCTTGTAAAATCCATGGCTTACTTAGCAATACTTGATAGCTAGGTTGCCCAGCAAACCTAATGACCCTAAAGTCCAAAATGCATTGTACATTGGCAATAATCACATGGACTTTAGTAATGCAACCTTCAGGTTATCTTAAACTATCATCAGCCATTTGGAGAATCATGGAGGCATATTTTTTTATTTCTAATCCCAGCCTCTCCATCAATTTCAAACTCATAATGTTGATAGATGAACCTGTGTCCACAATAGTATGGTCCACTAATATTCCATCAACATATGTTGCTACCCTCAGACAATGCTTTCAGCATGCTCAAACCAACCATCTCCTACTCTACTATTCCCAAGGGCTCAACGATACACCCAGTGTGCAAAATCTTCTTAAATTCCTTGCGCACTGCTGGAGATAACTTAATCAACTATAGAAGATTTACATCTAGCTTAACTTTGTAAAGAGAAATCACTAAATCGAATTCATGATAGCTAGTAAGAGCTCGTTTTTCTCGCTAGACCATTCTCTCTTTTGGTCTTTTAATGGGGTTTGGTTCTTCTCTCTTGGCTTTTGTCTTTTTCTTTGGTGACTCCTTTTCATTCTTGGGGTTGGCTTTACCATCTACGGCCTTGAGAGATCTGCCTTCCATACTGGGATTAAGGATTTGCATCCCCTTATCATTTTTCTTGGGTTTTTCCTCGATACGTTTTGCCTTGGCTTTGTCGACTTCTTTACCCCTTTGACCTCTCGTAATAACCTGTAGATTAGAAGCTTTTGTGTCATTGACATTAAAAACTTCTATAGTGCTAACTCCATTGCCATTAGGTAGCTCCTCTACCATAGCTTTCTCTCTTTGTAATATTTGTTTCGGTCATTCATCTTGCTGGAGATTATTCCCTTGCACTCAATGATTAATTGGTCCTAGCTATTTATTTCCTTGCTAGAGAGAGCTAATTTTACCCCAATAGATACTAGCTAAATGGCCGCGCTTCCCACATATGTCACATTTAACATTTGGACAATTCCTAGGGAAATGTTGGCCACCACACCACTTGCAGCTGAATCTTGAGAGGGCACTCTCTTCAAGGCGTCAACTCTCTATCAAATTCTGCTACTTCTTAAGGAAATTGGCATCAATGACTATTTGTCTATATTGTTCACTTATCATATCAGTATAGTGCATTTGAGGCACTTGACTCCATGATCATCTACCTATCATTCTATTGGCCCAATTACTTGATTGGGGATTATGACTGTTGATTCCCTAGAACAACGGTAGGATTTATCGTTGGCTTTCCAACAGTTGGTAGAGTCATCTGACTAGTCATAGGCATGGTCACACTAGGAGGAGTTGGCAGCATGTGCACATTTGGAATTATGATTTCTCTCTTATTATGAGGACTCATGGGCATCCCTTCACCTCCATTCGTCAATGCTAAAGTATTTGCAAACCCTAAACTCGAATTCCAGTTTCCCCTAGGGGCATAAGCCACTTGTAATTGCAATTCTACCTCTTTTGCTCGTGTAATAGCTATATCAACATCGAAAAGAGGAACAATGCTCAACTGCACTTGAATATTAAAGTCTAGCCCATTCAAAAAGTATTGCAACTAAGCATCAGCTGGAATAGAAATATAGGTTTGCAACTTACACCATACATCCTTGAGTTTCTTGGCATACCCATAGACATTCTTGTGAGGTTCTTGATGTGTATACAACATTGAGGACACGTAGCCAATACACTAACCTCCCCTTTCAGGGGCAAACTCTCTTCAAAAGGCCACAAAGAATAAGTTAATCCTAGTTATGGTTCTAGCCTCTAGGAACTATGATACCATACTGCAACTTGTCCTTTCATAGTCATGTTGAAAAGCATGATCAAGTGTCCCTCATCTTAGATTCGACAGTTAACCATTAACTTTTGGAACTCATTGATATGTAGTTTTGCATCTTCCTTAGTTAACCCATTAAAAATGGGTAGAGGAAACCCAAAGGCTGGCAAGTACGACGTCCTTCCTAGGATTGCAATGGATTGCACCATTGTAATAACCAAATTCGCTAAAGGAGTTTGAACAATTGGAACTATCACTCCACTGAAAGTGGACATACTAATTGAAAGGGGGGAAGTACTAGAGCTTCCTCCCCCTGACGGACTATGCGTCGAGCTAGGTTTACTAAGACCCTACACTTGTAAGGATATTGAAACAATCCTTTGTGGAGAATATATTTTAATTATTTCGGCCCGTTAACTAGCCCATTCAGCTCTTTCTTGCTTTTGAAGCTCTACTTGAGGATCTTGTAAGTCTATCTCACTAACTTTTGGTATACACTAATGAATCGGTCCCTATTGACCAAGATTCCAAAACCACCACTTATTAGTGGCTCTCGGCAAATGTACAACCTCTCGGGATCTAAAATGGGTCTGGACACTGGCTCTAAGCACTAGTTGGGCCTCTCTACACTCAAAGAACACATCCTCTTGGCCTCGCGGCCAGGAGTGTCTAAGGGACACATTTCTCTAACTTCTACGATACATTTTGCATTTATTTTCGATTGTAATCCAATGATTAAGGCTTCCCCACACTCCTTAGAGGGGTTTTCCACACATATATTGGTGTAAAACACATCATAAGCACAAATAGAAGGAGGCGCCCCTCAGATGAATGCCACGGCCCCATTGCAGCTCTCCTACACCTCCAGGATTGGTCCCTCAATGCATCGCTAACACAAAAAGCACATATGTCACAAACTCCACTCTTGTTTTCAAATGTTCTTGGAGATATAGATATTTTTCTCACTAGATGGTCCCTAATGAAATCAATCGTCTAAACCTACAGCTTAGGTATCTCAGATACTCAACATAGGTCATATACATGAATACAATTGCAATGCATCCAGGAATGACACCATTAGTTGCATGCAATGAAATTGTGTATGAACCATACTGCTCAATCATTTTATCATTTAGAAATCAATATCATGAGGTGGAAAGACATTTCTTTCAATGATTTCAGTCTACACGTAATGTTGCATTGCTAAGGTTAGCACCAATCATTCTCGTACTACTAGGCTCTCGTACACTTAAACCATGAATGTCTTATATGCCATGCATCAGCAAAAGATCAAAATTTAGAACCTTATTAGTCATTACTCACCCTCAAAATCCTTCCTTCTCCCTACCGTTTAGATTATGCATGTGTAGGAAGCAGTTTTTTCATGTGTTTTCTTATAAAAGCGGCAAAAACTATACTTTAACATACAGACAAGGCTGAAATGAGACTTATCCCTTATTCTCCAGTCATATCATACATCCACAAACATAAAGTATATTTTTTCTTAAGTTTCTAATTCAAAAACCTAATTTTTTATATTTTCTACTGTTTTTCTTTATTTATTTAGATACAAATTTTGATATTTTTTATGTATGGATTGGGACTAATCACAATCATTGATTTTATATTCATTTCTCATCCACGTGAACCCCAAAATGACACAACAAAATCCCCAAAATTCATCATTTTTATGAAAATCATATAATTGTGGATTTTGTGTGTTTTGGTATAAATTATTATATGACTAAATTTGTTGGTTTATTTCAAGATTTCTAAAATATTTCAGAATTAAGAACCAAAGGAAACCATTTACAAATAATTTCATCAAACATCTATCATACAACAAAGAAATCTACTACTTACGCATAGAATCACGCTTTTGGAGGTGCGTATTTCATGGTTGGGAGGTCGCTGACGCTCTCTCACAACTTGATCTATGATCTCCTTTACTCTAGCACCATCATTCCATCAGTATATTTTATCAAACCCCACCCCTTCTCCCATAGAATCAAGATTGGATTCTACATCTTCTCCGCTAGGCTATCATTTTGCATTCGAAAAGCGGAAATGGAGATTGGAAAAATCAAGAAATCAATGGGATTGATATGTTGGGTGGGTTGTTCTCAAGCCCCCAATCCCTCCTCCATCAAAATGATGCCATGAGGGGGGTGCGTCTGCTCACACCGTTTTTGAAACAGCATCCTCCCCCCTTGAAAAAAATTAGGGGCCTTTGGGCCCCTAAAGGCCATGCCTATTTTGTTTTCCTCTTTTGGTCAAATTTTTTACCTTTGAATTGTCTGGCTTCTCACATTCCTTCGTCTAGTGACCGATTGTGAATCTAAAAAATCTTGCATGTCCGGCTTGACATTTCGAACAGCTAAGAAGGTATCTTTGTTTAGTCTGAGCCTCAAAAATTTTACAAAACATTGGCAACCACCGAAATGGCCAAAGCTTTGCATTTTCGTCTTTCTCGATCTCTTAAAATTGTTGAATCATCATGTTCCTCTTCCATCAGCTTTTGAATTCCCGCATTAAATTTACATTAGTTTGCTCCTTTTCGGCACTTCACAGGTGTTTAAATGCTGCTCTCACTTAGCCTTGAAATAGTGGAGAAGGCATTAGGTTTGGCAAACACATAGGGAACGAGACTTAAGAGGGACGTTTACAGCATGCTAAAGATGTTGAAGACAATGGTGCACACCAATGATGGGATTAGTCTTGCACACATCCTTGACCTGGTCATCCAGTTATAAGCAAAGATGGTGTATGCCCCTCTCTCAAGTCACTGATACAACACACTCATGGTTGTAAAAATTACATGGCGTAGTGAACAGAATCTGAGAAAGAGATAGAGATAGAGAGTACACAACACATAAGAGGAGAATTAGAAAATTTCTTTAGCTCCAAATAACTGATATAGAGATAGCTCTGTCTACCCGTGCGCTTCCACAATGAAGTTTAGATGGCGATCTAGACAGAAGATAGGTGAAGAGCTTAAGGCTAGCTGGAACAACTCTGATTGGGTGAAAGATAGAGGATTGATGGCTGTGAAGGGGTTTAGCTTTTATAGCCCGCGAAGACGGTTAGGTCCGCGTGACCGACCTACCATATGAGCCTCCACTAGTCGGCCAGAGAATATTCTAGGTACCCCCAGCCAGGGGCCACTTCCATGGCCCCCGGACTCCAAAATAGAGGCCCCTTTCAACTCCCTTACCCCGCAACTCGATGCAATGTACCTCGAGTTGCTACCAGCTTAACTACTTAGTCCAACCCAAAGATTAGACCCACAATGGTCACCTTTTTGCCATCCGATCACATAGACCTCATCTTATATACAAGTCATGACTCAACCAATATCCGAGCTCACATTTGGCTTCTCCTCATAATGGGGGCCTTACAACTTTGAGCACCATGGATCATTAGTCTCACCTTATGAGGGTGGGGCATTGAGCATATCTAACAATGACATGGATAACAGTGCCGATGCTTGAAAGCATCGTTGCAAGGGCCCTAGATGAAGTGAACTATCAATTAAGGCATTGTTATTAAGCCAAAGATTTGCAAGATGTGAGTCGCTACTCACCATGACTAAATTGGATAGAAAAACACATGGATTGAAAGCATCCATGATAGGGTTTAAAGGGGTGTTGATGGCCATCATCCAAGAAGCCATAGGAGAGATGGAAAGGGAAGAAAAAGTAAGGGAGACTTCGAAGAGATCTCCTATTCAAGAGCAACACCTCTCCCTAGTCAGAAAAAGCTCGTCAATGTCTCCAAAAGTGAGAAACGCGCGAGACAAAGAAGCTAGAAAGCCATAGAAAGAGAAAGCAGAGCAAGCTACATGGAAAAAAGGAGCTCCACTCCAAGTACAACAGCAACAGAAGGATTCAAGTGAAAGGACTAGTAGGTGAGTAAGGTGGGGAGGGTTTGGTCCCATCAAGCCAGGGGGAGCAGGGAAAAATCATGTTAAAAATTCTAGGCAATAAGAATGAAACCACAATAGGGGAGGACAAAGTCTTAGTAGCCATATAGAAGAAATCGAGGAAGCTAGAGGAGGAACAGAAGAAGAAGTAGGAAGAAGAGGAGAAATGTCTACAAAAGGCAAAAGAAGAGTACAAAAGGTTGGATGAAGAATGAAGGAAGAAGCAACAAGAGGAGGAAAGACTAAAGAAAGAAAAGGATGAGTACATGGCTCTTGCCATTAGGCTATCAATCAAGCAACCCTCCCAAATATAAGATTTGGCTAGGAGGAGACTAAAAGACGTACTTGGTACTAGCTCTAGAGAGGTAGAAGTGGCTTGAGGGCCTATAGTGGAAGGCAAAGAGAAGGCCCCATTAGACCCGCCCCTGCCCATCATGGTTGCCACCACTACCACTACACAAGAGACCATAGACACAATGGTGAACCAAAGTAATGTGATGGCTTGGGTACAATACCTAGTCAACATGATGTAGTAGCTTGGTCCAACACCCAGTGGAGATGCCCTACCGCTGCCAGGAATGAAGAGGTTTTCTGTTGGATACAGAATCAACAAAAGACCTGAAGAAGGCCAAGGTAGAATCCTCAACTATGTCCATACCCTCAACCAAGGTCGGTATAGTATAATGAATACGTCCAAAACTAGAAAGACTGATTCAATAAGAGAGGAGGGCAATAGTAGCGAAGTTGGAAACAGAATGAGAAGCATTCTTGGCTTATCAACTCAAAAAAACATGACAAATAGCTACCCAGCAAATGCAAATAATTGATGCAAGGAAGGAGTTGGAAGCCAAAAAGGGTCTAGAAGGGACAAAGGAGGAGAAGGATGTAAAAGAGCCCCAAGGTGAGAAAAGAGGAGAAGAAATGATATTGGAGGAGGGGTTTTCAGAACAAGAAGATACAAGAATACCTCAATCAATTGAATAAAATCAGAGATGACCTTGTTGAGGAATTGGAAAGAGTAAGGACTGAGGCCCACATAGAGTGTTGTAAGGAGAAACAACAAAAGGAACAACTACTAAAGGAACTACATGAGGCTAAGGCACAAAGAGATGGTATCAGAGCCAAAAGTTGACATAGGTGGAAAACCAAATCCATGTGGCTCTCCTAGAGCAAGAACGACTAACAGAGTAAGTGAATCACCTTAGACATAGAAAGAAGAGATGCTCGATATCAGGAAAGAGTAGGAACAGATGGTCATGATGTTGTCTCAATGCCAAAATCAAGGTAAAGAAAGGATGGAGAAAAAGGCCAAGGCTTGGAAGAACACAATATTAGTGGGTTTGGGAATCTCCCAATTCCCATTTTCTTAATACTAAAAAGGTGGCACCCAGATCACATGCCCAGAAGTTTCTCAAAACCATATGATGGGACCTATCATTGAGAGCACTTGAAAAATGGAATCCACTAAGCTATAGACTACTTGATTTGGAGTTATAGTGTTCAAGCTATGACAAATTCAAATATTTGACCACGTGTCCTAAACTTATGGGAAATTTCCATATTCCCCGATATGGTGTTGGAGGAAAAGACTGTTGGAAGACTCTAAGACCTTGTCGAATGCCTTGCCTTGGCAAAAAGAGAATGAATCATCGCATTGGCAAGGGTGAAAGCTGAGGAGGTAGGTCTTGAATTCCAACATCAAGCCTTCCTTAACACAGTCCTACATCTGGTGACCCACGTTGAGGGCAAGGATACATAATAAGGGCTAAGGAGGAAGCTGGAACTTACAAGATGAGTTGTGAGATACAGTCTCCATGAAAAGGCACCAAAAGAGAGCATTGGCCTAAGCACGTAGTAGCTATAACAATACCTGAGGCAGGATGGGCTCTCAACAAAGGAGTTGGAAGAATTAAGATTTGGAGAGCCATAACAACAAGCTCATCCATCCATTGCAGCCCCAATGGAAGCACCAAGAGAAGAAGGATGAGACTTCAAGTGAGACCAAGACGAGGAAGAGAAACCATGAGACCCAATCCTAGCACCACAGGTGCAAGCACAAACAAAAGAGTAGGGTGAGAAAGCTGCCATTGAGAGGGTTGTGGAAATGAAGTGCATGCAAAGAGAGCAAGTGGAGCTCACATGAAGGAGACTCCAAGCAAGGCCACATGAAGTTCTTGATGTCCAAACTTTGCAAAGAGAGGAATGCTATCCTATAAACTGGGCCCAAGAAGAGGCTTTCTGGGAGCAATGGGAGAACAAATGCCAATCATTTGGCTTCTCCTTTCTATACCCTCACTCTTTTATGCTATTGTTATTTACTAGAAGCTTGATGCAAGTACATTTGATCATCGGTTTAATCCAATTAACTTTGAAACTTGAGGTTCTTCTAATTCCATACAATGAAAAGTAAGTAATTTGATATTCTGTTAGATTTTATGAGGTTTTTGTTATCTAAATTATTGAAATATGTTTGTTTTCAGTTATCATGGGAGCCTAATTGGAATAGATTGTGTGGAGAGGCCATGCTTTTTCATCAATTTTATGAAAGAAAGCCGTGGAAATGCCAAGTTATAAGTTATATAATCCAAGGTCTCCTTGATATTTTGATCTTTCTTTTGGCAAGTACTCTAAATATTTTGAGCTTTTTCTTTACAATTGCTTTAAATTTTATTATCTTTTTGGTACAGAGTTGTACAAAGATTGATTAAAGAGCTAGAGAAAAAGCCTCCCATGCCTTTTGATTTACTTGCAATAATGTAAAATACATAAGTTACGATAAGGTATTGATTTGAATGGTTGAAAAATAATAAGAAATTTCATTCTATAAACTACCATAAACAAGTTACATAGTTTTACTTTATATTGTTGATTGCAGTATCCTCATTAGGATGATAGTCACTCTTGTGGGGAGTAATTGAAAATGCTAGAAGATTTGTTAAGTTTACTTATCTCTATAATGATTAACTTATAAATGTAATGTGAAAGATACTAAACTCTAAGATAGAGGTTTGTTGCAAAATAGTCTATAAATGACATTAATGTAGTCCATTGTAAAAAAAAAAAGAACTAAAAATATTTTATTACAAATGTATAACAAGTTATAAGGAATTACTATACAAGTAATCATATTTGATATATAAGAGAAAATTTCATGAAGTACAGAATGGTTGATTGTATGCAATCGGCAAGAATGGACAATAGTGGGGACTTTGACATTGAAGAAGAGGAGGTGTATGTAACTGCAGCACGTGAAGCTATGTCTTCAACATCCAAGGCAACCAAAGCATCAAAGAAAGGCCAAAGGACTCCTAGAAAGAATATCCCTGATCCTAATAAAGGTTCTCAAAAAAGGAAGTAGCTTTGTCTCATTGCTTGTGTAAGCCCTTGTGTGTATAAGTCATGGAGATGGGGGTGATAAAAATTTATCACAAAATTTGTATATGTATTTTATATTGATAGTAAAGAGATCTTTTCTTCAATATCCTTGCATTGTATATTTTTCTCTCTCCTCATCGATATCTCTTAATAATATATTACAATTTCTTATTAATTAGAAAGTAATATCAAATACATACCTAAGTGGATATTATATGATATAAATACTTACTTGTTTGTTATTAAGTTGGAACATTTGACAACGGTAGTTCAATATCTTCATTCTATAAATCCATCCTCAATTGATGTAGCATACATAATTATCTAACCTTTAGGATTGCAATAATGTTCTCATTGAATCAAATATGAAGATCCACAATAGGATCTTTACTAAAATTATCAATATTTTGATCTAAAGTAACCAAACTACCGCCAACATAATGTCCTCTACTATAATAAAAGCTAAGGATGAAATTTTTAGTAGCAATAATATATTTAATAGCTATAGAGTCTTAATCTATCTTACATATACATTTTCCTTTTGTCTTAGTGTCCCATCCCTCATCAACAAATTGTATGACATGATCATATGTTAGTCTCTTCATTGAAAGCATGGCCTTTCATATTCTTATTTGAGTATTAGAAAAGAAATTGACAAATATATTAATAGACATGAACAAAGTAACTTTCCTTAGCCTACTTGAGATATTAGGTTTTAATGCTCTCTATATCTCAAAAAATATTTTACATCTCTAGCCATCACTAGTAGCCGGTGGCAAAAGCCACTCAAAGCTTGAAAAAATGAGCAAAGGATGGGGGATATTGGTCCCCATCGGCTGGGTTGAATGGGGACAATACAAAGATGGTCATAAAAGAATATTTCATTATCTGCAAGCTCTATCTTCTTTCTACCTATGTACATTTCTTCTCTAATCAAACCATGCATAGTATCAATAATATCAACAATAGACTCAATCACTTGTGTCATTTCTCAAGATTTGAGGGATAGACATCAACAAGACAAAAAAACAAGTTTTATAATGAAAAATATTAAACCAAGTTCAATAAAATGAAGACTTCAAGAATCAAATTATTACAATTTGGTCTATGCATTGGAAGATTTGAAATTCTAGATTCCAAATGTAGCTCTCTATGCATAAACACATGTTGCACCAATACCTCTTTTATGCTATTCTAATTTACTGTAAGTATGATTAGCCAAGGATCTACAATGTGAATGGGAGGAGTCAAGAGGAGTACCTAATCTTCACCAAGTAGGACATCCACCCATCCATCATGCACTTGCTCAATGAATTTTTATACTGCCTTGACCCTGCCTTTTTTATTTATTTAATACATGGGAGGGAGCACACTAGGTGGGGTCAGAGCAGGATGAAAATTCATTGAGGAATAGTGTGATGGATGGGCGAATATCCTCCTCGATGAAGATTAGGCACTCCTTTAGACTCCCTGCATTTACGTTGTAGATTCTTGGAAAATCATACCTATCATGAATATCTAGGTTATAATTTGCTCCTATTCTCCATGGATATGACATGTAGGTGGAATCATCGTACTCCTCTAGTATGGTGTTGTAGAAGTCCATCCAAGCATCAAGGTTGGAGTCCTAGACACCTCGCCACCATTGCGATTGGGATTTGTATCTTTTGGTGGTCTTTGTAATCTCCCGAACCTTGTCCTGTCAATAGTCTGCATGCTCTCTCTACCACATTGTAGGATATATTACTCTTTCCGCTGTCCATTTATTCCTTGGTTGTTGAGCAAGTTAGATCACCTACTCCACCACTCTTAGAGACAAGACCATGTCCAAGGAGTGAGGGTATTGGAAGCAGAAGTCGAATGGTTGGCATTTGTTCTCCCGTTGCTCTTAGACAAGTAGTTCCTAGGCCCATTTTACAAGATAGTATTCCTCTCCTTGTGGAATCTGGGCCTCAAGAACATGTTGTAGCTTTTCTTGGAGTCTCCTTTGTGAGAGATCCACCTACTCTTTTTGCATGCACTTCCTTTCCACAACTCTCTCAGGGGTGGCTTCCTCACCTTACTCTTCTCTTTGTGCTTACACATGTTGTGCTAGGCTCGACTCGCATGGTTTCTCTTCCTTGTCTTGGCCTCACTCAAATTCTAGCCCTTCTTCTCTTGGCGGTTTTGTTGGGGCTGCAATGGATGGTTGAGCTTGTTGTTCTGGCTCTCCTAATTCTAATTCTTCTAGCTCCTTTGCGAGAGTCCAACCTGCCTCTCAAGTATCGTTGTTACTGCTCCATGCTACTAAGGCTAGTGCTCTCTTTTGGTGCCTTTTCATGGAGACTATGTTTCATGGCTCATCTTGTAAGTTCAAGCTTCCTCCTTATCCCTTATATTGTATCCTCAGCCCCCTCAACCTAGGTCACATGCAGGACCATATTTAGGAAGGCTTACTATTGGACTTCAAGACTTGTCTCTATTACTTCCGCCCTTGCCAATGCCATGATTCGTTTACTTTCCGACAAGGCAAGGCATTCGACAAGGTCTTTGATTCTTCTAGCAGTCTTTTCCTCCCAAGCCTCACATTTTTCTCCATTTTTTCTATGCCTTGACTCTAGCATTGAGACAACCTCATGGCCATCTGTTCCTGCTCTTTCCAAATTCTAAGCCATTAGGGGAGTTTTGAGGTCTTGAAAATGCTCTTAAGCAATCCTAGAGAGAGAAAATATTTTAGAAAATACAATTTTTTTTAGATTTTTAAAAAGTTTAATATTTTGGTAAGTAAATATATTAATAATTCATTCTCATAAAATTCTCGTGGTCAAATCAAAACAAGAAATCTAGACCACCATAAAGGTGACAAAGATTATCATAATGAGAATCTTACTCATCCTCATTAAAGTGAAAACTAATATTCAATTTGAATTTTTTTTAATGTTTGATTACTTCCCTCCATTCTCACTCTCTTCTTTCTTTCCCATCCTTACTAGTTTCTTCTTTGTTTTCCTTCTTGTTTCTAATTCGCATAGTTTTTCAATTCAATCTTCTAATCACATCCTTACATATGGATCAATCATCCAATGATCTCTATAGCTCTAGTAAAAGACCTCTCTATCATATTCATATTAAGCTGGATATTGAGTATGAACCAATAAGGAAGAGAACAAAATCAATTACTATTATAGAGTCTATGAAACATATACTCAAGTTTGAAGGAAAGAAGAAGCTTGATCTCTGGTTAGATGACAGGCTATATCCAAAAGATCCTAGCAAAAGTAGCACTTTGCCTTTCTATAATAGCTCTTCATTATTAAGGTTTATTGGTGATGGTTATAATGGGTTTATAGGTTGTACATTTAACTTAGTTGTAGAAAAAGATATCCTCATGTTGCAGAACCATCTTTTATCAGAACATAATAATGAGTTGTTGCGTAAGCTAGAGGACTCTCACAACAGAGAATTCATTTGTTGGAGAAACACATAAAATATTATCAACGAAAGCAAACTATTTTAGACCTTTGAAATCAACGAGATGCTCTTAAACATATTGAGAGTCTGAAACATGGAGGAGGTGGTTGTAATAAAATAATCCAAGCACCAACGTACCTTTTTTTATTTTAAAAATATTAAATATTTCTTGGTTTATAATTAATTGTATTGATTTATGAAGTTAATTTTATTTAGGTCTCTTCTTTGACCAAGTGTTAGTGAAAGAGATTCTTTAAAAGCATCTTAATTGTATTATCATCTTATTCCTTCAGTAGTTTTAAAATATATTTCAAAGAAGAAGAAATTTAAAAAGGCAAAGAAAAAATGCTTAGAGTCATTTATAAAGGATTATTCTTTGGATACTGAGTTAGTGCAGAAGACACTAGATAGTATTGGTATTAGTTGAGATGCTTATGTACAACTTTTTCAACTTTTATAATCAAATATGAAGCAAGAACAATTACACAATTGCATACTTCCAAGGCCATCTGTGGTTAGAACTATTAGACAAAGAGTGAATAACAAAGTGATGGAGATTCTAGGTGAGTCTTTCTATATCAAGGCTAGCTTCAAGGGCAAGGAAAAGGAAGTTGTATTTAATGAATTTAACAAATTTTTCCTTGACTTACCCACCCTACAATTTTTAATGATTAGATTCTATGACTTGTCACTAGAAGAGACACAAGGAGTGGCTAGATTTATGGTTAAACTTAATGAAAGTGAGATTTTGAAATGCACAAAACTAGAGAGGGTCTTTATGGCCTTGTCAAATAGAGCACTTTCATATGATCATTGCAATCACTCAATGTTATTTAGTGTTCAATCAGAACACAACATCTGGTGGCTAGGAGCATTCAAAGTAGATATAGAGGATTTTGATATATTGTATTGGGTTTTTCATTAAACACCAATACTTGATGTTATTAAGAGATAACAAGCAAGAGAATAGCTATTTGTTAAAGGATTCAAAAACTATAAAATTAAGTGGCACATAGCTGGTGACTTAAGGACACTCAAATATATGTAGAATGTATCAAAGGGAGCCAACTCTAGATCTCCTTGCCTATATTGTATGTCTTAAGCCATAGAGTTTAACTCAAGCAATTGGAATAGCTCTCCCTCTAGGCACAACAAGGATCCACAATTTAAGCAAGTCCTAGATATTCCTTTAGTGAATGCCCATATCTGTACACTTCATGCGCTTTGCGAGATAATTGAAAAGCTTGTCTATCTTTATATAGTATTTGCATGAAATCTAAAGCCATTACTAGCTAGAATAGATGCTATAATAAATATTGAAAATTTCTTATTTGAAAATTGACATGGTGGTAATGTTTTTATTGAACCAAATCTTCAAAATTCTAAGGATGGTAGTTGTGTCCCCAAAAGCCATCTATTGGTGGAGTGAAGGCTAGAAGGTTCCTAGGCTTTCATGGGAGACTTGGTAAGATAAACTCTAGAAATAGTGGCTCAACTATTAGATACAATCAATGGAAGTCCCTACATAATACGTTTAAGGATCATGCTGATAATGGACAAGATTGGAATAGAAAAGCCAACATTTGGGAAACACTATACACATTATTCTTTTATTATGGGTCATCAATACCACTGTTCGATGGAAATTTGAGCTGGAATGATAGCATGACTTTGCTCAATTATTGAAATTTGATTTTATCATTTGATAAAAGAACTTATTATCAAATAGTGAATATATAATCAACATGGGATTGAGACTATCTTAAGAGTGTTTTTTTACCACTAAGTGAATAAAAATAACATTATATCAAAGATTTTGGAGATATGTCCTAATTTTGAGTTATTTTTTGTTATATCTGGAGATCTTAGGCCAGTGCAAGGAAGCAAAAAGTTAATCCTTAGAGGTCTTACTTCAAAGATCCATTACTCCTCCAAGTCTTCCAAACTTAAAGGAAACCAAAGCCAAGGAGAAGGTTTTCCTAGCATCCTAGATGCCTAAAGGAGATTAGAAGTACAATGACAACTCTAGATAATTCAATTCTAAAGTGCATTTTCAAAGGCTTGGCTAAGAAATTTGTGAGAAGCATAGTCTTGATAGTTCTAGATGGACAAGGTAACTCTGAATTGCATTCAAAAGGCTATAGAGGATTTTTGAATTTAGTTTTTCAAGATTCCTATATTTGTGTTGCTCATGCACATAAACTTACACTTACAGACAACGACATGGTAATTCTTAGGAGACTGAGATATTGGTTTTCAAAGGTCCTTGAGCCAATCTCCCTTTCTAATGTGAAGGCTTTCATTATTTTAAATGTTCCTCCATATAGAAAAAAGAAATATGATATTGGTCCTAAGGTTGAAGATTTCACCCATGAAAGGGACACAAGACTACATGAGAAAGAGGAAAAGGCCATAGAAGAGTACGCAGGTAAATGGAGGGAGTATAAAAGTAAAAAGACAAACGAAAAGGAAGCAAAGAAACTTTCATCTTTTGAAGAAGAGCTATCTGCCCTTCTTAAAAGGTTTGACCCTAAAGGGCTAAATTAATGTTTGTTACTTTTTACCTTGTGATATTAACGAAAGATCTAATATGGTATTTTTTTACTCTAGCTATATTTAAATCCTCAAGAATAAAACAAGAGAAGTAAATGAGTCTATTCTTTTTGCTAGGATGAGGTATAATCTACCAAATTTTATTTTTACTCACTATACTTTTTTAGCAATAGTCTTTTGTGTTGATGCTCACTCGATGCTCACTATCTCCATTCCTTTGGTAGGTATGTAATGCATGAGCTCCCCTTTGTGATATACAACAAAAAAGAGAGATTTTTGATCTATCTATCTCATACTATGTGAGAAATGAGCTTGATGCAAGTACATTTGATTATTGGTTTAGTCCAATTGACTTTGAAACTTGAGGTTCTTCTAATTCCATACAATAAAAGGTAAGTAATTTGATATTTTGTTAGATTTTATGAGGTTTTGCTTTTCTAAATTATTGAAATATGTTTGTTTTCAGTTCTCATGGGAGCCTAATTGGAATAGATTGTGTGGATAGGCAATGTTTTTTCATCAATTTTATGAAAGAAAGCCATGGAAATGCCAAGTTATAAGTTATATAATCCAAGGTATCCTTGATATTTTGATCTTTTTTTTGGCAAGTACTCTAAACATTTTGATCTTATTCTTCACAATTACTCTAAATTTTATCTTTTTGTTACAAAGCTGTAAAAAGATTGATTAAAGTGCTAGAGAAAAAGCCTCCCATGCCTTTTGATTTACTTGCAATAATGTAAAATACATAAGTTACGATAAGGTATTGATTTGAATGGTTGAAAAATAATAAGAAAATTCATTCTATAAACTACCATAAACAAGTTACATAGTTTTACTTTATATTGCTGATTGTAGTATCCTCATTAGGATGATAGTCACTCTTATGGCTGGAGAATAATTGCAAATGCTAGAAGATTTGTTAAGTTTAGTTATCTCAATGATGATAAACTTATAAAGGTAATGTGAAATATACTAAACTCTAAGATAGAGGTTTGTTGTAAAATAGTCTATTAATGACAATAATGCAGTCCATTGTAAAAAAAAAAATGAACTAAAAATATTTTTTTACAAATGTATAACAATTTATAAGGAATTACTAGTATACAAGTAAGCATGGTTGATATATAATAACAAATGGCATGAAGTACATAATGGTCAATTGTATACAATCGGCAAGAATGAGCAATAGTGGGGGCTTGGACATTGAAGAAAAGGAGGCGTATGTAACTACTGCAGGTGAAGCTATGTTTTCAACATCCAAGGCAACCAAAGCATCAAAGAAAGGCCAAAGGACTCTTAGAAAGAATGTCACTTCTCCTAATAAAGATTCTCAAAAAAGGAAGTAGCTTTGCCTCATTGCTTCTATAAGCCCTTGTGTGTATAAGTCATGGAGATGGGGGTGATTAAAATTTACCACAAAATTTGTATATGTATTTAATATTGATAGAAAAGAGATCTTTTCTTCAATATCCTTGCATTGTATATTTTTATCTCTCCTCATTGATATCTCTCAAAAATATATTACAATTTTTTATTAATCAAGAAGTAACATTAGATATACACCTAAGTGGATATAATATGATATAAAAGCTTGCTCATTTGTTATTAAGTTGGAACATAAATAAGCATGGTAGTTCAATATCTTCATTCTCTAAATTCATCCTCACTTGATGTAGCATACATAATTATCTAACCTTTAGGATTGCAATAATGTTTTCATTGAATCAAATATCAAGATCCACAATAGGATCTTTACTAAAATTATCAAGATTTTGGTCTAAAGCAATGAAACTACCACCAACATAATGTCCTCTACTATAATAAAAGCTAAGGATGAAATTTTGTGTAGCAATAAAATATTTAAAATCTATAGAGTCTTAATCTATCTTACATATAATTTTTCCTTCTGTCCTAGTGTCCCATCCCTCATCAAAAAGTTGTATGACATGATCATATGTTAGTCTCTTCACTGAAAGCATGGCCTTTGATCTTCTTATTTGAGCATTAGAAAATAAGTCAACAAATATATTAATAGACATGAACAAAGTAACTTTCCTTAGCCGCCTTGAGATATTAGGTTTTAATGTTCTTTATATCTCAAAAAATATTTTACATCTATAGCCCTCACCACTAGCTAGACTTAGCAAAGGCCACTCAAAGCTTGAAAAAATGAGCAAAGAAAGGGGGATATTGGTCCCCATTGGCTGGGTTGCATGGGGACAATACAAAGATGGTCATAAAAGAATATCTCATTATCTGCAAGCTCTATCTTCTTTCTACCTTTGTAAATTTCTTCTCTAATGGAACCATGCATAACATCAATAATATCAACAATAGACTCGATCACTTATGCCATTTCTCAAGATTAGAGGGATAGACATCAACAAGACAAAAAAATAAATTTCATAATGAAAAATGTTAAACCAAGTTCAAGAAAATGAAGACTTTAAGAATTGAATTATTACAGTTTGGTCTATGCATTGGAAGATCTGAAGTTCAAGATTCCAAATGTAGCTCTCTATGCATAAACACATGTTGCACCAGTACCTCTTTTATGCTATTCTTATTTACTACACACTTGAAATCTCAGATTCTACCCTTCAAAGAACAGATGAAGGAGCTCTCATACCTTTACATTTTCCCATGTTTTGCATGTTGTATGGTGATCCAAGTGCCTTTCCTAATGATTGTAGTAATCCATCTTCCATCTTTTTGGAATGAGATAAACACTGATACATATATGATTTGGGAGCTTGGATGCCTTGTTGAAGGTCAAATTTTTGTATCCATGGCACAGAGAGAGAGAGAGAGAGAGAGAGAGAGAGAGAGAGAGAGAGAGAGAGAGAGAGAGAGAGAGAGAGAGAGAGAGAACTAGGCTACCACAAAGGAGAGAAAAACATGATAGGGATAAAAGAAAGGAGGAAAAAAAATAAGTGTCAAGCTTTTTACTAATCTGAATCTAGATTAAATCCATCATTATAGTTAATCTAGACATATTATTAAATAAAAGTGATCGAGATTGTATATCATTAATGTAAAGAATGTCATAACCACAAAAATAGGAGTAAAAATATATATTGATAATAAAAATTTATAATATTATATATAAATATATATATTTGTAAAATAATTTTTTTACATTTTTGAAAACAAAAGTTACGTTATGGAGGCTTTGCTCCTATTGCTCTACGACACTCTCTCTCTATCTCTTAAAATGCATTTTTGAGATCTCAAAACTCTCCTAATGATCTCTTTCTATTGTCTGAGATGGTTCAGCTACTCTGTTAGTCATTTTTGCTCTAGGAGGGCCATCTGGAGTTGGTTTTTCACATTTGTCAATTTTTTGGCTAACACTTCATCTCTTTGTGCCTTAGCCTCATGTAGTTCCTTCAAAAGTTGTTCATTTTGTTGTTTCTACTTATAGCACTCTATGTAGACCTAGGTCCTTACTCTTTCTAGTTCCTCAACGAGCTCATCTTTGACTTTCTTTTGCTAGTCCAAGTATTCCTGCATCTCCTTTTTTTGTTGCAAGAGGATTGAAAAGTCCTCCAGTATCATCAATTATCCTCTTTCCTCACCTTACAACTCTTTTGCATCCTTCTCCTCCTTCATCCCTTCCAGTTGTTTTTTGGCTTCTTACTCCTTCCTCATGTCACTTATCTACCTCTCTTGGGTTGCTATTTGGCAGGTTTTTTCAATTTGGTAAGTCGAGGATGCTTCTCTTTCTATTTGCAACTTTGCCATTGCCGGCCTCCACTCTTCTTTCACTCTTTCCAGTTGGCAGACTAGTAGTTCCTAGATATATTCATCATACTAATGTGCCAACCCTAGCATAGCCGAGGGTATGGACATAGTTGAGGCTTCTACCCTAGTCTTCTTTGGGTCCTTTCTTGATTCTGCATCCACAGCAAAAGGCCTCTTTATCCCTAGCACTAGGGCTTCTCTAGTGGGTGCTAGACCAAGTTGTATCTTTGTGTTAAATAGGTACTACACCCAAGCCATCATGTTGCTTTGGTTCACCGTTGTGTCCATGGTCTCTTGTGTGCTAGTAGTGGTGGCAACCATGATGGGCAGGGTGGGTCTAATGAGGCCTTCCCTTTGCATTCCACTATAGGTCATCGAGCCGATTCTATCGTTGCACAGTTGGTACTAGATGTGTCTTCTAGGATCCTCTTAGCTAATTCTTCTGTTAAGGAGGGCTGCTTAACTAAGAGCCTAATGGTGAGAGCCATTAGCTCATCCTCTTCTCTCTTTAGTCTTTCCTCCTCCTCTTGTTTCTTCTTTCTTCGTTCTTCCTCCAACCTTCTGGACTCTTCTTCTGCCTTTCGTAGTTATTCCTCTTCTTCTTCCTACTTCTTCTTTTGTTCCTCCTCTTGCTTCCTTGATTTCTTCTACAAGGCTGCTAAGGCTTTGTCCTCCCCTGTTGTGGTTCCCTTCTTCTTGCCTAGGATTTTCAGCATGATTTTTCCCTGCTCCCCCTAGCTCGATGGGATGGAACCCTCCCAACCTTGCTCCCTAATGTTCCTTTCTCTTGAACCCTTCTATTGCTATTCTACTTGGAGTTGAGCTCCTTTCTTCCCTACAAATTGCTCAACTTACTCTTTCTATGGCGTGCTAGCTTCTTCATCCCTTGCATTTCTCATTTTTGGAGACATTGACGGGCTTCTTGTGTGACCAAGGGGGAGAGGTGATTCTTCTCTTGAATAGGAGAACTCTCTAGAGTCTCCCCTACTTTTTCTTCCCTTTCCATGTCTCCCATAGCTTCTTGGATAATGGTCATCAACACCTCTCCAAACCGTATCATGGATACTTTCAATATAGTTTTTTTTTTTCAAATTCAATCGTGGTGGCTGGTGCATGATGACAATGCTTTAGCTAACGATTCAATCATTTTATGAATATAGACATTCAAATTCACTTCATCAAGGACTCTATTGTCATGCTTTCAAGTATCGATAGCACTAGTATCTGGGCCATGAGTGTATTGTATATTGGTAACTCGAGAAAAGGCCATGCACCATCTTTGCTTGTAACTAGATGGTGGGTTGAGGGATGTCTGCAAGACTAATCCCATCATTGGTGTACACCTTTGTCCTCAACATCTTTAGCATGCCGTAAACATCCGTCTTTGGTCTCTTTCCCTATGTGTTTGCCAACCCTAATGCCTTCTCCAATGTTTCAAAGCTAAGTACAGCCTTGGGGAAGTTACTATATGTATTTCCACTACATCACGTGCGTTCAAGGCCTATTTATAAATATCCTTATCTGTGAATTTTTCTTGAATAAAACATAACCCTTTTCTATTCAATCTATAAATAAACCCTTTATATTACACCCTTCTGTATGTAAAAAATTTATAAAATTTGTATTTTAAAAATATCTTTTTTTGAGCCCACGTGATGCACACATATATTCATGAGTAAATTACCTAAGAGTACAACTTCCATCCTCTTGGGTGAGCATCCTTGCCAAACAATTACCATACCATTGTTTTTTCTTAAGTCAAAAGTTCTTGAGAACTCAATGCATCTACTGTGATCTATTTTTTTGCCAACCTTCTCTACATATTTGTGGACATTACATTGATCAACTATTGCTTTCACAGTGCCTTCATTGGTCACTACCTCTTCCAAATTTTTGAAGTTGTGATATTTTAATCGGTCGTAATCCTCTTATTGATTGAACATCTCAATGGCTGTGTGTACTTCCAGAAAATGACAAATACAGTGAACAAGGAAATATTTTCCTTATAATTGATCAATCAAACTCTGGGCTATGCCAGAGAACTGGAGCGGATAATTTAAGCTTACAGACTGTAATGATCTTGTCTTGAATGTACATCCAGTAAACCAGATTGCCAGTGTTTCATCCCTATTCAATACAACCAAGAAGTTAGTAACCAACTCTAGCTTGTTTCTTACAAGAGCTCAGCTGGATACTTGTAGAACTAAGATCTCCTATGTTGTACCTCCATCATAACAGGGCAGTTTAGGAGAAAGCTTGTGCCTTTGTTTTTTTTTTTTTACTTGCTCCACAAGAAGCATTTTATGGTCTTACTAGACAGCCTGAATCTTAGAAGATCACGATAGTGTTGTATCTTTGAATTCAAGATTTCTGCACATAGTGTTTGAGGTCAAGGATCTACAAATACAGCAGAATTAAATTGGGTGGCCTAAAATCAGTGGACTGATCAGATTTGAAGTCATCTTGACTTTTGCAAACTTCATAGCAGTAATATAATTATTACTTGGTATCATTTTCTCATGATTGATCTTCTATCCTGAAATTTGTCAAGGTCCTCTGTGGACGTGACTTTGCTTTCGAAAACCCTTCGACATCTTTGGTGAACCCGACGTGAAAGCGTCACAGAAATTTCAGGATGGGAGATACTTCAGCATCCATTTCAGCCTCTTCTACAATTCCAGCCATGTATATGCAGCTTCAAAATCAGCAGTCACAATTGTATATGCAGCAGCAGCAACAATTGCATCAACAACAGTTGTCTCAACAAAGGCAACTATATTCGGAGTAGGAGAATGCAAACAGCGCGATTAAGGCGATTGAAGCAGTTGAGAATGAGAAGAAGCTATTTGATGGCCGTAATGTTTCAGCATATTTGAAGACATGCAGAGGACAGATTGGAGAATGGCCGAGACTTCTACCATTTGCTTTGTGGGCTAATCGTACGACTCACAGTGTCACCACAGGATATATGCCTGCAGAGTTGATGTATGGTCAGAAACCGGTTATGCCGACTGAGACTTGTGCTTTGACTTGGTCAGTTTTACCTTGGCAGGAGGATTTGACGAGAGAGGAGCTCTTAGCTCTTCGGATTCGGCAGTTGGAGAGAAGACCAAAGGATATTCAGCTAGCTATTGACAGGTTGAAGGTTGCTAGACTAAGAAATAAGGACAGGTTTGACAGCAGGCATCGCTTGCGGCCTAGAGCAATAGAAGAGGGAGACTGGGTATTAGTCTTTGATAGGAGCCTTGAAAATCAGCATACTACACTTCGGAAGATGGTGAAAAGATGGTTTGGGCCGTACATAGTCAGACATGACTTTGATAATGCAACATATGAGTTGATAGAATTGGATGGGACAGTGCTTAGAGTGCCTATTGCTGGAAAAAGAATCAAGATTTTCAAGAAAAGAGATGATGAAGATTATGCATTGGAAGAATTTGCAAGAGAAGAGCAATGAGAAGAAACTCCAATGGAAGAGACAGATGATATGACAGATAATCTTGTTGATATACCGGAAATGCATAATGAAGAGATTGATCTGTTTGTGGATCTTGATGATAACAATCATGGGTAGTTGGCCCATCCGGAGGATGCGCAGGATTAGAGGGGGTGGATGTCATATTGTTGCGCATTCGAGGTGTGGAATTCACCAAAATATTGTGTGTGTGACATTTGTTACTTTGTACATACTTAGTCGTTGTGTTTACATTTATTTTCTACATGCGAGTATAGTGGAGAGAATTTTGGAAGCATAGTAATGGAAATGTTTGGGAAGTTTGGATCAGTTTCAGAAGCACTAGAAGATCAATTACCATCTACCTTGGATTTTGCAATGGAGGTTTCTGCAGTTGAAATGTTAAGGGTCTGGCAAGTAGTGCGGTATTTGATCCATATAGACTTGGTTGGGACTAGTTTCTACTTCAAGAAAGGTTCTTTGTGATTTATTAAAAGATGGTTGTAGCTGTGTTCTGATTCCTGGAGGTGCTAGAGAGATGCTCTTTATGGAACATGACCGTATATTTGGGCAGACCTATGTTTACAAGTGGTGATATACATTTTTGTCATTTGATGCACGTTATTGTGGGGAAGGCTATTTTGAAATGTATGGCTATTTTTAAATGTGAGATTTTTGGAGGGAGAAAAGAAAGAAAGGATGATGCCCTGTGGGCGGGGGAGGAAAAGAGAAACGGGCAGAAGAGATTATGACGGGGAGATCCCTTGAAGGCCTTGCTCTCGAAGGTTTTGATTATGCTTCTGTGCTTTCTAGCTGACAACAACGATGACGATATTGCATATGCAGTCAGTGTGGCTCAGTAGCATCTTATTTGTTGGAAAGCACTATTGGTGATTGCCACAGAGCTGCACGCATCAGGAAACGAGCAATACTGGGGAAGCTTTCTGGTAAGTCAAGGAGTTCCAGATTTCTACCAAAAACTGCAGCAGATTCATATGGAAAATTTTTCTACTTTTGGGTTTGCTAATTAGGTAAAAGGGCGTATCAATGCAATCTTCTCAGATAACTCGTCTAGAGAGGTTGGAAAAAATCTATTCAACTTACTTTCAAACAGTTTTAACAGACGGACTGCTTCAAAGATTCCTATTGTTACCAAGGAAAATCTGCCAATTTCGATCAAAAGATTGGCATTCAGATCATTCAAAATGTCAACAAACTTCGTGAAGGCTTGAAGGTTTGTGCCATCAAAGCTCCAGGCTTCGGGGAGAACAGAAAATTTTATCTACAAAACGTTTCCATACTCACTGGGGAGAGGCGATCTCTGAGTTCAGAAGGATGAGGAGAAGAGGATCGGGGCTCTAGGATGCGAATTGAACAGATCCAGGGGACTAGAGATGGGGAGAGGAAACTAAAGCAAATGTGTGATGATGGTGGAGCCGCAACGGAAGGTGCCGCAATTGAAGAGCCAAATCATGACACAATTGAAGAACCGAATCTCCTATGTAGTCACCATCCTAACAACGATTGATGGCATCTCCGCCAGTGCCATGTAGACACATGCCATCTATCAGCCTCACACCGCATATGAGGATTTCTGACTATGTAGTCAGCCTCATAACACAACAAAATGTCTTCCCGTTTTTTTGTCATGTCACCAGTCATGGGAGCCCTGCTACAACACTTCATGACACTACAACAGTTTTGCTTCATGTTGTGGCAGAAGGCTTGCTCATCAAGAAGTAGAGTTCATGAGCTTAGGAGCGTAATCTCTGACCTGGTTCAGTGCTTTGGGTTCCTGGGAGATGGTGTCATATATCTATAACTACTGAAAACATCACCTTTATCAACGTTTGGAGGAAGAGCAGAATATTCATAATTAAGATGTTAACACAAAAACTGAAAACAAATAGTTACCCAGAGCACCCTGGATTACATGAATTCTTGAGGAGGGAAAATGAGTTTGTAGAGCTTGTACTCTTCACTGCTGGCTTGAAAGGCTATACTAATCCTCTTATTGATTGAACATCTCAATGGCTGTGTGTACTTCCAGAAAACGACAGATACAGTGAACAAGGAAATATTTTCCTTATAATTGATCAATCAAACTCTGGGCTATGCCAAAGAACTGGAGCGGATAATTTAAGCTTACAGACTGTAATGATCTTGTCTTGAATGTACATCCAGTAAACCAGATTGCCAGTGTTTCATCCCTACTCAATACAACCAAGGAGTCAGTAACCAACTCTAGCTTGTTTCTTACAGGATCTCAACCGGATACTTGTAGAACTAAGATCTCCTATGTTGTACCTCCATCATAACAGGGCAGTTTAGGAGAAAGCTTGTGCCTTTGTTTTTTTTTTTTTGACTTCCTCCACAAGAAGCCTTTTATGGTCTTACTAGACAGCCTGAATCCAAGAAGATCACGATAGTGTTGTATCTTTGAATTCAAGATTTCTGCACATAGTGTTTGAGGTCAAGGATCTGCAAATGCAGCAGAATTAAATTGGGTGGCCTAAAATCAATGGACTGATCAGATTTAAAGTCATCTTGACTTTTGCAAACTTCATAGCAGTAATATAATTATTACTTGGTATCATTTTCTCGTGATTGATCTTCTATCCTAAAATTTGTCAAGGTCCTCTGTGGACGTGACTTTGCTTTTGAAAACCCTTCGACAGCAGGATAGGTCACGACCCCCCTCCTTAGGCTTGGTACTAAGTTGCTCTACTAGTGGCACTATGGCCTTACATGGAGCCGCACTGCTCTTATTGAAATTCATCACTATCCAAACATTGTTAATGGTAAGGTGAATATGCTGAGAGTCGTAGTCAACATTGTAGCGTGCTTATTTCTTAAATCTACGTCCTATGAGTGATTCCTTACCAACGCCCTTGGTATTAGGCAGCACGTAGGAAATCGTTGATAGGCTTTCAATCTCGATAGAGACCACTACCTTGCACTTTCCCAATAGTGAATAAGACTGTCCCCCAAACAGGTTGAGTTTAGCATTAGCAGATTGCAACTAGGGGTGACCAATGAGGGTCCAATGATCGTGTGTAACGATATTTAAGTCATCTCCCTCATCAATGAGTGTATCAAAGGCATATGTCTTGTGGCCTTGTGACTTTCCATCCCATCTCTCTTATACTACCACTCTTAAGCTTGAAATGAATAATTTCATTGGTAGGATTGCCTCAGTCCCCAAAGGTCAACTTGAATGGTGTCTGTGTCCTACAGCTGTCTTATAAGCTATCCTATAGGCCCATAGTGCTGCCATAAGCTTATTGTTTGAGTTAGTATGCGAGTGAAGATAATCTTAGTCAAGACATTCACTAGGATCTTATTTGTAGACTCCACCTGACCGTTAGTCTGAGGGTAATATGGTGAGGATTTCTTATGGATGATCAAAAAGGTGAATAGTAAATGGGCAATTGCTTCATTAATGAAGTGTGTGCCTTGATGACTAACTAGTTTGATGGGGTAGCCGAATCATAAGATTACCTATCCCAAAGAAACTTAGCTATGGTCCTAATGTCATTCTTCTTGGCGGCCTGAGATTTAGTCCATTTTGTGAGATAATCCATCACCACAATTATGTACTTTGCCTGTGAGTACTGCCTATGGGATCGATCGGCCCAATGAAGTTGATTCTCCACTTTTTGTTGTGCTACTATTGGGTCAACTCTATCTTGTCCTTATGTATGGATAATTTGATTCTTTGGTACTTGTTGCAATGTTTCACAAACTTAGCTACATCACGAAACAGGATGGGCCACCACAACTAAGATTATAGCACCTTGCATATTATAGTATCTCTCTGTTGAAGTGCCCTCCGGCAATTCCACCATGTGCTTTAGTAAGTACATCATGAATCTCATGCTCAAACATGTATATTCATAATAACCCATCCTATCCTAGACTATAGAGCTTACCAACCTATCAACTCATAGGGCTGAATTTTGAGGATAATGTACTTTAGTCTAGCCTTCTCTATAGGTCTCTCAGGGAATTCATACTGTAGGATTTTGACTATGTTATTTGCCCAATACGGTGCTAGATCAGCCCTGAATAGGTCTCTCTTAGTGGACATGCTAAAAAGGTGTACATTTGGTAGGTCATCTACAATACCCTAATCAGCAAATTCTCCTGTGGGTATGTGCGAGACATATAGTCTACCATGTAGTGTTGCTTACCCTTGCGTACCACCACAGAGAAGTCAAACTCTAGAAGTATAAGTAACCATCTAGCTATGTGTCCTATGTAGGGCAAGGTTTGTTTACTAAGTAAAGCAAAGCCTCATGATCAATGAAGAATCTGAAGGATGTAGCTAAAAGATAATGATGGAACTTATTCACAGTAAACACCATTGCTAGGCCTTCCCTCTCCATCATGGAGTAATTCATCTCCATATCTATGAGTTGTTTGCTGGCAAATCTCAAAGGATAATCAAGATTATGTTCACCAAGTTCGCACGAAATTGCTCCCATGGCGAATTTTGATGCTTCCATGTGCATGTGGAATGTTATGTTCCAGTCTCGAACTCGTAGGATTGGTGCAGTCATAAGAGCCTTCTTTAGTTCCTCATAAGTGTGTTGAAATTCCTTAGTCCACTCAAATACCATCAACAATTTGTAAAAGGTTCTAGCATTCAATGCATAGCTTAGAACAAATCACCAATAGTACCCTATGTGTCCCATAAAGCACTCAACTCCCTTATAGTTTGTGGGTGGTGCTAAATGGACAATGGCCTTGACTTTGGAGAAGTTGGTGCCAATGTTGTTCTTAGACACCACATGCCCTAGGAGACATCCATGTTCTACCCACAAAAACTGACACTTCAAGGGATTCAAGGAAAGATTATACAACCTAGACAGCTCAAAGACTGCGAAAAGTTTATCTAGATGTTCCCTTCAACTAGAGTGGACACATAGATTTTCAACGAATACCTCTAATTAATATCGCCGAAGTGTATCTTTGAGGTCGGTGCACATGAGGCATAGAAAGATAGCTTTTGCATACATTAGCCCAAGTGGCATGACCATGTAGGTAGAAAACCCCATTCGGTCAAAGAATGTTGTCTTATGTGTATGATTAGGGTGTACCTACATCTGGTTGTAGCCTAAAACGTCATCAATGAAACTATAGGCTTCCTTTTCTGCTACTCTTTCGAGCATATGCTTCGTGTTGGAGAGTGGATAGTTGTGCTTCTTAGTCGTAGCATTGAACTGAGTATATGAGAGATAATAGGATGGGATACTCCAATGGATTCCTTTTTCGTCTATGAGTACCTTGTTAGGTCATAGAACACAGATGTTATTATGAAAGAAAAAAGAAAGAGGGATGATGGAGATCTAGGTACATCTAAGAGGGTCAATGGAGGGAGTGGTCGATTAGACCTAGATCGACCGTACTATCTCCTACTAGGCCTACACCTAAGCATACCATGGAGAATGTTACAAATGAGAGAAAACAAGAACAAGCAAAGACAAAGGGGCGCAAATGAGGGTGCAAGCTAACATCATAGGCTTCTTTGATATCATTCATAACAATGCAACATCCATAAAGTAATGTTTATTTTTGTATCAACTAATTTGCATAAAAGAGTCACAAAAACCTGCTACAAATATGGTTTGCAAACTTTAAGCCATAACAAATCAAGATGGTGAAGAACGGCTCATTGATTAATGCAAAAAACTATGAATAATAACTGAAACTGTTACACATAGCAAGTACTCATATCGGATATTACTTGAAAAAGAGAGAACCTAGAGTTTTCATTAAATGTTTAGAAGAAAACTTAAGGTGGGCTTGTGACATTTGCAAACCCAATTAGGGTATATCTTTTGCATGAAAATGTTTACAAAGTAAAAGTTCATCTTTGTACTTCTATAAAGAGTCAATAATGTGAAGACTAGCATGAAAGTTGTCTTCATGATGGTTTTTCTTGCTCACATACAATGGCAGCTTGCAAGGAATCATCAAGTTGCATACTTTTGCATTCATTTAAGGAATCTTGGTTCTTGATGGGTAAATGGAGCTAATTGGTGGTGTTGTGAGTGATTGTGCTCTCCTTCATATGTGACAATAAGCATCCTAGGATTACCCTTAGCACGCTCCACATGTTTCTTGGCTGGGCAACCCCTTACTACACTACACTTGTAATAACCCCTGTGATAAAGACACAACAGTGCATGGATGAATTAGAGAAGAGAAAAACATTGTCAATACAAGTACATAGAGATTGTTTGCATAATCAAGAATTTGTGTCATGCAAAATGAAAAAGGTCATGAGGACAATAACATGATAATATTTGTATTTGAATTTAGAGAGATGACTAAGTTCAAATATGTATGTGTGCAACAAGTACATATAGATTGTTTACGTAATCATGAATTGGTGGCATGCAACATAATGAGACTTGTATTTGAATTTAGAGAGATAACTAAGTTGAAGTATGTACGTGTGTAACTTGGTTTATAGCATGAGTAAGCTGTAGTATATAGGTGAACAAGGTTATGTATGACCTGCATAAGATGCAGTACATAGTGGGCACGGTTATGAGAATTAACAACAAATAAAGATGTGAAGATAGACAATACACGGTGCGTAGATGTATTGAATCGGACGAGATTATACATGCATGTGATATACGTGTACGCTGATTAAATCAATGACTCGTGAGATTTGTGTGTATGCTGAAACTAATGACTAGTGAGATTTGTGGTCGTGTGGAATTTTGAAATGAACCTATGGATTGATGTGAGAAGTGTACCATATGCTCATGCATAATACACGTTATGCATGAGCATATGGTACGGTGCCTAGATGTATAGAATCAGACGAGATTATGAATGCGTGCGATATGCGTATATACGTATACGCTGTTTAACGTAATGACTAGTGAGATTTGTGGTGATGTGGGATTTTGCAATGAACCTATCGATTGATGCGAGAAGTGTGTACCTTGGATAAGGGGACCCTTTGATAGGTTTCTGTCCATACTTTCTCCAAGAATACTCGTCTGCAGGTATGTCGGCAACTTTGTCACTTATTGCAGGGACCATCCTTACAGTCTTATTTTTGTGCTTCCTGCAATATAGAGAAGGGATTAAATTTATTTACTGATATGGAATAAGTCCAAATCGAGCTTTATCAAATCCATCAATTCGTGATGCAAAACCAGAACTGATTTGTTAATGGAAATACAGGACAGCTTACCTTCGCTTTGAGCTGCAAGTGCAATTTTCCTTGCTGTGATCTGAATCAGATAGTTTCCTCTTCAGAGGAGAGGTCATTAGGCTTAGATCGAGGGGCGACCTGTCCAGGCTGATGCACGGTTTAAGGTTGTCTGCAGTAGTATTTGTTAATGATATTGTACTGCCAGCCGAAAATTTTTGAGGGATTTTATCTGAACTGCTGTTGGAGGCCATGCGGTTTATCGTATTCAGGGCTCTGATTTGATGATACTGTTCATGAGGGGTTGATATTGGATTAGCACCGGTAAGATCGTCGATAGAGTACTGGCCATGGCTGCTATGGGTGGCGCCGGCTTGATATAGCGATACGGAAGTATTCTGATTGACACATAGGCCGTTTTCAAGCAGAGAGAAATTATTCAAAGGGGAGCAGGAGATGGTTCCTTCTGCGGCAGATAATGGAGGAGACAAGAATTCGTGTGTGTTGGTGATACTTCTGCAGACCTTGTCTAGCAAGGCAGTACCGGACTGGGGCGATGGACCCGCGGCGCATGAGGAGGTTGTAATAATACTGTGGGGCGTGAAGTTGGGATGGCCATGAGCATGGTCGTCCATGGAGGCTGTCTGGTTGAGGTCAAACGAAGGAAGCGAGAGGTGGAGGTCGTTACGCGGCGAGCCGCAGCTGGAAGCTGGCGTGCCATCCACATGGAGGTCGTCGGCAGCAGCTGGTAACATAACGGCTGGATTAATACGATTACAGTCGAGCAGATGCGGATCTCGCTCATTGTTGATGCTGCAATAGTATTTCATGGTGGTGTTGCTGGTCTGACCGAGCGAACTGATCGAAGGGGGGGGAGAGACGGAAGACGAATTATTGCTTGAAGAAGGAGATGCGCCTTCTCGAGCTCGCGCTCTGCGCACTCGGGCATGGCCGAACGTCGTCGACCTAATACCTACAGCGGGGCGGCCGGAGGAAGAGCTGGTTGACGAGGAGGAGAGGAGGGAGAGGAGGTCCTGGAAGCGGGCGATGGTCTGGTCGGCGTGAGGCGATGTGCCGGGAGGGTCGTGAGGGGAGAGCAGGGTCTGCACGAAGCGATGGAGGCTGGCGAGGCCTGCAGAGACGGCGGACTGGATGTGCAGGTCGGCGTTGGGGGACGCCATAGCCAGCAATCTGGCAGCTCAGGCAGGAAGACGAAGACGCGATCACAGAACCCGAGATCGCATGTCTGTGAGAGAGAGAGACTCAGAAGTGTGCGTGTGAGAGAGAGAGACTTAGAAGTTTGCGTGTATTTATTACATTAGATCAGTTTTTAACTTGCCGACCAGTCAACTTTCAGCACCCTTCCCTTCCAACTTCCCAGCAAGCAATCCCAGCCCCAGTCAATCGGAGTCGACCCCTCATCTAACTAATACGCAGTCAATCTTCAATGATGGCCAACTCCCTCAAAGTTAGCACTTGAACCTTCCCAATGATTATAAACCTCGTCCATGGTCCAATTTTTGGCCCAATCGATAAACTGCCTCCATGAGTCGCCCCTGTAGAGCTGCCAAGTTGCAAAAGCCGTGCGTGAATCAAAGTCCGAAAGGCTCTAAGAGTTGGGTCGCGCCAGCTCTTATGGTGTGCTAACAAAAACATAAGAGGGTGCATGGATTCCCTGTGGTCACGTGCTAGGGAGAAGGGGAGAAACTCAAAGGAAAAATTATTGGTATCGATGGCTCATTAAAGGCCCTTCTGAATTTGCTAACCTCTTTCTCATTGGTGGATAGCTGCTTGGCAATTGTGCCAATGCACACACAACCAACAGGAATCCTATTATAGCATTAACGCCCACTATCCCTTCATTAGCACAACACTTTTTGCATGGGCTTGTGGGGGTAGTCGCGTGGGAAATATCTCTTTCATGCCGAAAAGATGCAAGATGGCTTTGTGCCATAGACCACAGTTTTTTAGCAAATAGCTTATACATCAAGTGTTTGGACTCAAATGATTTGAAGATACGTAAATAGTCATCTACTAAGAGACTGATACATTCAGCAAAGGTTTCCCAACTCCTCTTCCAAAAACTAAATCATTTCTTCTAGCCTAAACAAACTTAAGGGCAACTGCACTAATGAGGCCTATCAACTTCCAGCTAAACTCATCTAAAGTACCATCCTGATCACCAAAAAAAGCCACATTTATGCCAAAATTCTGCCCCTAGATTCGTCTCTTTGAGCCACTTCTTGATTCTTCAAATACTAGGGGCCATATATAAGAAATCCCAAAATTAATGCATCTTAGTTTCTTTGGTCCCCTTGCAAAAGGGGCAAAGAGGGGTTATAGGCCTGTTCTTTGATTGGGATGAGTGCATAGGTAGCTTCTTCTAGATTAAAGGCCCCCCTTAGCCTAAGGTTGACTAAGTACACCTTAGTCACTTGAACCAATTTGCTCTCCTTGTACTTTAGAGAGGCCTCCGAGTTGAGTGGGAATCTTTGCATTAGATGTAACCAGGCTACTGAGATACTGCCTCCATCGAGCAACTTCTAGTATATGTGGCTACTTTGAGATCTCGTCTTCTTCGTGTGGCCCACCACCTAATACAGTCCTTGGAACACACAATTATAAGGGGATCGAAGTATCTCTTCCACTTGAAATTGGGGCTACTAAGGGATCCCTAGCATCATTCCAAGTTATGTGAGTAGCTCTCAAAAAACCAACATCATTTACAAAATATATAGATTTAGTCGAAATTGAGGAGGCCCATTAATGTTTTTAGTTGAGACAACCACTTTGAGGAAAACTAGAACTAGGATATGGTTAAACGTTGTGATGTCATTCAAGCCTTGGTAGGTAAGTTGACCACCAATCCACAAACCTTCCTAAGAGAAGTAGAGTATTATGAGCATGCTCATGGGCATATACTTCTCAAAGAGATAGACCGTCTCCACCATTCCTAGCCTTGCAGATTCAAAAGAGGATGTCTTGATCTCCTTTTGTGAGATCCATTGCACTAAATTCGATAACTTATAAACCGCCAAGCGTATTTCTAGAGCAAGATGCCCCGCAATCGGGATGGTAGTATGAATTGTCAGAAGTTTAAAGCATTATGAACATCGAACCGACACAAAATAGTGAAATATTGAGGTTACTTGCTATCAAGACCATGATAAACATGATATATCTTATGCCAATCATGGGATTTAAGTCCTAATAGTTTATCATCTTTTAAAAAAGCAGACCCGAGTGAATATATCATAGCCATTGGGGTGCAAATAGGCATGATAATTTGCTTTACCATGTGCTCTTCTTTAATGGACAAGACCCAAGGAGCACGAGGTAGTTGCAAGTGACCGTTAGATCTCTAATTGTGGCCAAAGCACCTTCATCTTGCCTACCTCCTTCAAATCCATTTATACCCCTACACTGTCTCTCTTTCCTGTCATATGGTCCTACAATAAGATGTCCATATTCTTAAAACTATTCATGGGATCTGGAAAATAGTTTATCTGTAAGTGGGTCCAATATAGCAACGCATAGGAAATTGAGAACCACCGCATTCCACTTAGATGTTACTACTCATGGATAATTTTCAACTTGTACTAGCTTTGTGCATTCATTTGTGTTGGAGGTAGTCAAAGAAAACCTTCTCTCAGTTCATGATCCTCTAGCAAGAAAGCACCATGTAAGAAATTGAGCAGAGGAGTGAATGGATTCACACCATCCATAGCAAGACCGAGCCCAAGATTTCTTGGCTCTTGTGTAAATCTTAAAAGGATGGAATCAATGTGGCTCCATACGTGTTAATCTGCTAATATTCATTAGAGTCCATCTATGGATCTATTTTGTGCATGCTACATTGTCAAGTTCACCATGCTTGATGTACAAAATGTGTGATATATACATGGTATAAGTGGAATGTGTCGAAGAACCTTCTGATGGATAATTTTTCCTTGCAAGCCTTGTTGATACCTACAAGCACCGCACTTCAGACATGTCTCCATAGTCCCATAGTCTTCTCAAAACAACACACAATCATTGACATATGCATGGATATTGTTTTAGTCAATGCCAAGCTTTCGTAACACTAATCGTGCATCATCACGATACTCAAGCATTGTATTTTCAAGTGCAATATGTGATATTTTAGCAACCTTTAAAAAAAACCAAGCACCTTTAAAGAGCATAAAAAGTATTTTTAGAATGGAATAAAAAACAAAGGAGCGTAGTATGTACTTGAACAACTCGTCACACTTGCATCGCTCCACCCGTACTTTGTCCACACACTTAGAAGTGCAAGTAGCATATTTAAGTGAGATACTTGATACCCATTATACAATGGTATGGATGTTTCCTCTCTTAGTAGATCAGATGAATTGGCATCCATGGGCAATAATGCATCGATCATTGTCTCCATCTCAAGCTCCAAGTTTGGAGGAAGGTTTGAAAGGTCCACTATCTCTTTTGATATCGAGGGTGTAGTTAGTGGTATGCCCTCCAATGGGTTTATCGACTGAGAAACTCCATGCATCGAATGCTCACAAACTCTTCTGACGGGCCACAATAGGTGCATTTTTAAGGATGGAGCATCACCTATGTGTAGACATTTCTAGGATACGTCTAATATTACAATATGTGATATTCAATTACCTTGCAAATGTAAAGCATGATTGATACACACATTTCTTATCATTTGCTCAAAGTCTAAGATTGCCTGGTCAATGATCTCTGATTGAAACTCACTGAAGCATCACAAGTGATCTATAGACAAGCAACAATTTTGCCTAATTGCCAACTTGCACTCAATGCAAGGACACGAGACTGAATGATTAATATATGACTCACGATCTTGGATGTTACGACCATCATCATTGTCCATTTGGTCTATGTTACGGCAAACAATATGTTTTTGTTTTTGTTTTTATTCCCTCCCTTTTCTCACTCTCTCTTTCCCTTTCTTTGTTTGTGTCTCTTTGTTTCTCTCTCCCCTCTCTCTCTCATTGTTTCTCTCTCCCCCCATCTCTCCACTTCTCTCCATTCCTTTTCTTTTCTCTTCTCTTTCCTTTATCTATTTTAGTCTATCCCCCTCTCTATTTCTCTCCCCACCCCTCTTTCTCTCTCTCTTTCCCTTGCTTTATTTTCCTTCTTTCATCTCTCTATGCTCATTCTTTTTCTCTCCCCTTTTCTTTGTCTTTATCTATCCCCCTCTCTATTTCTCTCCCTACCCCTCTTTCTCTTTTCCTTTCTTTATTTGCCTATCTCTCTTTTTTTAATCTATCTCTCTCTTTCCATCTCTTTTTCTTCCTCTCTCCTTCCTCTCTTTACCTCACCCTTCTTTTCTACCTTCTCACTCTCTCTTCCATTCTTCTCTTTCCCTATCTATTTCTCGTCCCCCTCTTTCTCTCTCTCATTCCCTTTCTTTGTTTCTCCCTCCCTCTCTCCTGTGAAAGATGTGGGATCTAGGGCATGGGAGTGAGTTATGGTGGATGGAAGGAGAAGAGTGGACTCATGATGGAGAAGACAAAGACACTGTTTGTTACACAAGTGAATTAGGTTCCAAGATTGAGACTTGGACTCATAAACACAATCTTGTGTATGTGGACAATGACACTGACACTTCACTGAAAAGAAAAGAGTACTATCATTGCATTAAGAAAAGGAAGCAAGTACAATGCTTTATAGGAAAGTAGGAAACTGCAGTAGGCACCACTGTGCATATGGGATAGGTTAGCCTGCATGTCCTTGGCCCTGAAGCTCCATACAAAGAGGCTGTCAATGAGTGTGATTGCTGAATCTCAACACCCCTCCTCAATCACAACTAGAAAGGCACAAAGTGTGTAGAGGCTGTAATGAGAACCACCTGCAAAATGTGGGCACACCACAAACATGGTAGACACCAGAGGCTGTCGCAGAAAAGACTAAGTGTGGGCACCAAAACATGATGGACATCCAGAGGCTGTAACAGGGGCCTCACAAAGTGTACAGGGACTGTAATGCCAAGTTACATAAGGAGTTTACAAAGCTTATGGCAGGAAGCATTAGGGCAAGGAAATACAAGGCTTTTAAAACAGTCTATCAGAGTAATGAGAGTAGAAGGACTGATGAGGCTTGTCCTTCCGATTCTGGTGGTCTTCTTCTTCATCTTTTGGTCCATGGTCTTCTTCTTCTTTCACAGCTACAAGATAGGCCTTTTGGGACCTCTTTCTAGCATGACAAAACTTCTCAGTGTGTCCGGTCCTTTTGCAGAAGTCACAGAAGAGCGGTTCCTTTTTACCTTTGTATCTGTTGTTTACATATAACATTTGTTCATCCTTTGAAGTGCTAGACTCTTCTTTGCTTTTCAGTTTCTTTTCTTCCTCTAGTAGAGAGGCTTTAATATCAACAAGTTGAGGATCAGGCATATTGGTTAGAGTGGTTGATACATTATCATAGGCAGGAGGCAGACTTTTTAACAAGACACCAATGCAAACATCTTCATCCATTTTTAGCTTTATCCCTGCAAGTTGAGTAAGCAGGCTTTCCATGTAGTTCAGATGGGATGCCAGGGATGTATGAGGCTTCATATCAAGTCGGAAAAATTCAATTAATAGATCATACTTAGAGGACTTTGACTGTGCACCAAATAAGGTATCCAATTTATCCCAAGTGTCATGGGATGTGTCACAGGCATCCACATGATGGATGTAGTTGTCATCCAATTCCAGTTAAATGATGGCTTGTGCCTTGTCATCATTCTTCTGCCAAGTAACTGCAAGGTCCGCATCCCGAGGTTTCTTCTCTTTGCCATTGGTAATGGCCCAAAGACCCTTCTTCATCAGGATGAGCTTGATGCGGGTTTGCCAAGTGTGAAACCCGACTCCTTTGAATCGAGCATTTGGAGAGTCTTTTCCCATGTTGAGGTTGCAAGATCAACAGCAAATCAACTCCAGAATTCTGAGATTTTATCAGTGGAAGAGCAGATTACAATGTGTCAAGAGACACAGGTAATGACAGTGTGAAAACACACTATGTCTATGCTGATGTTGAGTTTGAATCTTCTTGTTCGGGGTCGTTCGGTCGTTCTTCAATCTTCTCAGGTCCTTCCCCTCCTTGATTTGGTGCTGGGACAGTGGGTCAGAGTGGACTTTAGCTTGGTTTAGTGGCAGGAGTGAGAAAATGAGAGAAAAAATGAGCTTGGAAGATTTTGGCTATGGTGGAATTAGGGTTTCTGAGACAAGGGCCTGGTTTTTTGCAGATTGCAGGAGTTGTAGTTGATCATTTCCCAAACTTTTTACATATATAGGAAGCTTATGTCATAGCCTTTCAAAGCCCCATGGTTGCAGCCTGGAATTCGTCGCGTGCTAGCGGCGCAGACAGTACGATCAGCAACGGCGCAGTTCTGGACAGCGACGATGAATTTTTGCAATGCCAGGGCTGTCAGTTGCCAATGTGCCTCTATGATGTGCCAGGAAGGAGCGCAAGGAGTCAAGGAATGATTCTCCAGAAGAGAGCTTGGGGAGATATTGCCTGGTTCAAGAGATCTAAGAGCTCAAAGGCAGGTAGGTGCAGGTTTGGCTATGGCTGCCAAACAGGGCAGTGAGAAAAAAGAGTAGAAGATGAAGTCTTCTGAAGGAGTAGTGCCATGCCCGTCTGTGCTCTGATACCATGTGAAAGATGTGGGATCTAGGACATGGGAGTGAGTTATGGTGGATGGAAGGAGAAGAGTGGACTCATGATGGAGAAGACAAAGACACTGTTTGTTACACAAGTGAATTAGGTTCCAAGATTGAGACTTGGACTCATAAACACAATCTTGTGTATGTGGACAATGACACTGACACTTCACTGAAAAGAAAAGAGTACTATCATTGCATTAAGAAAAGGAAGCAAGTACAATGCTTTATAGGAAAGTAGGAAACTGCAGTAGGCACCACTGTGCATATGGGATAGGTTAGCCTGCATGTCCTTGGCCCTGAAGCTCCATACAAAGAGGCTGTCAATGAGTGTGATTGTTGAATCTCAGCATCTACCTTGTTCCTCTCACTCATCCTCCTCTCTCCCTCCCTTCATCTCTCATTTCTGTCTTCCCCTTTCTCATTTTTTCCTTTCTTCCTTTTCTCTCCCTCTTTCTCTCTTACTCTCCCTTTCTTCTTCTCCATCCCTCCCTCTCTTTCAATGCACCTCTTTGCAAAGAAAAATAGAATAAAAGAATAAAATACAAAAGTAAAGCAAGAAGAGGCAATATACCTACCTCAACGGCCGAAGATGAAGCCCTTTGTGCCTCCTCTTTATGGCTTCCCTCCCTTCTCCCTTTCACACTTCTCTTTCTTCCTTGCATATGGCAGTGGTGGTAGGCGATGATGGCAATGATGAGCTCACTCTCTCTGTCTCTCTCTCTCTCTCTCTCTCTCTCTCTCTCTCAAAGCTTTGAGCTCATATACTTGGAAGTTCACTTTGGAATATTGAGGATAACACATCCACACAGTAGAGGATTTTATCCTCTATGCAGTGATACATAGATAGGGGGTATAATGGGTATAACAATATCAAGGAACAGAGAAAGTATACTTAGATAGGGAGTATAAGGTGTACAAGCCTACCCAAAAACACAACACTAGTCCATGCACATGCCACATGGGGTTTTGACATAGTGAATCCCCCAAGTACTTATACTACAAACTCTATAGTTTTGGGAAAGACCCACTTGGCTTCTGCTAGTAAATTATATGCTACAAGACTTTCCAAGGAGGCCCTCAAGGAAACTCTAAAAAAACACATTTGAAGCGTGTTTCCAAGTTCACATTGGAGGGTTAGTTCCATGTCAAAAATGACGATGCAAGGTGAGTGACTTTGAGGAGATCCTAAAAATTTGGTGCGATGGTGAAAGGTAATCTTTAAAAATTCAAAGGAGCTACAAGTTAGATGTTTTGAATGATTCTAGTGAGAGATACAACACGTGAAATATTTTGTATCGGCTCTGGCTCTCTCAGGGAACTTGTCAACAATTCTCGTCTCGTGGGTTTGATTTTTGATGCGACTGCGACGAGGCCATTCTTTCTAAACGCGTCCCCCCCGCCCCCAAAGACACCAGTCGCGCACTTGCGTCTTCCCTTCAAACATGCCTCATTCGGCTTTTGACCTTCTTTTGTATACAAAGCAAAGTGCCGTTCGAAAATACATTCGCCTAATTGCCACGTAAGTCACCGTCGTGTCGCATTCAAAGCTCCCTTAGATGACTACATAACAAAGCAGTTCTCTCGATGGGGGACTCATCTTGTGGTCCCTCTTGATGAATATAAAATACATTTGCAATTATTGTTCCTCTAGTCCACTTGTTGCTCCTTACATTGTTTTACATAACTATAACCAAACTATGCCATAAGCTCCTCACCCCTTTCAAAACCCCACTTTTTGACTAATGTAGAAGTGCCAATGTTTCATAAGTGCACACGCTTTCAACAACTTCCCTTTCCAAACCCCACAGTTTGACTAATGTAGAAGTATCTTTCATGTGTTGCTTTTCTATGGCATATGTTAGTGCATTTTTTAATAATGGTATGCTTTCAAGCGCATAAAACATGGTTGCATGCATTGTAATAGTGCTCATAGGCCTATTTAAAAGCCAATCGTAGTTACCATTATAAAAAGGAATCATGAAAAAGAAGATGATTGGGAAACAAAACAACAGAGCGTGTGCGCTGATCCTGACTACAGAGCAAGAGTCAAAAACCACCTATGTGGACATAAGAATTGTCAATCTCACAAGTGCAACCTCAAAATACACGCAATCACAGAGATTTCTGCTACATTTTAGAGAGCTTCGATGGCATCAAAGTATGATAACATGCAATTCTTTGAACCCTGAATTTCAGCATATTGCAGGAAGAGATAACCCAGTGGCAGACATATTATCTCGAGCACATTATGAAAATGAAAATGGGATGATGGATGAGGAGGAAGAAGATGACTTTCTTATGGCTGAAAATGATGTTGTAAGAGTAAATTTAGCAATGCAAGGTGTTGCTACAACATTAACAGAAGCTTGGACAACAAAGAGAAGACACATTAGATGTTTTGTATCTTGTGTAGAAGTGTTTCTGGAAGGCAAATATACATGAGAGTAGCTAAGAATTGGTGAATACATCAGTATATTAACAAAGAGAGATGAATGGTCAAATGAGGAGTTTAAGAAAATCAATAGGAAAGCGTATGGGTTTTTTTAAAAGATGGATACTTATGGAAACATGCTAAAAAGAAATAGGGTATGCCAATGCGAGTTTTGGGTGACAGAGCTTCACAAGTAAAAGTAATGCAAGAATTTCATGAAAGCTTGTGGGCTGGTCATAGAGGTGTTTGGGGTACTTTTACAAAGATCAAAGAAAGATATTGGTGGCAAGGTATGTATAAGGATGTTGCTCACTTTGTGAAAACATGTATGACATGTCAAATGTATTCATTTGTGAGACATCGGGATGGATTGCAACCCACATATCCATTGTCTCTTCATTTTAAGTGGGTAGTGGATTTGGTCACAATGCCTACAAGTCTTTGGCAAATGAGGTATCTTGTGCTTGCTCGTGAAGACTTGACTAATCAAGTGGAAGGGAAAGCTTTACGTACTAAGACAACAAATGATGTGTGTACTTTTCTCTTAGAAGAGATCTTTTGTCGATATGGCTGTGTGGGAAAAATTACAGCAGATAGGGGTGAGATGGATGCAAATGAAGCTCATGATTTCTTTGCACGGTTGGGGATAAAGCTTGCTTTAACTTCAGCCTATAACCCTGAAGGAAATGGAAAAATTGAAAGAGGTCACCCACCTATTGTGAAGGCATTGGCAAAAGCATGTGGAGAGAAGGTAAAAGAGTAGCCACGATTGCTCCCTTATACTTTGTGGGCCGACATAACAACTCATAGTATTGTTACAGGATATATGCCTGCAGAATTGATGTATGGTCAAAAACCTATCATGCCGATAGAAGAGATGACAGTCACATGGAGTGTGTTACCTTGGAAGGAGGAGTTGAATCGAGAGGAGTTGTTAGCCTTACACATTAGACAGTTAGAAAGAAAGTCAGAAGGCATAGAGGCAGCAACTGCAAAGTTAAGGATAGCAAGGATACAGAACAAGAAATGGTTTGACAAAAGACATAGATTGAGACCAAGAACCATACAAGATAGGGATTGGGTATTGGTTTATGATAGCAGTTTAGATAACCACCATAATGCCATGCGTAAAGTTTCCAAAAGATGGTTTGGACCCTATGTGGTAAGACAGGTGTTTGATAATGCTACTTATGCATTAAATGAGCTAGATGGGACAGTCATCAAACTTTCGATAGCAGGGAAAAGAATCAAATTATTCAAAAGGCGGGAATCTACTACCTATGAGTTGCCAAAATTGGAAGAAAATAGTGGTCCTAATACAGGGGCTATCCAGGGGGATATGGAAGATGAAGAAGTAAAGGATATGATTGCAGAGAATGAGAAGGACTCAGAATCTGGTGACAACTAGGATTTTGGCACATACCAGAGGATATGCAGGTTCAAAGGGGGTGGATGTCGTGATGTTATGAGGACACAGTGTGAAAAAGTATGGAATGCATCATCATCCGACTTCTTTATTGATCTAGAGAGTCAATGTGATCTGAGCCATTAGTACTAGTGTGACTTGCATGGATTATCTGAAAATACTAGATTTTTGGATAATTTTAGCCTATTTTTTATATTATTTATTGTAAAAATCCAAAAAATTTAGAAAAAAACTTCTAGATTAGGATGGCATGCAAAAAGCTAGTTGCTTTTTCAGCCAATTAGGGGATTTTCACAAGAGGGACGGATTGACAAATTCGCGCGGGTCGTGATCGCTGTAAACAGGCTGAAAACTACAGATTGAACTAAAAGAAGAAGAAGGAGTAATCTAGGAGATTCTTGATTAGGTGTCCTGGGGTTTTACCTCCCTTTCGGAGCCAACAGAGCTATCAGATTTGGGTTTCGAGCAGCAGAGAAGGAGCTGTAATCTTGAGGCACGTTTTGTCCTACAAAGAAGCTCCAGGAGATCTAATGCCTGGAGATTGCTTCTGAGTAGTGCGAAGATTCGAGGTTCTTTCAATGCTTATTGATTCAATTCATTGTGCTTTGTCTTTGTAGTGTTTACCACTTGGGTATTCTCTATCTTCTCTTCCATCTCCTATCTCTACATCCTTTTACTTTTGATCCCCGGTGGATTCGACCTTTCGACAAAAACCCCTCTGACACCGGATGGCAAAAAGGTGACCGTTGTGGGTCTAATCTTTGGGTTAGACAAAGTAGTTAAGCTGGTAGCAACTCGAGGCACATTGCATCGAGTTGCGGGGTAAGAGAGTTATCAGGGGCCCTAGCCAATGGTAAAGGGAATATTCCCTAGCCAACTAGTGGAGGTGCACATGGAAGGTCAACAAACACATGGGCACATGGAAGGTCAACAAACACATGTGCATACAGAAGGTCAACAAACACATGGGCACATGGAAGGTCAATAGATATAGGTGCATATGGAAGGTCATCCATCATGACCCCCTTCACAAGCTCTGCTAACCATTAACTTTTGGAACTCATTAATATGCATTTTGACATCTTCCTTTGTTAACCCATTAAAAATGGATAGAGGAAACCCAAAGGCTAGCAAGTACAGCGTCCTTGCTAGGATTGCAATGGATTGCACCATTATAATAACCAAATTCACTAAAGGAGTTTGAACAATTGGAACTATCACTCCACTGAAAGTGGACATACTATCTGAAAGGAGGGAAGTATTAGAGCTTCCTCCCCCTAACGGACTATGCGTCGAGCTAGGTTTCTAAGACCCTACACTTGTAATCATTTGTGGAGAATATCTTCTAATGATTTCGGCCCACTAACTAGCCCATTCAACTCTTTCTTGCTTTTGAAGCTCTGCTTGAGGATCTTGTAAGTCTATCTCACTAACTTTTGGTATACACCAATGAATCGGTCCCTATTGACCAAGATTCCAAAACCACCACTTATTAGTGGCTCTCGGCAAATGCACAACCTCTCGGGATCTAAAACGGGTCTGGACACTCGCTCTAAGCACTAGCTGGGCCTCTCTACACTCAAAGAACACATCCTCTCGGCCTCGCGCCCAGAAGTGTCTAAGTGACACATTTCTCTAACTTCTACGATACATTTTGCATTTATTTTCGATTGTAATCCAATGGTGAAGGCTTCCCCACACTCCTTAGAGGGATTCCCCACACATATATTGGTGTAAAACACCTCATAAGCACAAATAGAAGGAGGCGTCCCTCTAGGATTGGTCCATCAATGCACCGCTAACACAAAAAAGCACATATGTCACAAACTCCACTCTTTTTTTCAAACGTTCTAGGAGATATATATATTTTTCTCACTAGATGGTCCCTAATAAAATCAATCGTCTAAACCTACAGCTTAGGTATCTCAGATACTCAACATAGGTCATATGCATGAATACAATTACAATGCATCTTGGAATGACACCATGAGTTGCATGCAATGAAATTGTGTATGAACCATAGTGCTTAATCATTTTATCATTTAGAAATCAATATTGTGAGGTGGAAAGACATTTTTTTCAATGATTTCAGCCTACACGTAATGTTGCATTGCTAAGGTTAGCACCAAGCATTCTCGTACTACTAGGCTCTCTTACACTTAAACCATGAATGTCTTATATGCCATACATCAGCAAAAGATCAAAATTTAGAACCTTATTAGTCATTACTCATCCTCAAAATCCCTCCTTCTCCCTACCGTTTAGATTATTCATGTGTTGATAGGTGTAGGAAGCAGTTTTTTCATGTGTTTTCTTATAAAAGCGACAAAAACTATACTTTAACATAGAGACAAGGCTGAAATGAGACTTATCCCTTATTCTGCAGTCATGTCATACATCCACAAACATAAAGTATATTTTTTCTTAAGTTTCTAATTCAAAAATCAGTTTTTTTTCTATTTTTTACTATTTTTCTTCATTTATTTAGATAAAACTTTTGATATTTTTTATGTATGGATTGGGACTAATCACAATCATTGATAATTAATTTTATATTCATTTCTCATCCACATGAACTGTGGGAGCTTTCGCTCAACCACCAAGATCCACGAACCGCTTATTGTTTCAAGCGTTCCAAGCGAGCTCTAATGGCTCTCTCACCTAGCCAATGCGCCGTCGATCCTACGAGTGTAGTGAGCTTACCTTAGTTGCCTCCTCTCTTCCACACACCGGTAGCTCCACGATCCTAGATGCTAGCTCAAGCATCCTCAAGCCTCCTCCACCTCCAAGCTCCATCCTCCATAGCCGCGCGTGCAAGAAGAGAGAAGGGAAGAGAAGAAGAAGAGGAGGAGATGGTGAAGAGCTTCACCCTCTTGATCCCTCACTCTCACGCACACTCACTCCCTCACACTCTCACACTCCCTCTCTCAAGAGCACACACAAGCAAAAAGGTGAGAAGGAGAGAAAAAGAAGAAGACTCCTTTTGCCACACACCAAAAGAATGATCTCTTATTCACTTTTTAAACTTTATATACACAAACCCTAAAATCCCATGGGCACCCATCCCTTTTTTACATGACCGGCCATTGTGGCAAGGTCCTTTTTTCATTTTCCTCTTTTAGCCTCGTGCCTCTAACCTACACCCATCTAATATTTTACAATGGGCACAGGAGGGAGCCTGGCGCTCTTTTACAAGAATTTTTTGAGTTTTTGAGGTGCCTTTTCTTTTAAGGTTGCACCTTTTGCCCCGGTTCATCTTTAGAGACTGCCTGCATGTCTTTGCTCTTTTTCCATCTTCCTTTGCTTTTCCTCCATTTTTCGCCATCTTGACTTGGGGTTAACATTATCCCCCTCCTAGTCAGGTGCCAGTCCCATAGCACTTTGGCGTGGGTGTAAGGGTGAGGGCCACATGTAGACTCAGGTGCTTGTGGAAGTTCAAGAACGATGTTCGTCGGAGCAACTCAGTGGGTTGCATGGGTGGACGAGGGCCTCCGAAGTTGGTGGTTGGGCGTTTGTGGTGTACCTGAAGAAGAAGGTGCAATGCTCTACCTAAGGGGGGTGTTGTCCTCAGCGTGTTGGTGTAATGTGCTCGTGCTAATGGAATGGGGAAGTGGGTCTAACTGCAAGCGAACCCGGGTGATGTCCCACACTTGAGGACCCCATTTGTGCCAAGGGGGTGTGGTGCCAATGGCTTAGGGTGATAGGTCGAACCATAGATGAGTGTTACCTCCCTAGGTGTGCCCTGTCATTGATGTGCCCTAAGCGTGACTTGGGGAATCAAAAAGGGCTAGGGGGTTACGAGTGGAGCCAGCCGACCAAGGTCACTGGACACGCCTAACTTAAGGACCCCTAGGTGCAGTGATCGTGCGTTTTTTTTTTTTTGGGATACATTTCGGGAAAGTATTACATGAGGAGCAGGACAGCCAAGTCTAGTTCTCGTCATCGGAATGAGGGGGGGAAGGCGAGTGGATGGATTTGCGTAAAAATTGGTGGCTCTGCATGTACCCTTTCAGGTTCATGCGGACATGGAGAAAGGTGGTGGATAGGAAGGGGTGATTGCACCTAATGAATTGGCTGTCGCTCATATCCTCTAGGAGAGCTAGGCAAAATGAAGGTAGTAGGCTAGCCCTCATCATTAAGCGGGTCATAGCGCAACTATCAATAGCGTTAGGATCAAAAAAGAGGGGAGGCAAGCCGTTTTCTTGCGGTGTCGGATCTTGCTTAAGTAGGAGTTTAAGGAGCCTAAGGTAATTACAGGTGGTTATGAATGCGAGATCTGGACAGGAGGAGAACTCAGCAAGGAAACACGTCATGGAGGCGGGCAGGCTTCCTAGATCAAAAAGTAGAGTGTCCTCAAAGGAAGTGGCGTTGGCATTGTAGATGATGAGGAAGTCATGCCTCCCATGGAGGGTGGTTACAAAATCCACGCCTACCCTACGGGGATACGCCATAAACGTGGGGTCGTTCCGCTCGTAGGGTAGGGTGTTACAAAATGCCATCCAGGCGAGCATGTTGGTATTACATATTCTCCTCCTCCAGAGGGGTTGGCATTCGTAGCCCCTTACTGTGTGTGGCACTTCGTATATTTTGTCTTACCAAAATTCGGCCCCCTCTGTGCCCCACAAAGTGGGGGTCCTTGCCCTATCCTCTAGCCATCTTTGGCCTAGCCGCGGCTACCAGCCGTGATCACCTCCTCCATCACTTTGATCGGCAGGACCCTTCTCAGGCTATCAGGCATAAGGAAACTAAAGGAGAAAGGGTCCTTTTCCATTTCTTGTCGTTCCCAAACCACTAGTTCTGCGTGGAATTGAATTGGGAGGTCTTTGGGGCATGGTGGGAGCGGTGCGGATGGTTGCACGACTGGCTTGGCCTGCAGCCTTTTTCTGGCCTCTTCCACCAGCTTTTTCCATCGCTCCTTGAGGATGGCCTGTCTATCCAGGGGCGGGGCGGGTTGTTGCTGATCTTGTTCATGTGGCGAGGGGGGCTGCGGGATTACATCTTCTCTGAATCTGTTCATATCGATTTCGAGTTCGACTTCCTCCCCCTGCCGGTTTTCTTATAGTGCTCTTTCTTCAAAGCAGAGGGCATATGCCTCCTGGGGGGTTAGGCCGGCCAGTAGCAGTAGATACTTTCGCTGCTCCTCTAGGCCCAACCTTACCTCCGCAGGTTGGGGTGGCATCTGCAGCCCCACATACAGGGCTCTGCATGCGATGCTTAATTTCTTCTTCACCACCTCCAATGGCTCCGTTCCCTCTGGTTGAGTTGTATCCAGCAGTGTATTGAGGAAGGCCTGTTGTTGGGCAGTGAAGGCTGTCTGGGCGGCGTCCGCTTTGCTTTCTGCCAAGATTTTATCCTTCTCCACCAAGGCGAGGCGCCGCGCCAGTGCCTTCACCCGTGCCTCATTCTGCGTAGCCCATTCCTCGGCCCTTTTGCTCATTCCTTCCATGCTCTCCCCCTGCTTTTGAGCTAGGGTTACGAGCTTCTACTCCTAGGCCCTGAGCTCTTTGCTCATGTTGTCTTGTTCTTTCTTCCCGAGGCATAGCTGATCAGTCATAGACTCGATCTCCTTTCGTTGTTGCTCCCTCTCTTGGCTCCTCTCCTCTTCCTTGGCGCTCAATTCATCCATCATCTGCTCAATGGTGGCGGTCTTTGACTCCAGTTCCTTATACTTTGACTCCACTTCCTTATATTGCATCAGGAGGAGCTTGTACTCCCGCTGCATCTGCACGAGTTCCTAATTCTCATCCTCCAGCCGCTCCTTGTAGCTTTCTTCCCTGTCCTTTTTGGCTTTCAACTCTTGCTTGAGTTTGAATATTTGGCGTTGCTGCATGGCGATGATGTGAGTTTTTTCCAATTGGAAAGCCACCACTGACTCTTTTTCTGTCATCAACTCAGCCACCACAGCCATCCTTTTTTCCTCCTTCGCTCTCTCCAGTTGGGAGAGCAGCTCAGCAACGTATTCGTCGTAATTGACTGGTGGCATCATTGTTGTGTGGGTGGGGGTGGTTGAGGCCTCCATGCGCGGACGCTTTTGGTCCTGCCTTGATTCAGCATCTGCAGAGCTGGCTTTTTTGGTCCCATGGTCATAGTTTCCATGCTTTTCCCTTGGGCCATTTCCTTGCTGATGAAGTATTGTATCCAGGCCACCAGGTTGGACACTTCCAAGCTGGTGGGGATGCTAGGGGTGGGCGTAGTGGGTTCAGCGGGTGGTGCCATGAGGGTGGGGATGGGATGCAGGGGTGCTTTACCTTTTCCTTCTAGAACTGCGGGGGGCGCGGGTTCTGGTGCCTGCATGCTGGAGCTAGGCCTCTCTTCCCTGGGCTGATTCCAAGCTTCTGGGTCATCCGCCCTGCACTGCTGCTCGATGGACCGGCGTGTAGCTTTGGCCAAGTCCTCCTCCTCTTTTCTTCTTACTCATCCTCCTCCGCGACTCTTCTTTTCCTTTTCTCCTCGGCCTTTTTGCATTCTTCCTCTAGTTTTTCTTTTTCCTCCTGCTCTTCTTTTCTTCTCCTTTCAGCCTCTTGCTTGGATGCCTTTTTAGCCTGCCTGACTTGCTCCATTGTCTCTTATTCGTCTTGCTTCCTCTTCCTTTCTCTCTCCTCTGTCTCCCTGAGGGATTGTCATTTCGTTTTCTCCAAGTCCTCCCTCTCCTTTCTACGGCCTTCATCCTGTTTCTTTTTCTTCTGCGCTACTTTTTTCTTAGTCTTCTTAATCTGCTTTTTGCTCTTCTGCTCTTCCCCTTCTTCCTCGGTCTCCATCCTATCGCTGGACCTCTCCTGGTGTTGATGGGAAAGTTAATCGGTCGGGCGTTTCTCCCTCCCCCTCTTCTGCTTTCTTCACGGCCTCCTGGATAAGTGCCGTTAAGATGCCCCCGTATGCAATGAACAAGGCTTTGGAGGAAGCTCTTTTTCTTACTGCGGCCTTCGACATCGGTGATTCTCCTCCTGCTGGCATGCTTCCTAAGGCTAGCGCTCAAGCTGCCTGGTCGATAGTCTTGCACACATAGCCGTTCCAATCGACTTTGTGTAGGGTATGGGCCGCTACATTTTCCAGTATTGGTACGCTGATCCGGTGCATCAACGCGTTGTAGCACTGGCTGGAAAAGAGCGCATGTATAAGCTTATGGTCTCTGCATTGGGGATGTCCTGGATATTGATACCATCGTTTGTCAGCACGTCCTCCTTTCTCATCCCCAGCATGGCGTATACGTCCCTCTTTTGCTTCTTTTCCACCTTTGGTTCCAGTCCCAGTGCCTTCTCCACCAAGGCCGGGGTTAGACGAACCAATATCTGCTTAGCATTCTGTCCTCTTCCCACTGTGACAGTGCCGCATTCACTGTCGGGGTTGTAGGACCTGAGAAATTCCACACATCTCGTATGCTTAGGTTCTTGTGCGAAACTTTCCAAGTACTTCATGAGGTTGTAGCTTTCCACGACGCTCCTGGCCGCCTCTTCCTTGGCCACTAATTCTTCCAAATTGTGAATAGTTCGGAATTTCAACTGATTATAGGCATGACTCTCCAGGTTGATGCTGTACCGCGTTCTCTCTTCCTCCGTGAAGGGGAGTCAGTGGGCTCGGTCCTGCTGCAACATTTTTTGTTCCTGTCATAAATCGTAATTTTCATTAGTGCTTACGACATAATAATCGCTGAAAAAAGAAAAAACTCTATGCTTTTGAATGAATTCCTTAAGGTCTAGTGCAGATTCCCTTTTCAGACTTTGACTTTTTGCCTTTTAATTCAAAGTTTTTGTGCCCTTTTCCTATCCCATCCATTTTTCACAATGTCTATCTACATACTTCACTGACTCTGATTTTCTTTATTGCTTCTGATCTAATTCACCTTACCCCCTCCCCTTCCAGTTTGAGAAGAATCCTCCCTAGGATTGAGGGTTAGAAGGTGAAGGGCTTTCGGCATCGCGGTGTAGGGGCTACTTGTGAAGGAGACAAGTATAGAAATTGGGGTTGTATTCCAAATGGGCTTTGCAGTCCAGGTCGGAGGGTTTAATCCCCACTTGGGTGATGTATGTGAGAACGTCAATTAGGAAGTCGCCCGAGTTGACTCGGCTAGCAATGTGTAACTCCTCTTCGGTCAACAAGCGGTCGAGGTAGGGGTGTCCCTTGATGTGGTCTTCTATACGACTGCCCCGCAATGTGGTTAACACTCGATATGATGTCGGCGCGACGTATGTGGGATCGTACTCTGCTATTTTGATAGCGCATCACTGCTCAATGTTGGTCATTACTGGGCATCCTTCAACTTCCCATTGCAACCTAAGAGCGTACCAATGCCTTAAGTACTAGGATTTCATCTCAGTAAGTTTTGACAGCTCTGCCACTTCTTGGTCAGTGATGGCAGAGGTGGTTCACTGATCATACGACGTGATGAGGCGTTGTTTGATTGCTTGCTCTTTTGAGATCTCACCGCTGAGCAACTTAGCAGCGGAGGTAGGGGCTTTTGCAAATGCAAATTCAAACGTTTCCCAAGAACAAGGCATCGTTTGAACTTTGGCTGCGAAGGATTCATCCAATAGGCCTAAGTCGAGGCGATCGTAGCTCAGAGCTAGCAACACAAAAGTAGCGTCCAGTCACTTAATAAAATCCATCACATCATCCCCTATTTCCTCAACTAAATCAACTGCTAGTGAGAGAAAGGATTTCCTCTCGTAAGAGGGCCTAAGGCTTGCGGGTGGTTGGGGTTTGGTAGGACTTGAGCCTTTGGCGACGGAAAGTTGCAGTGGTGAGTGTGCTTGAGCTTGCGATTGGGTCACTGGGACGGAGGCTAGGTTAGCCGCGGCCTCGAGTGACAGCCTATTGCTTTCAAGATGGATTTGGAAAGTCAGATCGTTTCCTGCTTGTGATGATGCTTGAGCTGGCGGTTGTTGCTTGGTTCGACGGGCTTGGGCAATTCGCATAGGTTCGCGCATGGATGAACTTGATGGTTGCGGGTCGGGGAAACTCTACGACTTGTGGTTTTGAGGTCCTACAGTTTTTGGGATGATCAAGCTTGAGGTTGGCGCACGAGTGGTGCCTCTGGCCGTGTGGGCCTTAGGTATCCATAGCCGAGCATTGCCCTCATAGTAGCCTTGTGCGCGCAAGAGAGCCTTGGGGACCCATCTTTGACTGATTACATGTCTATTACTGTAACTACGTTTGGGCCTCCTAGGTTTAGAGTTTCTGGTCTTATGAGGATAGGAGCGTCGACTCCTAGGCGGCTGTTGTGGTTGTTTAGGCACCCCTTGAAGGCGAGGCTGTGGGGCCTTAGCTTTGGCTGGTATGGGTTGCGGTCGATGAGACTCAGGGAGTGGCGGCCACACACTACCCCCCTCCTTAGAATTGCCTACAGGTGTTTCTATCAGGGCTAGGTAGCCCGTGATGAGGTTGTGCAGCCCTTGCTGAAAGATGTAACAATGCGAACGTTGCCTATTGCTAGGTGGATGCATTGCGACGCGTAGTCGACATTGCAGTGGGTTTGCTTTTTGAAGGTGCGCCCCAGCAGTGGCTCTGTGCCTGCATTTTTAGCATTTGGCAGCACATAAAAAATCATTGGAATAGTCTCAGACTCGATAGAAACGGCTGCCTTGCACTTGCTAGAGTAGTGCATAGGAATGAGCCCCATATGGGCTTAATTTTGCAGTGGTGGGTTGAAGTTATGGCTGGCCAAGTTGAGTCCAATGATCGTAGGTCAGGACGTTGAAGTCTGCTCCCTCGTCGATCAAGGCGGTGAAAGCACATGTTTGTTTTGCCGTGACCATGATATGAAGGTGTGCGGGTTCCACAGCTTCCTCGTCCTCATCGTCGATTTCAGTGATTGTGGCTACTCGTACCTTGACAGGCAGTTCTAACATCGGTGGTTCATGCAAAGGATGCATAGGAGGGTAGTACTTCTTGACATGACTGCCATTGAAGAAGCCTATTCCTTCACCGTTTAGGGTCTCGAGTTCAACGTTGCCTGTTTGGCTGATTGCACGAACTTTGAAGGGTCCAAGACCTCTAAATTTCATCTTTTTCTTATGCCCTTTAACCGAGTAGAGGAGCACTAAGTCACCCTGTTCGAACTCACGCTGCTTGACGTGCTTGTCAAACCAGCTCTTGCATCGGGCTTTCTCATATATCAGTGCATGGGTGGCAAGAAGACGAGTCTCCAAGAGACGTTCGAGCTCAACTAGTCGTTGCGTCCATGCCTCCTTCCCTTTCCATCGCTCTTGAAGTGCTATTCTCAAGGTAGGAACGAAGAACTCTAATGGTAGAATCACTTCTGTCCCATACGTCAGCCTAAAGGAGATTTGACTGACAGCTGTTTTATAAGTGGTTCAGTAAGCCCACAGAGCTGCCATCAACTTGTTATCCCAGTCGCTGCGTGAAGCAAAGATGACCTTGGTTAGGACATTGACAAGAATCTTATTTGTTGATTCGGCCTGGCCGTTTGCCTGAGGGTAGTATGGTGAGGATTTGCGATGGATGATGAGGAAGGTGGACAGGAGATGCGCGATCACTTCATTGATGAAGTGCGTGCCTTGGTCATCACTGACCAGTTCGATGGGGCAACCAAATCGTGAGATTACTTGCTCCCATAAGAACTTAGCAATCGTTCTAGCGTCGTTTTTTCGTGTGGCTCGCGTTTCTGCCCACTTAGTGAGGTAGTCCGTGGCCACAATGATGTACTTAGCCTGCGAATACTGTGCTATAGGACTAATGGGCCCAATGAAATCAATTTCCCATTTTTTGAAGGGTTCTCAAGCAATAACTGGGGTTAATTCCATTCGATCTTTGTGAATTGGGACCTTGGTCCCGCTAGCACTCGTCACAGTGCTTGACGAATCGTGCGGCATCACGAAAAAGCGTGGGCCACCACAGTTAAGACTGCAACACTTTTCTGATGTCGTGTCTCCACTAAAGTGCCCTCCGACAATGCCACCGTGCGCTTCTGAGAGCACATCATGCATCTCATATTTGCACACGCATCTGCGCAACAATCCTTCTTGCCCCAACTATAGAGTTGGCCTGCAATCAGCTGATAGGGCTAGATCTTAAGGATTAATAGCCTAAGCTGGGCTTTTTCTATTGGTCGGTCAGGCAGTCCATGCTCAAGTACTTGGACTATGTCATCTGCCCAATACGGCGTTAGATCAGCCTTAAATAGGTCTCTCTCGCTGGAGAGGTTAAACATATGGGTGTCGGGCAGTTCATCAATAACACCTTGTCCAGCGGCTTATCTGGTGGGAATGCACGACATGTGATCAACCATGTAATGTTGTTTTCCCTTCCGTACCACTACGGAGAAGTCGAACTCTAAAAGAAAAAGGAGCCATCAAGCTATACGTCCTGTAGCACAAGGTTTGTTTACTAGATATAGCAAGGCTTTATGGTCCACAAAGAAGGTGAGGGCGTGGCCAAAAGGTAATGCCGAGATTTCTTCACTGCAAATACCATGGCTAATCCCTCTCTTTCCATCGTCGAGTAATTCATTTCTGTCTCAGTGAGTTATCTGCTAGCAAAGCTCACTAGATAGTCTAAATTGTGTTCGCCAGGCTGGCACAACACTGCCCCCACGGCAAACTTAGAAGCATCGATATGCACGTGGAAGGTGATGGTCCAATCTGGGGCTCGTAGGATTGGTGATGTGGTTAGAGCCTTCTTCAACTCTTTGTATACCCGTTGGCATGCTTCAGTCCATTCGAAGACTATAAGCAGTTTGTACAATGGTCTGGCGATCAACGCATAATTGAGTACAAACCGCCGATAGTACCCGGTATGGCCTAGGAAGCATTGAACTCCTTTGTAGTTGCTTGGGGGTGGAAGGTCAACAATGGCCCTAACCTTCGAGAAGTCAGTGGCAATGCCGTTCTTTGACACCACATGCCCTAGAATGCATCCATGCTTCACCCAAAACTGGCACTTTAAGGGGTTCAAGGAGAGATGGTATAAACGACACCGCTTAAAGACTGCTCAGAGTTTGTCTAAGTGTTCGATCCAGGTCGAGTGAACACAGAGGTCATCGACAAAGACTTTTAACTCCTTGCAAAGCATGTCCTTAAAGGTGGTGCACATGAGGTGTTGGAAAGTGACAGGGGCATTAGTCAACCCGAAGGGCATGACTATGTAAGCAAAGACGCCCCACTCAGTGGCGAAGGCAATCTGTCCGCAGGATGCACTTGCACCTGGTTGTACCCTGAGAAGCCATCCAGGAAACTGTAGGCTTCCTTTCCTGCCACTCTCTCAAGCATGTGCTTGGTGTATGGCAACAGATAGTTGTCCCTCTTGGTGGCAGCGTTTACCTTCTTGTAATTGATGCACACTCAGATTTTTCCATTCTTCTTCATCACGATGACTATGGCCGATACCCAGTCTGTGTGCTCAATTTCATAAATGAATCCTGCTCTAATCAGCTTATCAATTTCCTCCTTGACAGCATGAGCATGTTTTGGATTCATAGGGTACGATCGCTACTTGAGCGGTATTGCGTCTGGCGTCATGGGTATGTTGTGGGTCATGACACTCGGATCTACCCCCTTAAGCTCTCCTAAGGACCAGGCAAACACGTCTATGTACTCTCGCAAGAGAGCGACAAGACTCGTTTCTTCTTCATTAGTCAAGTCATCAGCAATGAAGGCTGCTCGGGGTGGTTCCGCTTCTTGGGCTAAGTCCACCTCCTTGACCTTGGCTAGTCCTTCGATTGGTTTGCTTGTCTGTGCTTGACGTTTGGCACCTAACAAAAATACCACCCTATCCCCCCTTTTTGAATTTTGTAAATCGTTTAGGGAGGTCCTGCGGTTTTCACTATTCTTCCGTTCGAGTATCCCTGGGTTGTTTTGCCTTTTCCTATCTCAACCGTCTGCGCCTCAGATGGACAGACAGGTCCCCCTTGGTGCATCTGGTTATGGGCGGCCTAGGGATCTCTGGATCACTATTCGAACTAGCCTCTGATTCAAAGTCGAATCCCCCTCCTTCGCTAGAAGAGGTGGTCTCTCCTGGTGGGCGCAGTTCAGATGGTGATTCAGTTCTACACACTAATATCATTCCTGGCTGGGCTAGTCCCACTTGCTCGAGGTCTATGGCTCCTACGTGTTCCAACCAAGTGCAGTCACATTCCACGCTCATGACTCCTCACTCCATCCAGAAGATACTCTTTCTCTGCAGCTTGGAGTCTGCTCATATTTGCTCTATTTCTTGTCCTTCAGTGTCGTATTCCACGGTATCTACCTCACCCTCACTTTCATCACTGAAGGATTGGCAGTCTTCATATTCATCGTTCGAATTCCCTTCTTTAGACTGCTCGTCATCTCCTAGGACTCGGTCCATCCCTGGTCGTTGGTCAGGCACCAGGGCCTATTTATACATGAGGTTTAAGTCATGCACTCTGGTCCATTGCCACTTGGATTCATCTAAGAGATCCTAGAGTGGTTTGAGATTTGCAGCTGGATTGCCAGCTAGCTTGTCCGATAGACATTCCAGCATCTCCTGGAGTTTCCTTTTCTTGGTTGGGACATGGGAGTTGATGGGCTTTGGCTTCCCTTGAAGGCTTCCTGCCATCATGCAGACTGGCACGGAGGGTGTGTCGTCAGCCTTGCCGATTGTTTTGATGGCTTGCTCATATGCTTCATGATCAGAGAATGGCAGGTCGATTGTAGCAAGGACATGCATCCAATCTCGCTCGTCCTCTGGGCATGGGATATACCTGGTCAAGGGCCCGTATGACTTCTTGACCTGAGCATTACCCTTGAGTATAGCAGAGATGGCATCTAAGTCGACGGATGAGGTCTTCCAAGTGTCCATCTCTACTCTCACGGCATCCATCCTATTGCCAAGAAAGATTAATCCGTTACCCCAATCTTCGATGACCCTAGCATTGCGCATCCAGGGGCAGCCTAATAGGATGTCGTAGTCCACTCCCTTCATGACTATAAAGTCAACGGATAACTGGACACCTGTGATCTTCACTAGCCAATTCTTAAGCACCCCGAATGGCTTAACTCTCATATTGTTTGCTAGTGTGACATTAAACCTAGCAGTCTCAACAGGTGGGTTTCCCCAAGTCTGAAGCACAGTGTGGCTAAGCACACTAACCTCGGCCCCCGTGTCTACGATTCCCTTCCTTGTTGTATCGCCTAGGGCTAAGACTGGTAAGACTGCATGCATCTCGTAGCCTTTCCAAAAGGCATTGACGTGCAAGGACTTAGGCATAGAGTGCAGCGTCAAACTCGGTATTTGTTTCTGCCTCATGGTCATGAGGGTCTATCGTGACCTGCTCTTGTGACCCTTCAACCCACTGCTTAAGATCCTGCCATAGGGTGGGGTGCTGCCTAAGCAGATCTCCCAGGCTAAGTGTTACAGGGGTAGTCACTAGTGTGGTTAGGAGATCGTTGGGTGTTCGTCTCTCTCCTAACCTGGATTGTCCTGGCCAGGGCCGATTGAACCGTGGCCCTGTAGCAGCGCCGAGGCTTGGCCTTAGTGGTACCGCTTGTGGTGCAGTTGCTTCTCTTGACTTTGGTTGTGGGAGCGAGGTTGGCGTACTTATGCTGGAGAGATCACCGATCCCATCCTCTATGATGGGCTCAGCGTCTTTTAGGTGTTCTTGGGCTTTCCTCACCCATTCTCTCACCTTTTCTATGGCCTCTAATTGTCGCTTTGGGTGCGGGTATTCCCCTACCTTAGCACTTTCCTTTTTGGCCATGTTAGGGGCTGATGTCTCTACTTCTGTGTCGGAGACCTTCTTTCCAGCAGGCAGAGTTGTAACACTCTCCATTTTTAGTGCGATTTTAGCTTCCGACTTCCTCTTCCGCCATCTATGGCTCTTCTTCCCTATCGAGGCTGCATCGAGATTGCTAGGTCCTGGCAGAGAGATGCCAGCCTGCTTTGTTTGGGTACGGCTCATGATCCGCAAGGGGATAGGTGTGGCCTCCCTGTCGTGGTTCTCGACACCGAACAGCCCCAATCGGACCAATGGTTCGTTGGCTGAGCTAGATGATGGTTTTCGCCTTGGGCAGTCGACGAAGAGATCGGTGATTCCGCACTCATCACACCTTTGGTCAGCCTTATCTCTGTTTTGCTGCTCCCTTTCAGGGCAGCGTGATGAGACATGACCTGGGTGGCCATAGGTCCAATAGGTGATTGGATCCTATGTCTGCCCTCCTAGGCCTTTACCTCGTCCTCTTCCTAACGCCATCACCGGGACGGGGCGATAGTCCATGAGGACAGCATTGCCCTCGTCGTCATGCGAAACGTAAGGGCATATATAAGCTTCCTCCTCGTTTGGTTCTTCCACATAGTGGACAGGAGCGTCACTTGGTGGGTGGGTTACGTAAGGACCAGGTGGCCTAGAAATGCCTGTAGGATTTATTTCCATCCTAGGAACGGTTGGCTTAATGTCGTTAGGCGCAGGGAGGGCCAATGGGGCTCCCCTTCCGAAAAATGGTTGCGGCCTATTCATTAGGTAAGATTGGCCATATGGTTGTGAGTATGGAAGTCTCCTTGGTAGTCTGCAATGTGCGACGTCATGACCAAACCTACCACAGTTAGCGCAAGGTCGTGACCTAGGGTCTTGACACTTGGCTGGCAAGTGGTTTCCGCCACAGTACACACATTGCACGTGTGGGCGCGTTGGTCGTCTCAGCATATCTTGTAACTTGGCTAGTTCCATTGTAACGTCAGTCAAGTCTTGATTCGTTTCGATGGTTTTCCCCTTATCTTGGGATGATGGGATTGATCGCTCACTCGAGGCTGACGCTCTCTCTGAGCTTCGCAAGTTGGTCTCCTCTAGGTTCACGCTTCTGGAGCTCTGCTCCTTCAGTTGATTGTCAACTCGGATGGCCTCCTCAAAGACCCTGGCTAGCGCGTCTCGGTGCAAGCTCGAGTTGCCTGCCAAAGCCTTGTACAGTTCCTCATTCTGAATCCCGCTGATGCATACAGTTGACATTGCTCTTTCAGTCGATCACTCTCCAGTAGGGATTCTCTTGAAGAGACTCTGTACATGGGTCACGTAATCACAAATGTCCTCCTTCTCTTTCTGCTTAACGTTCATCAAGCGTACTCGTAGATTATCGAATTATCCGGGCTCGGCAAATCTCTTAATGAAGAGATCCTTGAGGCCATCGAAGTTGGCTCGCTCTGCATTATTTAAGCTCGTATACCACGTCCTACCCTTGTCGCCCAAGCAAAGCCCGAACGCTGGAGAGCATTGAATCAGGTCGTTGAGGCCGTTGGCTTTGCAGACTTGCTCGAACTGCTCAACAAAGCTATAGGGATCGTCATGGGGCTGGTACTTATCGAGTTGCTTGGCAACAATAGGGATTTTAGCCTGGCTCTTTGAGCCCTGTTTTGCTCCTAATCCTGCGAGCAGCGATGTCGCTAGAGCCGTGACACTTTGCTCTGCAGCCGTGTTATTGAGCAGTCGCTTCATAAGAAGCTCACTCAGCGTTAAGTCTCCTTCTAGTGCCCTCTCATGGTCCGTTTGATTCCTGCCTGCCAAGTTCAATACCCCTGCACCTCTCGCAACTCCATGCCTTGCCTTTGGTTCCTAGCCTATTGTACTCAGCCATGCTTTGCAATGCTTTGCAGGCCAGCTTTCTCTCCTCTTCTAGATCTGCAATGATAGTGTCCACCGTTTTACCGTGGTGCTCGTACCAAGCATGAGCGTCGTAACTACTGACCAGCTGTCTGCTGAACTGAATCTGGAAAGGCTCCTAAGTCGAATTCCTCGCTATATCTGCGGTCTGGAATTTCTTCTGCCATTGTCGAGTTGTCGTGCTCCACCCAGCTATCGATCAGGTTCAGTAGGCTCGTCAGATCCACTTCGTCGGCGTCCCTTGCTTGGTCATACTCCTGCGCGTTGATGGTTTGGTTATGTATTGGGTTCTCTCCTATTGGTGGGTTCCTTGAGTGGTTTATCTGGATGAGTTCCTTCAGTTATTTAATACAATCCTCAATTTATGGCCACTCAATGTGTCTTTCCTCGTGCACTTGTGCTCAATCAGGCTTTCAGTTTCCTTAAGTGCACTTCAAGTGCGAAAATTCAGGGTGAGTGTAGCAACCACTTCCTAGTCATCTTACACACTCTTGCATTGTTTTGGGCCAAATAGGCTTATTGGTCAACTTCCTGGCCGTCTTGTCAGGGTTTAGGGTTTCCCTAAGATGTTGCCTCGTTCGTTTTTGGTCCGATCAGGCCTTACAGCTCAGCGGGTTTCGTCTAAGCCTCTGGGTCTCGCAACTGCCCACTTCTAGCTACTAAGCAGCGGCGCCCTACAATTTTGCCTATTCCGTGTGCCAAAATCAAGTTCTGAGTGCCCTACGGGCTTTCAACAGTTTGAGCTACTGAGTCCTAGCTGCGTTAGGTCAAATTTCTGAAAATCTGGTAAAAATCTACACTCGGCCCAACTGGTCCGAATTGCAGGGTCCGAGTGGGTTACTCGGACGCGCCGAGGTGCATGGGCCGAGGGCCGAATCCGGGACTTGGACAGGGTGAACTCGGACGAAGTCACTCGGATAGAGTCACTCGGACGGGATCACTCGGACGGATTCGTTCGGACGGGCCAAGTGGTTGACTCGAACAAGGTTGCTCGGACGAGCCAAGGTAAGTGGGCCAAATTTGACACGTGGTCGAGGGCCGAATTTTTCCACTGTCCGAATTATAGACTCGGACGGGCCGATTAGGGTTTTGGTCGGATGGGCCGAATGGTGAGGGGCCGAGGGCCGATTCTATGACTCGGCCCAGGAGTGGCCACTCGGACGGGCCGAGCGCGGCACAGTAAACAGCGCAAACTCGATTTCGATCATTTCTCATGCTTCACTCAATCATACCAGGCATAACCCTCCACATCCTACGTAAGGGAGTAAGAGAAGGAATTCATATACTTGGATGGAGTGATGGGCTCGTCGTTGGTGCGATCGAATCGAATCGGCTGGTAGCTCTCTCTCTCTCTCTCTCTCTCTCTCTCTCTCTCTCTCTCTCTCTCTCTCTCTCTCTCTCTCTCTCTTTACACTGAAATGTTGCAAATGAGTGCTTCCTTGGCCTCTTGGCTCTTATACCCCTTCCTGGGTATGGTGTTGACGCCCCCAATGGCTCGGTTGCCGGTCTTAGGCATCACCAGCAATTTTTTTACCACTTTTGCATGATTTTTTGCCCTATTTTTCCCTGTTTTGCAACAGTAAACCCTACCCTTCTCCGGTGCGATTTCCTAATCCTATCCTACTCTAAATGCAACACGAATCAAAAGCAAAATACTGAACTAATTTCTCCATGTTCCCTAATCATCAAACAAACAAAATAACCCAAAATACTTACTTGTTTTGAAGATCAAAAACACCCAACTTCCTACCTATCTCAAGCTCCGGTTCGGGGATGAATCCCTTACTTCGATGCTCGATATGAGGTGCAAAGTGCTGTGCTCAAGCTTGAATCCGTTGGTCCCGACAATAGAACCAAAATGTGGAAGCTTTCGCTCAACCACCAAGACCCACGGACCGCTTATTGTTTCAAGCATTCCAAGCAAGCTCTAATGGCTATCTCTCACCTAGCCGACGCACCGTCGATCCTACGAGTGTAGTGAGCTTACCTTAGTGCCGATATGAGTTGCCTCCTCTCTTCCACACACCGGTAGCTCCACGATCCTAGATGCTAGCTCAAGCATCCTCAAGCCTCCTCCACCTCCAAGCTCCATCCTCCATAGCCGGGCACGCAAGAAGAGAGAAGGGAATAGAAGAAGAAGAGGAGGAGATGGTGAAGAGCTTCACTCTCTTGATCCCTCACTCTCACACACACTCACTCCCTCACACTCTCACACTCCCTCTCTCAAGAGCACACATAAGCAAGAAGGTGAGAAGGAGAGAAGGAGAGAAAAAGAAGAAGACTCCTTTTGCCACACACCAAAAGAATGATCTCTTATTCACTTTTTGAACTTTATATACACAAACTCTAAAATCCCATGGGCGCCCATCCCTTTTTTACATGATCGGCCATTGTGGCAAGGTCCTTTTTCCATTTTCCTCTTTTAGCCTTGTGCATCTAGCCTACACCCATCTAATATTTTACAATGGGCACAGGAGGGAGCCTGGCGCTCTTTTACAAGAATGTTCTGAGTTTTTGAGGCACCTTTTCTTTTAAGGTTGCACTTTTTGCCCCGGTTCATCTTTAGAGGCGGCCTGCGTGTCTTTGCTCTTTTTCCATCTTCCTTTGCTTTTCCTCCATTTTTCGCCATCTTGACTTGGGGTTAACATGAACCCCAAAATCACACAACAAAATCCCCAAAATTCATCATTTCTATGATTAGTTTTTTTGGAAGTGGTTAGGAGTTTTTTGGATGAGGTTGATTATTTTTTGGAAGCTTATAATGGTTTATAGTAGAGATATAATGTTCTAGCATGTTCTGTTGATGTTCTGTTAGTATCTATTTGGGTCTGTTGAGCTTCTGCTTTGCTCTCTTTTCCTTCTCTATGAGGGGTTAGAATAATTATTGATGAATTTTGAGAGTTTTTGGAAGTCTATTGAGTGATTCTTGATGTTTTTGAATGATTTAAATTGAGCTAAAGCCTTTGTGATGTCTTCTGTTATCCCTCTATTGACCGTCTATAGAGCCTCTCTCTCAATTCTGTTATGTTCTGTATACCTCTGTAAGTGTGATATGGGATGAATGTGTAGCTTGGGGAATTTTCCCAACCTTGGAAAGAGATAAATATAAGTTCAAAATAGCTCAAAGAAGTGAAAGAAGTAGATGTTAAAGACTTGAAGTAAAGACTGAAGTGACAGTGATAGTAGTGAGCTCTCAAGGGACACTGTAGTGGCTCTAGTGACCTTTCATACTAGACATACCTCTTTGGAGGGGTATCCACAACCAAATAGGGGTTATGGATGATTATTCTTGATTATTTAATTGTAATATTTAGAGAGTATTTGTGTGTGTGTGTGTGTGTGTGTGATATCCAAATTTATGCAAAACAATGTATCTATGAGTCAGAGATTGTGAGAGAAAGCTGTGGAACCTTTGAAGAAAAATACTATGTCATGATTTCCATTCAAAGTTATGTATTTTCTTGTATCTTTGTGATATCTTGATGAATTCTATGAAGAATATTAAGAGAATAATCAATTTTGATTCAAGTTAAAGCCGTGGGAGAATTGTTTCTATGAAGCTGCGTGAAGATTTCTTATTCCTGGTGTTTTGTTCCTTGTTATCGTTACACCAAATGTGAAAAATATGTTTGTTGAGGATACAATGTATATTTTCTTGTAGTAGACTTCCCATTTTCTTAGTGTTCCTCTTGGGACTCCATGTTTTTTGTGCGCAGTCATCGGGAAAATTTGCCATCAACAAGCATCAAAGGAGGCTGAAAATGAGGGAAATGGCATTGTTGAGAGAAGAAGAATTCAATGAATGCTTGCAAAGTTCCTTCGACCACTAAAGAATTAGAGATTCTCATTACCAAAGCCACTTTCTACAAGAAATACATACCACAATGGCGGAAACATATTGCCATCATGATGCGGGCTCTATGTGGTGGACTGTTTCCTCTCCCTATTGAAGCAACAAAGACATGCATCTTGGTGGAAATTTGTTTGGGAGAAATTTGAAGTGAAAAAACAAAGAGTATGACCATCCATAGAAGAGTTAGCATTCATTAAGAGGTTTTTATACATCATCAAGTGGGAGATCGTGAAGAAGCTTTAGGAGTCACAGTCAGTGGAAGTTCACATGAACAAGAAGGAAAAGAGTTGGAATCTGTTCCTAGATGCTCAGCAGTAAGATATGTGGGATGCATGGTGCACTGACCTTCTGTTTTTGTCCAATTAGCAACCCACTAGAAATTGGTGGACAGAGTGTTCTTCACAATGTACACTATTGAAACCATCAGAAGCTAGCATTACTATGATGATGGCACCATAATGATGCTTAGAAGAATGAGTTTGGATGCCTTAAGAACCGAATATATTCTCCTTTATAGTGGAATGAAAGCTGAAATCAAAGATGTTGAAAAGAAGGAAGTAGAAGAAATGTTGGCAAGAGAGTCCTCCAAAGAGACTGAAGCCCCCCTCTGATTCTATTCTGTGGAGTATAGACCAAGTGGGTGGAGCTAACTCCCTGATGAATGATGCAATCAAGAGGCAAGCAGTAGAACGAGTCCAACCCTCTAGATCACCTCAACCAATGTATGCAGTAATTACAGAGGCTTTCAAAAACCCTACTACAAGTACTCCATGAGGAAAATATGAAGGGCTACCTGTTCAATTCAAGTGAGCATCAAGAAGGATGTTAAGGGTTGAAATGATTTGTTTTTTGGTTGATTTTTGTTGTTTTGGTGGACTAAATAATCAAGTTTTTATGGATTTTGAATTATGTTAGTTGTTTTGGAAGTGTTTTGGATGAGGTTGACTATGTTTTGATAAGCTCATGATGGTTTATAGTTGAGATATAATGTTTTATTGATGTCCTATTAATATCTAATTGTGCCTTTTGAGTGTATTGACCTTCTATTTTGTTATGTTTTCCTTTTGTATAAAGGGTTGGAGTAAGTATTAATGAAGTTTGAGAGTGTTTCAAAGCTTAATGGTTGATACTTGATGGGTTTGAGTGATTTCAGTTGTGCTAAAAGCTTTCTGATGCCTTCTATTGACCTTCTGTTGAGTGTCTTTAGATCATACGTTCCTGTTTTGTTTTGTTATGTATACCTATATAAGTATGATAATGGATGAATGTGAAGCTTGGAAAAGTTTTCCAATCTTGAGAAGGGATGAACATAAGTTCAAATAATCTTGAAGAAGTGGAAGAAGGAGCTGTTGAATACTTGAAGTAAAGACTGAAATGAATTGACAGTAGTGAGCTCTAAAGGGACACTATAGTGGTCCTGGTGACCTTTCATACTAGACATACCTCTTGAGAAGGGATATCCATGACCTAATAGGGGTTATGAATGATTATTATTGATGATTTCATTGTACTATTGAGAGAGGGAATGTATGAGAGAGAGAGAGCGAGCGAGTGAGTGAGAGATAGCCAATTTTTATGCTAAACAATGTATCTATGAGTGAGAGAAACCTATGGAACCATGAATAATATGTGATATATTTCTATTCAAAGTGGTGTATTCTCTTTTTCTTTTTTGTGTATCAAAGAAATCTATGAAGAATATGAAGATCATGATGGATTTTGTTAAAGATAAAGTCGTGGGAGAATTGTTTCTATGAAGCTGCGTGGAGATTTCTTGTTTTCCTTAGGTTCTTTTCCTTGTTGTGGTCATATCAAATATAAAAAAGATAGTTGTTGATGATAAAAGATAGAAATTCTTGAAGTAGAATCCCTATTTCCTTAGTGTTCCTCTTGGGGCTCCATGTTTTTTGTGCACGGCCAAGGAAAACTACCATCAATAAGCATCAGAAGAGGTTAAAAATGAAGGAAATGGCATTGCCAAGAGGAGAAGAATTCAATGAGTGCTTGCAAAGTTCCTTCTACCACTAAATAATTGGATATTTTCATTGCCAAAGCCACTTTCTACAGGAGGTTCATCCCACAATGGCGGAAACATATTACGATCATGATGCAGGCTCTATGTGGTGGACTATTTCCTTTCCTTGTTGAAGCGACATAGATATGCATCTTGTTTGGGAATAAACTGAAGTGCAGAAATAGAGAGAATGATTATCCATGGGAGATTTGGCATTCATTGAGAATTTCCAAACATCATCAAGTGGAAGATCATGAAGAAACTTCAAGAGTCATGGTCAATGGAAGTTCATGAAAACAAGAAAGAAAAGAGTTGAAATTTGTTCGTGGATGCTCAACATCAAGATACATGGGATGCATGGTGCACTAACAATCTCTTGTTTGTCCAATTAGAAAACCACTGAAAGTTGGTGGATAGAGTGTTCTTCACAACATACACTATTAAAACCATCAGAAGTTGGCATTACTATGATGATGGTACCACAATGATCCTCAGAAGAATGAGTTTTGATATCTTTAGAACCGAATACCTTCCCCCATGTAGCAGACTGAAAGCTAAATTCAGAGACATTGAAACATAGGAAGTAGAACAAATGTTGGCAAGAGAGTCCTCCAAAGACTAAAGCCCCCTCTGATTTTGTTTTGTTGAGTATAGACAAATTGGGTGGAGCAAAAGCAAAGGACATACTTGAAGTAAAGACTGAAATGAATTGACAGTAGTGAGCTCTAAAGGGACACTATAGTGGTCCTGGTGACCTTTCATACTAGACATACCTCTTGAGAAGGGATATCCATGACTTAATAAAGGTTATGATTGATTATTATTGATGATGTCATTGTACTATTGAGAGAGGGAATGTATGAGAGAGAGCGAGCGAGTGAGTGAGAGATAGCCAATTTTTATGCTAAACAATGTATCTATGAGTGAGAGAAACCTATGGAACCATGAATAATATGTGATATATTTCTATTCAAACTGGTGTATTCTCTTTTTCTTTTTTGTGTATCAAAGAAATCTATGAAGAATATGAAGATCATGATGGATTTTGTTAAAGATAAAGTCGTGGGAGAATTGTTTCTATGAAGCTGCGTGGAGATTTCTTGTTTTCCTTAGGTTCTTTTTCTTGTTGTGGTCATATCAAATATAAGAAAGATAGTTGTTGATGATAAAAGATAGAAATTCTTGAAGTAGAATCCCTATTTCCTTAGTGTTCCTCTTGGGGCTCCATGTTTTTTGTGCACGGCCAAGGAAAACTACCATCAATAATCATCAGAAGAGGTTAAAAATGAAGGAAATGGCATTGCCAAGAGGAGAAGAATTCAATCAGTGCTCGCAAAGTTCCTTCTACCACTAAATAATTGGATATTTTCATTGCCAAAGCCACTTTCTACAGGAGGTTCATCCCACAATGGCGGAAACATATTACGATCATGATGGAGGCTCTATGTGGTGGACTATTTCCTTTCCTTGTTGAAGCGACATAGATATGCATCTTGTTTGGGAATAAACTGAAGTGCAGAAATAGAGAGAATGATTATCCATGGGAGATTCGGCATTCATTGAGAAGTTCCAAACATCATCAAGTGGAAGATCATGAAGAAACTTCAAGAGTCATGGTCAATGGAAGTTCATGAAAACAAGAAAGAAAAGAGTTGAAATTTGTTCGTGGATGCTCAACATCAAGATACATGGGATGCATGGTGCACTAACAATCTCTTGTTTGTCCAATTAGAAAACCACTGAAAGTTGGTGGATAGAGTGTTCTTCACAACATACACTATTAAAACCATCAAAAGTTGGCATTACTATGATGATGGTACCACAATGATCCTCAGAAGAATGAGTTTTGATATCTTTAGAACCGAATACCTTCCACTATGTAGCAGACTGAAAGCTAAATTCAGAGACATTGAAAAATAGGAAGTAGAACAAATGTTGGCAAGAGAGTCCTCCAAAGACTAAAGCCCCCTCTGATTTTGTTTTGTTGAGTATAGACAAATTGGGTGGAGCAAAAGCAAAGGACATACTTGAAGTAAAGACTGAAATGAATTGACAGTAGTGAGCTCTAAAGGGACACTATAGTGGTCCTGGTGACCTTTCATACTAGACATACCTCTTGAGAAGGGATATCCATGACTTAATAAAGGTTATGATTGATTATTATTGATGATGTCATTGTACTATTGAGAGAGGGAATGTATGAGAGAGAGCGAGCGAGTGAGTGAGAGATAGCCAATTTTTATGCTAAACAATGTATCTATGAGTGAGAGAAACCTATGGAACCATGAATAATATGTGATATATTTCTATTCAAAGTGGTGTATTCTCTTTTTCTTTTTTGTGTATCAAAGAAATCTATGAATAATATGAAGATCATGATGGATTTTGTTAAAGATAAAGTCGTGGGAGAATTGTTTCTATGAAGCTGCGTGGAGATTTCTTGTTTTCCTTAGGTTCTTTTCCTTGTTGTGGTCATATCAAATATAAAAAAGATAGTTGTTGATGATAAAAGATAGAAATTCTTGAAGTAGAATCCCTATTTCCTTAGTGTTCCTCTTGGGGCTCCATGTTTTTTGTGCACGGCCAAGGAAAACTACCATCAATAAGCATCAGAAGAGGTTAAAAATGAAGGAAATGGCATTGCCAAGAGGAGAAGAATTCAATGAGTGCTTGCAAAGTTCCTTCTACCACTAAATAATTGGATATTTTCATTGCCAAAGCCACTTTCTACAGGAGGTTCATCCCACAATGGCGGAAACATATTACGATCATGATGCAGGCTCTATGTGGTGGACTATTTCCTTTCCTTGTTGAAGCGACATAGATATGCATCTTGTTTGGGAATAAACTGAAGTGCAGAAATAGAGAGAATGATTATCCATGGGAGATTTGGAATTCATTGAGAAGTTCCAAACATCATCAAGTGGAAGATCATGAAGAAACTTCAAGAGTCATGGTCAATGGAAGTTCATGAAAACAAGAAAGAAAAGAGTTGAAATTTGTTCGTGGATGCTCAACATCAAGATACATGGGATGCATGGTGCACTAACAATCTCTTGTTTGTCCAATTAGAAAACCACTGAAAGTTGGTGGATAGAGTGTTCTTCACAACATACACTATTAAAACCATCAGAAGTTGGCATTACTATGATGATGGTACCACAATGATCCTCAGAAGAATGAGTTTTGATATCTTTAGAACCGAATACCTTCCCCTATGTAGCAGACTGAAAGCTAAATTCAGAGACATTGAAAAATAGGAAGTAGAACAAATGTTGGCAAGAGAGTCCTCCAAAGACTAAAGCCCCCTCTGATTTTGTTTTGTTGAGTATAGACAAATTGGGTGGAGCAAAAGCAAAGGACATACTTGAAGTAAAGACTGAAATGAATTGACAGTAGTGAGCTCTAAAGGGACACTATAGTGGTCCTGGTGACCTTTCATACTAGACATACCTCTTGAGAAGGGATATCCATGACTTAATAAAGGTTATGATTGATTATTATTGATGATTTCATTGTACTATTGAGAGAGGGAATGTATGAGAGAGAGCGAGCGAGTGAGTGAGAGATAGCCAATTTTTATGCTAAACAATGTATCTATGAGTGAGAGAAACCTATGGAACCATGAATAATATGTGATATATTTCTATTCAAAGTGGTGTATTCTCTTTTTCTTTTTTGTGTATCAAAGAAATCTATGAAGAATATGAAGATCATGATGGATTTTGTTAAAGATAAAGTCGTGGGAGAATTGTTTCTATGAAGCTGCGTGGAGATTTCTTGTTTTCCTTAGGTTCTTTTTCTTGTTGTGGTCATATCAAATATAAGAAAGATAGTTGTTGATGATAAAAGATAGAAATTCTTGAAGTAGAATCCCTATTTCCTTAGTGTTCCTCTTGGGGCTCCATGTTTTTTGTGCACGGCCAAGGAAAACTACCATCAATAAGCATCAGAAGAGGTTAAAAATGAAGGAAATGGCATTGCCAAGAGGAGAAGAATTCAATGAGTGCTTGCAAAGTTCCTTCTACCACTAAATAATTGGATATTTTCATTGCCAAAGCCACTTTCTACAGGAGGTTCATCCCACAATGGCGGAAACCTATTACGATCATGATGCAGGCTCTATGTGGTGGACTATTTCCTTTCCTTGTTGAAGCGACATAGATATGCATCTTGTTTGGGAATAAACTGAAGTGCAGAAATAGAGAGAATGATTATCCATGGGAGATTCGGCATTCATTGAGAAGTTCCAAACATCATCAAGTGGAAGATCATGAAGAAACTTCAAGAGTCATGGTCAATGGAAGTTCATGAAAACAAGAAAGAAAAGAGTTGAAATTTGTTCGTGGATGCTCAACATCAAGATACATGGGATGCATGGTGCACTAACAATCTCTTGTTTGTCCAATTAGAAAACCACTGAAAGTTGGTGGATAGAGTGTTCTTCACAACATACACTATTAAAACCATCAGAAGTTGGCATTACTATGATGATGGCACCACAATGATCCTCAGAAGAATGAGTTTTGATATCTTTAGAACCGAATACCTTCCCCTATGTAGCAGACTGAAAGCTAAATTCAGAGACATTGAAAAATAGGAAGTAGAACAAATGTTGGCAAGAGAGTCCTCCAAAGACTAAAGCCCCCTTTGATTTTGTTTTGTTGAGTATAGACAAATTGGGTGGAGCAAAAACAAAGGACATACTTGAAGTAAAGACTGAAATGAATTGATAGTAGTGAGCTCTAAAGGGACACTATAGTGGTCCTGGTGACCTTTCATACTAGACATACCTCTTGAGAAGGGATATCCATGACCTAATAGGGGTTATGAATGATTATTATTGATGATGTCATTGTACTATTGAGAGAGGGAATGTATGAGAGAGAGCGAGCGAGTGAGTGAGAGATAGCCAATTTTTATGCTAAACAATGTATCTATGAGTGAGAGAAACCTATGGAACCATGAATAATATGTGATATATTTCTATTCAAAGTGGTGTATTCTCTTTTTTTTTTTGTATCAAAGAAATCTATGAAGAATATGAAGATCATGATGTATTTTGTTAAAGATAAAGTCGTGGGAGAATTGTTTCTATGAAGCTGCGTGGAGATTTCTTGTTTTCCTTAGTTTCTTTTCCTTGTTGTGGTCATATCAAATATAAAAAAGATAGTTCTTGCTGATAAAAGATAGAAATTCTTGAAGTAGAATCCCTATTTCCTTAGTGTTCCTCTTGGGGCTCCATGTTTTTTGTGCACGGCCAAGGAAAACTACCATCAATAAGCATCAGAAGAGGTTAAAAATGAAGGAAATGGCATTGCCAAGAGGAGAAGAATTCAATGAGTGCTTGCAAATTTCCTTCTACCACTAAATAATTGGATATTTTCATTGCCAAAGCCACTTTCTACAGGAGGTTCATCCCACAATGGCGGAAACATATTACGATCATGATGCAGGCTCTATGTGGTGGACTATTTCCTTTCCTTGTTGAAGCGACATAGATATGCATCTTGTTTGGGAATAAACTGAAGTGCAGAAATAGAGAGAATGATTATCCATGGGAGATTTGGCATTCATTGAGAAGTTCCAAACATCATCAAGTGGAAGATCATGAAGAAACTTCAAGAGTCATGGTCAATGGAAGTTCATGAAAACAAGAAAGAAAAGAGTTGAAATTTGTTCGTGGATGCTCAACATCAAGATACATGGGATGCATGGTGCACTAACAATCTCTTGTTTGTCCAATTAGAAAACCACTGAAAGTTGGTGGATAGAGTGTTCTTCACAACATACACTATTAAAACCATCAGAAGTTGGCATTACTATGATGATGGTACCACAATGATCCTCAGAAGAATGAGTTTTGATATCTTTAGAACCGAATACCTTCCCCTATGTAGCAGATTGAAAGCTAAATTCAGAGACATTGAAAAATAGGAAGTAGAACAAATGTTGGCAAGAGAGTCCTCCAAAGACTAAAGCCCCCTCTGATTTTGTTTTGTTGAGTATAGACAAATTGGGTGGAGCAAAAGCAAAGGACATACTTGAAGTAAAGACTGAAATGAATTCACAGTAGTGAGCTCTAAAGGGACACTATAGTGGTCCTGGTGACCTTTCATACTAGACATACCTCTTGAGAAGGGATATCCATGACCTAATAGGGGTTATGAATGATTATTATTGATGATGTCATTGTACTATTGAGAGAGGGAATGTATGAGAGAGAGCGAGCGAGTGAGTGAGAGATAGCCAATTTTTATGCTAAACAATGTATCTATGAGTGAGAGAAACCTATGGAACCATGAATAATATGTGATATATTTCTATTCAAAGTGGTGTATTCTCTTTTTCTTTTTTGTGTATCAAAGAAATCTATGAAGAATATGAAGATCATGATGGATTTTGTTAAAGATAAAGTCGTGGGAGAATTGTTTCTATGAAGCTGCATGGAGATTTCTTGTTTTCCTTAGGTTCTTTTCCTTGTTGTGGTCATATCAAATATAAAAAAGATAGTTGTTGATGATAAAAGATAGAAATTCTTGAAGTAGAATCCCTATTTCCTTAGTGTTCCTCTTGGGGCTCCATGTTTTCTGTGCACGGCCAAGGAAAACTACCATCAATAAGCATCAGAAGAGGTTAAAAATGAAGGAAATGGCATTGCCAAGAGGAGAAGAATTCAATGAGTGCTTGCAAAGTTCCTTCTACCACTAAATAATTGGATATTTTCATTGCCAAAGCCACTTTCTACAGGAGGTTCATCCCACAATGGCGGAAACATATTACGATCATGATGCAGGCTCTATGTGGTGGACTATTTCCTTTCCTTGTTGAAGAGACATAGATATGCATCTTGTTTGGGAATAAACTGAAGTGCAGAAATAGAGAGAATGATTATCCATGGGAGATTCGGCATTCATTGAGAAGTTCCAAACATCATCAAGTGGAAGATCATGAAGAAACTTCAAGAGTCATGGTCAATGGAAGTTCATGAAAACAAGAAAGAAAAGAGTTGAAATTTGTTCGTGGATGCTCAACATCAAGATACATGGGATGCATGGTGCACTAACAATCTCTTGTTTGTCCAATTAGAAAACCACTGAAAGTTGGTGGATAGAGTGTTCTTCACAACATACACTATTAAAACCATCAGAAGTTTGCATTACTATGATGATGGTACCACAATGATCCTCAGAAGAATGAGTTTTGATATCTTTAGAACCGAATACCTTCCACTATGTAGCAGACTGAAAGCTAAATTCAGAGACATTGAAAAATAGGAAGTAGAACAAATGTTGGCAAGAGAGTCCTCCAAAGACTAAAGCCCCCTCTGATTTTGTTTTGTTGAGTATAGACAAATTGGGTGGAGCAAAAGCAAAGGACATACTTGAAGTAAAGACTGAAATGAATTGACAGTAGTGAGCTCTAAAGGGACACTATAGTGGTCCTGGTGACCTTTCATACTAGACATACCTCTTGAGAAGGGATATCCATGACCTAATAGGGGTTATGAATGATTATTATTGATGATGTCATTGTACTATTGAGAGAGGGAATGTATGAGAGAGAGCGAGCGAGTGAGTGAGAGATAGCCAATTTTTATGCTAAACAATGTATCTATGAGTGAGAGAAACCTATGGAACCATGAATAATATGTGATATATTTCTATTCAAAGTGATGTATTCTCTTTTTCTTTTTTGTGTATCAAAGAAATCTATGAAGAATATGAAGATCATGATGGATTTTGTTAAAGATAAAGTCGTGGGAGAATTGTTTCTATGAAGCTGCGTGGAGATTTCTTGTTTTCCTTAGGTTCTTTTCCTTGTTGTGGTCATATCAAATATAGAAAAGATAGTGTTGATGATAAAAGATAGAAATTCTTGAAGTAGAATCCCTATTTCCTTAGTGTTCCTCTTGGGGCTCCATGTTTTTTGTGAACGGCCAAGGAAAACTACAAACAATAAGCATCAGAAGAGGTTAAAAATGAAGGAAATGGCATTGCCAAGAGGAGAAGAATTCAATGAGTGCTTGCAAAGTTCCTTCTACCACTAAATAATTGGATATTTTCATTGCCAAAGCCACTTTCTACAGGAGGTTCATCCCACAATGGCAGAAACATATTACGATCATGATGCAGGCTCTATGTGGTGGACTATTTCCTTTCCTTGTTGAAGCGACATAGATATGCATCTTGTTTGGGAATAAACTGAAGTGCAAAAATAGAGAGAATGATTATCCATGGGAGATTTGGCATTCATTGAGAAGTTCCAAACATCATCAAGTGGAAGATCATGAAGAAACTTCAAGAGTCATGGTCAATGGAAGTTCATGAAAACAAGAAAGAAAAGAGTTGAAATTTGTTCGTGGATGCTCAACATCAAGAAGTTGGCATTACTATGATGATGGTACCACAATGACCCTCAGAAGAATGAGTTTTGATATCTTTAGAACCGAATACCTTCCCCTATGTAGCAGACTGAAAGCTAAATTCAGAGACATTGAAAAATAGGAAGTAGAACAAATGTTGGCAAGAGAGTCCTCCAAAGACTAAAGCCCCCTCTGATTTTGTTTTGTTGAGTATAGACAAATTGGGTGGAGCAAAAGCAAAGGACATACTTGAAGTAAAGACTGAAATGAATTGACAGTAGTGAGCTCTAAAGGGACACTATAGTGGTCCTGGTGACCTTTCATACTAGACATACCTCTTGAGAAGGGATATCCATGACCTAATAGGGGTTATGAATGATTATTATTGATGATGTCATTGTACTATTGAGAGAGGGAATGTATGAGAGAGAGCGAGCGAGTGAGTGAGAGATAGCCAATTTTTATGCTAAACAATGTATCTATGAGTGAGAGAAACCTATGGAACCATGAATAATATGTGATATATTTCTATTCAAAGTGGTGTATTCTCTTTTTCTTTTTTGTGTATCAAAGAAATCTATGAAGAATATGAAGATCATGATGGATTTTGTTAAAGATAAAGTCGTGGGAGAATTGTTTCTATGAAGCTGCGTGGAGATTTCTTGTTTTCCTTAGGTTCTTTTCCTTGTTATGGGCATATCAAATATAAAAAAGATAGTTGTTGATGATAAAAGATAGAAATTCTTGAAGTAGAATCCCTATTTCCTTAGTGTTCCTCTTGGGGCTCCATGTTTTTTGTGCACAGCCAAGGAAAACTACCATCAATAAGCATCAGAAGAGGTTAAAAATGAAGGAAATGGCATTGCCAAGAGGAGAAGAATTCAATGAGTGCTTGCAAAGTTCCTTCTACCACTAAATAATTGGATATTTTCATTGCCAAAGCCACTTTCTACAGGAGGTTCATCCCACAATGGCGGAAACATATTACGATCATGATGCAGGCTCTATGTGGTGGACTATTTCCTTTCCTTGTTGAAGCGACATAGATATGCATCTTGTTTGGGAATAAACTGAAGTGCAAAAATAGAGAGAATGATTATCCATGGGAGATTTGGCATTCATTGAGAAGTTCCAAACATCATCAAGTGGAAGATCATGAAGAAAGTTCAAGAGTCATGGTCAATGGAAGTTCATGAAAACAAGAAAGAAAAGAGTTGAAATTTGTTCGTGGATGCTCAACATCAAGAAGTTGGCATTACTATGATGATGGTACCACAATGATCCTCAGAAGAATGAGTTTTGATATCTTTAGAACCGAATACCTTCCCCTATGTAGCAGACTGAAAGCTAAATTCAGAGACATTGAAAAATAGGAAGTAGAACAAATGTTCTCAAGAGAGTCCTCCAAAGACGAAAGCCCCCTCTGATTTTGTTTTGTTGAGTATAGACAAATTGGGTGGAGCAAAAGCAAAGGACATACTTGAAGTAAAGACTGAAATGAATTGACAGTAGTGAGCTCTAAAGGGACACTATAGTGGTCCTGGTGACCTTTCATACTAGACATACCTCTTGAGAAGGGATATCCATGACCTAAAAGGGTTATGAATGATTATTATTAATGATGTCATTGTACTATTGAGAGAGGGAATGTATGAGAGAGAGCGAGCGAGTGAGTGAGAGATAGCCAATTTTTATGCTAAACAATGTATCTATGAGTGAGAGAAACCTATGGAACCATGAATAATATGTGATATATTTCTATTCAAAGTGGTGTATTCTCTTTTTCTTTTTTGTGTATCAAAGAAATCTATGAAGAATATGAAGATCATGATGGATTTTGTTAAAGATAAAGTCGTGGGAGAATTGTTTCTATGAAGCTGCGTGGAGATTTCTTGTTTTCCTTAGGTTCTTTTCCTTGTTGTGGTCATATCAAATATAAAAAAGATAGTTGTTGATGATAAAAGATAGAAATTCTTAAAGTAGAATCCCGATTTCCTTAGTGTTCCTCTTGGGGCTCCATGTTTTTTGTGCACGGCCAAGAAAAACTACCATCAATAAGCATCAGAAGAGGTTAAAAATGAAGGAAATGGCATTGCCAAGAGGAGAAGAATTCAATGAGTGCTTGCAAAGTTCCTTCTACCACTAAATAATTGGATATTTTCATTGCCAAAGCCACTTCTACAGGAGGTTCATCCCACAATGGCGGAAACCTATTACGATCATGATGCAGGCTCTATGTGGTGGACTATTTCCTTTCCTTGTTGAAGCGACATAGATATGCATCTTGTTTGGGAATAAACTGAAGTGCAGAAATAGAGAGAATGATTATCCATGGAAGATTTGGCATTCATTGAGAAGTTCCAAACATCATCAAGTGGAAGATCATGAAGAAACTTCAAGAGTCATGGTCAATGGAAGTTCATGAAAACAAGAAAGAAAAGAGTTGAAATTTGTTCGTGGATGCTCAACATCAAGATACATGGGATGCATGGTGCACTAACAATCTCTTGTTTGTCCAATTAGAAAACCACTGAAAGTTGGTGGATAGAGTGTTCTTCACAACATACACTATTAAAACCATCAGAAGTTGGCATTACTATGATGATGGTACCACAATGATCCTCAGAAGAATGAGTTTTGATATCTTTAGAACCGAATACCTTCCCCTATGTAGCAGACTGAAAGCTAAAATCAGAGACATTGAAAAATAGGAAGTAGAACAAATGTTGGCAAGAGAGTCCTCCAAAGACTAAAGCCCCCTCTGATTTTGTTTTGTTGAGTATAGACAAATTGGGTGGAGCAAAAGCAAAGGACATACTTGAAGTAAAGACTGAAATGAATTGACAGTAGTGAGCTCTAAAGGGACACTATAGTGGTCCTGGTGACCTTTCATACTAGACATACCTCTTGAGAAGGGATATCCATGACGTAATAGGGGTTATGAATGATTATTATTGATGATGTCATTGTACTATTGAGAGAGGGAATGTATGAGAGAGAGCGAGCGAGTGAGTGAGAGATAGCCAATTTTTATGCTAAACAATGTATCTATGAGTGAGAGAAACCTATGGAACCATGAATAATATGTGATATATTTCTATTCAAAGTGGTGTATTCTCTTTTTCTTTTTTGTGTATCAAAGAAATCTATGAAGAATATGAAGATCATGATGGATTTTGTTAAAGATAAAGTCGTGGGAGAATTGTTTCTATGAAGCTGCGTGGAGATTTCTTGTTTTCCTTAGGTTCTTTTCCTTGTTGTGGTCATATCAAATATAAAAAAGATAGTTGTTGATGATAAAAGATAGAAATTCTTGAAGTAGAATCCCTATTTCCTTAGTGTTCCTCTTGGGGCTCCATGTTTTTTGTGCACGGCCAAGGAAAACTACCATCAATAAGCATCAGAAGAGGTTAAAAATGAAGGAAATGGCATTGCCAAGAGGAGAAGAATTCAATGAGTGCTTGCAAAGTTCCTTCTACCACTAAATAATTGGATATTTTCATTGCCAAAGCCACTTTCTACAGGAGGTTCATCCCACAATGGCGGAAACATATTACGATCATGATGCAGGCTCTATGTGGTGGACTATTTCCTTTCCTTGTTGAAGCGACATAGATATGCATCTTGTTTGGGAATAAACTGAAGTGCAGAAATAGAGAGAATGATTATCCATGGGAGATTTGGCATTCATTGAGAAGTTCCAAACATCATCAAGTGGAAGATCATGAAGAAACTTCAAGAGTCATGGTCAATGGAAGTTCATGAAAACAAGAAAGAAAAGAGTTGAAATTTGTTCGTGGATGCTCAACATCAAGATACATGGGATGCATGGTGCACTAACAATCTCTTGTTTGTCCAATTAGAAAACCACTGAAAGTTGGTGGATAGAGTGTTCTTCACAACATACACTATTAAAACCATCAGAAGTTGGCATTACTATGATGATGGTACCACAATGATCCTCAGAAGAATGAGTTTTGATATCTTTAGAACCAAATACCTTCCCCTATGTAGCAGACTGAAAGCAAAATTCAGAGACATTGAAAAATAGGAAGTAGAACAAATGTTGGCAAGAGAGTCCTCCAAAGACTAAAGCCCCCTCTGATTTTGTTTTGTTGAGTATAGACAAATTGGGTGGAGCAAAAGCAAAGGACATAACATAAAGTCTATTATTCTCTTATAGAACCCCCACATAGGCAGAAACAGAGTCCGAAGAGGATAAAGATGACAATAAAGGAGAATATTATGAAAGCAAGTTAGAAGAATCTATCCTACTCGTAGAAGACAGAGATGAGGATGAAGTTTCAGAAGTTTCAGAAGCCTTAGAAGCAGAAGATCCCATGATGTTCGACAAAATGACTCTTGTACCCTTTGGATTGGTTAATGAGTCATGTCATATGCAAAACATCCATAAGAAATGGATTAAGAAGAATAAGTCTTCTTTCAGCAATGGTTCTTGCTGCCCTAATCCATCTTTCTCACAAGAAGATGCTGATGATGTACCTTGCCAACAACCACTAGTTTGACAATTCAAACAAAACTCAGAATGTTCCTATAATGTGACGTTCTTGGATGCATCCTCAAAATATGAGCCCTTGAGCCAAGAAGTAGCTCATTCTAAACCAAATTCAAAACCACTCTAATACCCTTTCATCTTCCCAAGGAGTAGTAGCAAGCAATTATGCATGGACTGACGTGGAATTTTCATGTTGAATCATCATGATTTTATGTACTTTTGATGGTACTTGGTGGACAGCATTTCAAAAGAAGAACTATCAGTCTTGCATGACCTACTGAAGGAGAACTTGGACGTGTTTGCATGGTAGTACAAAGATCTAAAGGGGATTGATCCCAAAGTATGTCAACATCACATTGACCTAGAGCCTGATGCCAAACCTGTGAGGCAAAGACAAACGCGCATGAATCCAAATTACTTTACCCTAGAGAAAATCAAACTATGGAAGCTCCTTGAAGCTGAAGTTATCTATCCAATGGCTAATAGTGAATGGGTTTTGCCCATTGTGGTAGTACCCAAGAAGAATTGAAAGCTGCGAATATTTGTGGACTTCCAAAAGCTGAATTCCAAGACAAAAAATGATCATTTTCCCATCCTCGCAGACTAACTATTGGACACAGTGGAGGCCATGAACTTTATTCTCTATTGGATGGATTCAACATTTATAATCAAGTCCAAATCGCAGAAGAAGATCAATCCAAAACAACCTTTACAACAAAATGGGGAACCTATGCTTACTGAGTGATGTTGTTCAGGCTCTATAACGCTACATTCCAATGAGTGGTGATGGCCGCATTCCAAAACCATCTGCATGACTTCATTGAGGTATACCTAGATGGCTTCTATGTCTATAGCCTAATCCCTGAGAATTAGGGACACCTAGACAATGCTTTGACCGATGTTGAGAATATGGGATCGCTCTCAACCCCAACAAATGCGTCTTTGGCATCTCATCAAGAGTTCTTCTAGGCCATATTGTCTCTGCACATGGGATATCAATAGCCCCGCAAGATTGAGAATATTGCCGCCTTAATAGTGCTAGTCAACCTTAAACAATTGAGGGGATTCCTTGGCCATGTGGGCTATCATAGAAGGTTTATTGCACATTTTGTGACAACGGTAGCCCCTTTGCATAAGCTCCTGAGAAAAGATGAAGAGTTCACATGGACCAATGATTGTGACAAAAAGCTATCTCCCTGGGTGTTGTTGTGTGGTCCCTGCCATGCGAGATGGGTGTGATGTGGCGAGCCATGGTACCTTCTGCTGATAACTACAATCATCCATGCGATAGCGATGGTTTCCCTCAATCATCTGCAAATTGGGCCAAGTTTTCTAGCCCTACCCTTTGATTGCAAGAATCAATCATGTTTTAAGTGTGGGGATGTATATGCATGGGTTATGATCCTGTGTTAGGACCCTGTTATGTTGTCAATTTGATTTATTAAGGTCTTAAGTTTGGGGATGCGTCCCTACGCATCCGCTTTACATACCCTCATGACACATCCCTCTCAGATGATTTAAGCATACCAAGTCTTGATCTTGCCCTAATGGGGTCCCTTCCCCACCCACCCATCCTCTTTTCAACCCGTCTTGGGGTTGTTCCTTGTCTGTTTGCCTTTCTTTTTGGTTTTTTCAATTTTCTCTATGAACGCACCCTATGTTCACCAAAATTACAATATGCCCTCACAACCCTGTTTGCCCCTCAAATTGGTCACTTTTTCTTTTTATAGCCTTCTGTTCCACGTCACGAATCATGAGTTATTAATTTTTGAAAACTTTTCTGTCCATTTTATGTGTTTCCATGCGAACGTGCCTTTTTCACTTCGGACCAAGGATTTAATGTGCTAGCCCTGACCTATACCTTCCCATTGACATTTTCCTTTTTATTTCCCATCATTTCAATGTCTGGTTTGCCAGTTATTAAATTTTTTGTAATTTTGGGTATTCTCGTGTGCATGTTTTATCGTTTTTCTATGTGAACCTACCTTGACCACCTCAAATTTTAATTTTGATTAAATAACCCTCTTCGGCTTTCTCCCCTGCACGATTTTGCTTTTTACCCCATGCTCTTCCGGTCTATTGATTTATTATATTAAATTTTTATTGATTTTTCACACTCTTTTTTCCTATTTTTCGCATGTGAATGCTCCCCAAAACCACTAGAACTGCATTTTAACCTAAGAATCCTATCTTGCAAGTTTCCCTTGACATTTTTTCTTTTTGTTGCGCTCAGTTTCGATACACTAATTTTTTCATTTTAATTTATGACTATGTTTTTATTTGTGTTTTTGTTGTTTTTCCCATGTGAATGCGCTCTACCATCTCTAGAACCTCGTTTCACACTACCTAGCCTAGTCTGACATCTTCTTGCAGACAATTTTTGTTTTCACCTTGCTAGGTTTCACACGACAGAACTCTCTATATTAATTTTTATTTTCCATTTCGGGTGTGTTTTTTTGTTCCTCCCCCTCCCATGTGAACGCATCCTATCCTTGTCACAATTGCATGCTCATCTTATAGGCCTATTCAGTGCATCATTCTGCACACTTTTCCTTCTTTTTGCGTTTCATTTCAATGGTCAAACTTTTTGGAATTATTTTTCTCTATGAATTTAAGTTCCAATATTACACGTATTTGCATGCGAACATCCCTAATTACGGCTTCTAAGGCGCATCAATGCATCCAACATGTCATTCTCTATCCGCGCGTGTTTCGCATGCTCTCTCAATACCCGAAAAGTAATTTTTTTTACCCGACGACAGTCCTTATGCCAAAAAAACACCCAAAAAAAAAACAAACAAACAAACACCAAAAACAGAAACAACACCCACATTCTATGCCACCTCCCCTCCTAAGGACCCCCGCCCCCAAATTTCCTAACCCCCCCTCCCCTTAATCCCCCCCTCCCAATTTCCACCCCCTCCTATGGTCCCCCCCTTCCTCCCGCCCTCCCCAAATTTCCACCACCCCCTCTTATGGCCTCCCCTTCCTACCCATGTGCCCCTAACCCCGTCCCCTCTTTCCCACCCTCCCCCCCCCCCCCCCCCCCAAAATTGTCCCCTTCCCACCCTCCTCCCCACCCGTCACCTCCCTCTCCTCTTCCTTCCCCTTTCTCCACCCTCCCTCCTTCTCCTCCTTCTCCTCTCCTTTCCCCTCAGGCGACACCTCTGCCATTCACCATCAAGAGTTTCCCATGCATCCACCGCCCCCTGCCAGGTGTTCCCACCCACCTACAGTGCCTGCCTCGCTCCAGTTGCCCCCTCCTACAATTGGCCGCCCTACCGTTCATAGCATTCCCATCCACCTACAATGCCAGCCCCACTCCAATCGCCAGCTCCTACGACACCCTCACATCTGTGCCATTGCACCCTGCCCATCCCATCCACAGTCCTGCCCCACCTAACCACCACCCTACCTACCCAAAACTAGCCGCCCTCCCTGCCCACTTACCCCTCTCACCCCTAAGGTATCCCCACCCCCTCTAATTTTTTTATTTGAAAAAAACCTTACATATAGCATTACATTTCACAAAAAAAAAACAAACAAAACCAAAAACCCCCTCTACATATATATATATATATATATATATATATATATATCCTTTTTTATTTAATTTAATTTTAAAAAACCAAAAAAACAAACAACCAACCACTTACTAATACTAATCCCAACCACTTTTCCCTACTCTTTCCCCTTTTGATTGTTGGCCTCTATGTATCCTTTCTTCTCCCACACATGACCCCCCTTTCCCCCATCTCGTGCGCATATGTGCCCTCCTTAGGCCTTATTTGCGTGCAAGGTTTTGGACCTCGTTACATGTGTTCGGGATTGGCGGTCGTGCGCAAGGATGCATGTGTGGTCTTTTTCGTGTGGCGACGAGCTTGCAACTGCTCATGCACAATCCACGTCATCTGTGATTGGGTACCATATTTCTCACCTTTTAAATTTTTCAAAAAAAACCATAAAAACATTAAAAAATTATCTAAAATCGATAAAAAGTAAATTAAAATGTTAAAAAATATTTAAAATCATGGAAAATTTTTAATATTTTCTAAAATTTTAAAATATTTCATATTCATGAAAAATATCAATAAGAAATTAAAAACATATTATAATATTAAGCAAAAGGGCAAAATTTCACAAACCTTTATTATGTCATATAAATTTCATAAAATTTTGAAAAAAAATGAAAAAAAAAATTAAAAATTACAATGACATTTCCATTATGATTATGACGTTAAAACTACATTAAAATTAGTAAATACATTTGAAATGATTTATTTGAAAAGAAAACAACTTCACCAAATAAGACATTGCGAAAATTTCCAAAATGGTTGTTTTCATGCGTTACAACATATCAACCATATTTATTTTATATTATTTATATTTTTTGCTATGAGGGTAATCATATTTATTTATTTATTCACCCAAACCAAACAAACAAACAAAAACACCCAAATCAACAAAAAGAGAGAGGAAAAAAAAAAAACCAAACCCAACTTAAAACGCATAAACAAAAATATTTAAAATTTAAAAAAAACAAAAAGAAAACAAAACACACAAACCTAACACATAATTACCTAACTATGAAACCCTCTTTTGTCCCCGTTCATTTTTATATTAGGATGTGGTTTTTTGTAAATGCCAAGAGGCCAACTATTCCTTGGTTGCATTGTTCGTTGTGTACAAGGATTTTCTTGTCTTTTGGATTGTTTATAAGTGGGATTTTGCACAACAGACCTTGCGGGTATCCACGATGATGCTAGGAGGCATATTTCACGGTGGATTCCGTGAGACCACGGTGGATTCCGTAAGACCACGGTGGATTCCGTGAGTTTTTATTCCATGGTGGATTCTATGAGTTTTTATTTCACAATGGATTTCGTGAGGTTTTGTGGTGGATTCTGTAAAACTATATTTATTTACCGGGGCTTGTATACAAGGTGGATTCCTTGTACGAGAAGTTGACGGGAATGCTGTCCTTTTCGAGCATCATGTTAATTTAATGTGCACATGGGTGACTCCACATCGAGTGATTATGCAAAATACATATTTAAATTACTTGACATTTAGGAGTTTAGAGTGCACTCGTATTAAATCAAGGTTATGACAGAGTTCCAACCTATTTATTTATTTTATAGCTAAAGACTGCTAGGTATTCACTTTTGTTGGTTTAATTTTATTATTTTCTAACAATTGTGAATGTTTCAGTTGATGTGTGGAATAGGCGGCCGTGGCATTGGGAAGCACTGGGCGATAGCGTGTATTCAAATTACCTAAAAGAACTTATCATTTTTTATGGACGCACATCTTATTATTAAAGGCGTGGCACTAATATTTATTTAGGCACGCTTGTTTATTGAAGCAATTGATAAATATTTATTATTTTATATGTGCATAGGCACACTGTTTAAATATTTTATTATTGGACATTGTATTTGGACACAGCCCGACTCTTGGGCCACCCAACCGCTTTCTTCTTTATTTGGACAAAAGCAAACACAAAAGCTAAAGCATGCTTATTTGTAAAATTGGGCTATTATTTAGCTTTGAGATGAATAAATTTATAAATACATGCCTTGTGAAGCGCTCACACAAGGCATGGGGAGATTGTACCCAATTGGTCTTTTTGCCTCATGTCGAACAAGTCTATCTTATTGTTTTTTGAGCTAAAGTAGAGTTTTTTGTTCTTGGGGACCTTTTGACACTTGCTATGTATGCATCTAGCATCTGATTTGCGCACCACATGCGCTGTCAGGTTTTCCTCTTTCCCTCCTTCACTGTTAGATATGCTCAATGCCCCACCCTCATAAGGTGCCACCAATGATCCATGGTGCTCAAAGTTGTAAGGCCCCCATTATAAGGAGAAGCCATATGTGAGCCCAGACATTGTTCCGAGTCCTGACTTGTATGTCAGATGAGGTCTATGTGACCGAATGGCAAAAAGGTGACCATTGTGGGTCTAATCTTTGGGTTAGACAGAGTAGTTAAGCTGGCAGCAACTCGAGGCACATTGCATCAAGTTGCAAGGTAAGAGAGTTATCAGGGGCCCTAGCCAATGGTAAAGGGAATATTCCCTACAATATTCCTTGGCCAACTAGTGGAGGTGCACATGGAAGGTCAACAGACACATGTGCATATGGAAGGTCAACAGACACATGGGCACATGGAAGGTCAACAGACACATGTGTATATGGAAGGTCAACAGACACATGGGCACATGGAAGGTCAACAGACACAGGTGCATATGGAAGGTCGTCCATCATGACCCCCTTCACAAGCTATAAAAGCTAAACCCCTTCACAGCCATCAATTATCCATCTTTCACCCAGTCAGAGTTGCTGTTCACTTATCTTCTGTCTAGATCGCCATCTAAGCTACACAGTGGAAGCGCACGGGTGGACAGAGCCATCTTTATATCAGTTGTTTGGAGATAAAGAAATTTTGTTATTCTCCTCTTAGATGTTGTGTACTCTCTATCTCTTTCTCAGATTCTGTTCGCTGCGCCGTGTAATTTTTTACATGGTATCATAGCCCAGGGGGCTCTAGGGATCCAAGAGTGCACAAGAGGCAAAGGCTTCAACAGCAAAAAGAAACAATGTCATCTTCCGGAAGCGGTTCTGGCACATCAGGAACTGGTGCAGGAGGTGGTGCTATTGTAATAGTTATTCAAACACTGAGGATTCATCCACCAACCTTCAATGAAGGCAAGTTAGATTGTACAAAATACACCTTGTGGAAGTTCAAAACTACAACTATCCTTGATTCTTATGAGCTTTTGGAGACTGTGCTGGGGACTGATGCATAACCACAGCCTACCCCCGACCCATCAAATTCTAGTGTGATGATTCCTCCGAATGCAGATCTTCTACGAGCTTGGAAACGAAGGAATGCAGATGCATTGTGTGCCTTAGTTACAAGTTTTTCTGACAATGTTCTGACTTTGATTCAGCATACAACCAAAGCATCAGCGGCTTGGAATGTACTAAGTCAGTATGAAACACAAAACCAAACAAGGATTCAAAACTTGGCTAGTGTTGGAGAAGTTTGCTGAAGGAGAGACGGTTGAACCATTCATCACTCGAATTAAGAATCTGTGCGACTAGATGGCTGGTGCTGGGATACAAAAGACTAGTGAAGAGCTAGCTCGGAGGTGTCTTCGGATTTATCCACAAAAGTTTGATGGACTAGTAACTGCCCTTAATACTCAGGTGAGACCTCAAGCTTTGACTTTTGAGGAGTTTTGTGCATTATTGATAGAGAAGTTTTGTGCATTATTGATGGAGGAGGAGTTGAGGTTGAAATCTCGAGAAGGAAGCAACAATGGAGATGCTGCATTCTCTTCCAATGCAAAAGGCAAAGGTGGTTCCTCCACCAAAAATGATGGGGACAAAAAGAAGAAGGGCGGTAAGAAGAAGTTTCAAGAAGAGTGCTTCTACTGCAAGAAGCAAGGACATGCAATCGCAGATTATCGTGTCAATAAGGTAGATGAAAAAAATGGTACCCTTAAAAATAAAGGGAAAGAGACAGCCAATACGACTGAAGCAAAGTTGGAATTATTCATGGCGACCATTGAGGAAGTGTGCTCCTCGGTGCAAGAAGAATCTACCACTAACTCATGGGTGTTGGATAGTGGGGCCTTCCATCACATGACCAACAAGAAAGGTCTATATAGTTCTATGCAACCTCTATAAGAATCCATCACTGTGACGGTTGGAAATGATGCAAAATGCCCTACTACGGGCACATGTACTATTTCTTTTGTTGCTGCAAATGGTGAAGTCAAAAAGCTTTCATATGTGTTGTATGTTCCTGAAATTAGGCAAAATCTATTATCAGTTGGTTGCTACTATAACTGATCTTGGTCATGAAGTGAGGTTCAAGAAGACAGGTGCAAAAATTCTTGACAATGCTGGCAAAATTGTTGGTGAAGGAGAAAGAAAGAATAACCTGTATGAGCTAAGTGCTCTACAGCCACCGCTGGAGTAGGCACAAGTAAGCTTTGGCATGAAAGGTTTGGACACATCGGATTTGCATTATTGAAGGAGATGCAAAAGCAAGGTATGGTTGCTCACCTACCTACAGTGAGACTGAATTGAAGGAACCATGTGAAGCTTGTATGATGGGCAAGCAACAAAGAAAGGCATTTCCACAGGAAAGCAAGAATAGAGAACAAGCTCCTCTAGAGTTGGTGCATGCTGACTTGTGTGGTAAGATGCCTACACAAGCCTTCGGGGGATCTTCTTATTTTATGTTGATTGTCGACTACTGCAATAGGAAGATGTGGGTGTACTTCCTTCGTGATAAGGCTTGAGCTTTTGGTAAGTTTAAAGAATGGCTAAAACTTGTTGAGAATGAAATAGGGAAAACTGTGAAGAAATTTAGAACAGATGGTGGTGGTGAGTTCAACTCAAAGGAGTTTGAAGATTTTTGCAAGAGCAAAGGGATCAAGCGTCAATTGATGATGCCTCACACACCTCAGTAGAAGGGTGTTGTGGAACGCAGGAATCACACCATTGTGGAGATGGCAAGATGCATGCTAAAGGGCAAGGGATTGCCTAACCATTTTTGGGCTGAAGCTGTTAATACTACAGTCTACATTCTAAATCGGAGCTACACAAAGGCTCTCAAGGAAAAAACACCTCATGAGGATTACACTGGTAAGAAACAATATGTCTCACATTTTAGAATTTTTGGATGTGAATATTATGCACATGTTCCACATGAGAAGAGAAACAAGTTAAAACCAAAAAGCAAAAATGTAGCTTCTTGGGTTATAGTGATGAGCAGAAGGGTTACAAATTATATGAACAAGAGGCAAAGAAGATCATCGCGAGCCATGATGTGGTGTTCAAGGAGCAGTCACATACATTGGAGGAGGAGAAGGCAAGTTCTTTCACTTTATCATCAGGCGAAGAAGTAGTCCACTATGAACCTATCTCGAGAGTTATCCCTATCCTTAAGGAGGAGGAAGCATCATCTTCAGATGATGAGAAAAAACTTCACCAACCTGACATTACCCCACCCGAAAAGCCATTGCCATGTTGGGTGAAGCATCTCTATGACGACAATAATCCTATGCCTGCATCTGTTGAGGAGAAGGCAGACGGACCAAGGAGGTTTCAGAGAATAGAGGAGCAAAGGAGGGCTTCTACTCACACAGTCAATATGGCCTTGATGGCTGAGATTATGAGAGAAGTAAAGTAGCCAACTAACTTGGAAGGAGCACTTGTAGATCCAGCATGGAAGAGGCAGCTATGCAAGCCAAGTATGACAGCATAATGAAGAATGACACTTGGGAGCTAGTGGATCGGCCAGCAAAGCAGAAGGTTATTGGCACCAAGTGGATTTGGAAGGTAAAGTACAAGGCTGATGGTACCTTAGAAAAGTACAAAGCCAGACTGGTTGCCTAGGGATTTTCACACGTTGGAGGGTTTGATTTTCAAGAGTCATTTGCCCCAACTGCCAGAATGACCACTATTCGCACAATACTTGCAGTGGCCGCCACAAGCAGTGGCCAGTTTACCAAATGGATGTTAAATCAGCATTCTTAAATGGTGACTTCAAGGAGGCGGTGTACGTGGCTCAGCCACCAAGGTTTAACCCCCCCATTCTGAGAACAAAGTGTGTAAGCTAAAGAAGGTATTATATGGGCTAAAAAAAGCCCCCAGATCATGGTACCAACAGATAGATAAGTTTTTTTTAGGCTTAAACTTCAAAAGATGTGCCTTAGATGCTAACTTGTATGTTTACAGGGATGGTAAAAAGTCTGTAGTGATTGTCCTATATGTGGACGACCTTCTTATTACAGGTGACTATGAAGATATGATCAACCAAACTCGAAAGGCTTTGAGTTCTAAGTTTGAAATGACAAACTTAGGCTTGTTGCACTATTGTTTGGGGATAGAAGTCTGGCAAGAGCCAGGAAGGATCTTCATCTCTCAGAAGAAGTATGCATGGGAGATCTTGAAGGCGTTTGGCATGACCGAGTGCAAGGAGATAGCTACACCTATGGAGGTGAATACAAAGTTATCCATTGAGGATACATCAACACTAGTAGACATTGGGAGGTACAGGAGGTTGGTCGGCAGACTGATCTGCTTGTGTAACACCATACCAGATATCAATTTTGTTGTTGGTGTTTTGAGCAGGTTCTCAAACAAACCTCATGACAGTAATTGGGAAGCTAGGATGCAGGTGCTCAGATACTTGAAGGAAACTCTTGACTATGGTATAACATACAATTTCGAAACTTCTCTTGTTTGGAATTACGACTCAAATTGGGCAAGAGATAGTGATTCCAGGAAGTCTGTTTATGGTTATTGTTTCTCTTTAGGTTCAGGAATTTTCTCTTGGATTAGTAAGAAGCAGCCAACAGTGGCATTGTCTTCTACCGAAGCAGAGTACAAGGCAGCTTGTTTTGCTACATGTGAAGCAGTATGGTTGAGAAGGATCCTATGGCATATGGGATTGCAGCATGAAGAACCAACTGTGCTGAGATGTGACAATCAGAGTTGCATCGCCATTGCCAAAAATCCAGTGTTTCATGCACGCACAAAGCATATAGAGATCCAGTATCACTATGTGCATGATTTGATCAAGGATGGGATAGTGGAACTATCTACTGTCCAATTGAGGAGAATGGATCAAATATCTTTACCAAAGCACTTACGAAAGATCTGCTTCAAGTTCATCTTTAGAGACTTGGCATTGGGCCAAGGATATAGTTCACCCGGGTGGACATTGAGGGGGGGTGTTAGATATGCTCAATGCCCCACCCTCATAAGGTGCCACCAATGATCCATGGTGCTCAAAGGTTTAAGGCCCCCATTATAAGTAGAAGCCATATGTGAGCCCATAAATTGGTTGAGTCCTGACTTGTATATTAAATGAGGTCTATGTGACCGGATGGCAAAAAGGTGACCGTTGTGGGTCTAATCTTTGGGTTAGACAAAGTAGTCAAGCTAGTAGCAACTCGAGGCACATTGCATCGAGTTGCAGGGTAAGAGAGTTATCAGGGGCCCTAGCCAATGATAAAGGGAATATTCCCTAGAATATTCCCTGGTCAACTAGTGGAGGTGCACATGGAAGGTCAACAAACACATGTGCATATGGAAGGTCAACAGACACATGGGCACATGGAAGGTCAACAAACACATGTGCATATGGAAGGTCAATAGACACATGGGCACATGGAAGGTCAACAGACACAGGTGCCTATGGAAAGTCATCCATCATGACCCCCTTCACAAGCTATAAAAGCTAAACCCCTTCACAGCCATCAATTATCCATCTTTCACCCAGTTAGAGTTGCTCTTCATCTATCTTCTGTCTAGATCGCCATCCAAGCTTCACAGTGGAAGTGCACGGGTGGATAGAGCCATCTTTGTATCAATAGTTTGGAGATAAAGAAATTTTGTTATTCTCCTCTTATCTGTTGTGTACTCTCTATCTCTTTCTCAGATTCTGTTCTCTGCGCCGTGTAATTTTTTACATTCACATGCATAGTCATACACAAATAGTTGTAATAAAAATTAACCGACCATTGCACCCACAAAATTAACAAAATGCACATCCTTAATTTTAAATTAAAATTAACCGATTGTTAAGTTATAGAAGGAACTCCGCCATTGCACGAGCATGATTACACCATAACTCAATTTGTTTGGTAACTTAAAATCCATTCACAATGTGCATATACACTATACACACAATTAATTTGTAATTAATAATAAACCCCCCAAAGTCACACATGCATGCACTTTGTGCCAAAGATCATGTAATTTCTAAAAATGAATTGCATTTGTAGAGACCCCCACTCTAGTCAAGTCAATATCAGTTGGGGTTGGGCTATGCAAATGACTCACCATGCATTAATGGATTAATTTAATAATGAACCAAGCTTAATTGATCATCTAATAAAATGAATCGTGTAGTTTCCACTCACCCACTTCACCACACCATAGGTATACGCCTTATGTTTACACAGATTGGTCTTGGTCAAGGATAAGGTATTGTCTGTACATATTTATTGATGGTCATAGTCTATGATAATTTCATCTTACTTTGTGTATTGTGTATGGAATACGGAATGCGTGAAATTTTATTTCCTTTTGAGTGCATGATATGGGATTTATGGGTGCTTGACTGTCTACATCGCACGAAGCTTTCGGTTGCATATGTGCGTAGGTCATGTCAAATTTTTCGTAGGATGTGAAATGCTTGGTGTTATTGCAGTTTTTGTTTTCCCTATTATCTATCTCAGTGGTGTTATGTGTGTTTTTGCATGAATCTTTCCTCTTTTCCTGGCTTTGTGTCTATGTGGATACTCTAGTGTGGTTTAAATGGCATTTTCTTCCACTCCCCCACTTGTTATCTAGTATGTACCATCCATGACTACTCCCTTCTCTTTGATGCTGAATGTATCCGCAAGACTGGCCTTCATCTTTTTGTGCCCTTGAAGTTTCCTCCAATGGATGCAAAGCTTTGTCATTCTTTCCTAGAGACTTACAAGAAGAAATTAGGCTTGGTTTATGGCCTAGTTTATGTCCGTTGGTTTATGTCCGACGATTCTGCATATCTCTTGTTACTATCAATGAGGCCATGCTCTTGCCTCTTGCAGCTTTTCCTGTGCATAGTAGTGGAAATTAATTATTATCCACTACAAAGATTCTTGCCTTGTTTCAGAAGGAAACCCCTACTCTGTTGGTAGATAAAGTTATTACTAGCTCAGGAGTATCAATGGCCCATATTACCTCTCCATTATGGAAACAATTATGCCAATTTCTCTAGGGCAGATTCATGTCAAGCAAGCATGCTTCCAAGAATTTGTCTAGAGAACTTTTCACAGTCTCTGTCAGAATCCTAGAAGGGGTTAAGCTTAACTAGACAACCTTTCAGTTGGCCAAGGTGGATCAACATTTTCAGCGAATCAAGAAAGGTCAACTTAGCAATGTGTCCTATGGAGTTTTCATTCAGAAAATCATTCAATTGGCACCTCCCCCAGGTGGCATTCCAGTGCTTAAACCTATTCCTCTTCCACAATAGTCCCCTCCACATGTTCCTTCTCCTCTTGTGGAAGTTAATTTTGAACTAGCAGATGAGCTCCCTACCAAATTCATTCGAAAGAAGCGTCATACATAGGGTCCTTCTGATCCTCTACCTATTCTAACCCCTGTGACACAAGTTCTGATTCCTAAGGTGTCTGGTAGCTCTCTTTCCTTGTTCCTATCATGTACCAATCTTTTTGCTGCACAAAGGGAAGGACAATTGGATCCACAGACTCCTTCTTCATTACAAACACTCCTTTCTGGATCTATGCTATCACAGCTAGTTTCGGGTGTGCAAAATGCTTTGGAGACTTCCACCACTTCATTTTTTCAAACCATTTATACAGGATTCTATACTTCCTTACAAGATAAGGTGGATTCTTTGACTCGAATAAGGTGGATAAGCTCTTATAGATTTAGCCTCGGAAAAGAATGCTTTAAGTGACATCCATATCCAAATGACTGCAGTTATGGCTTTGATGAATTCACAACATGCCATGATTAAAGAGTTAGAAGCTAAAATTGCTACTTTAGAGGAAGCAAATGTATCCCTAAGCAAAGAGAAGGATGCCTTTCTTGAGGAAATGATTGAATCAACTCGCAAGCTTGGTGTTTGTGAGGGCAACTTGTAGCATTCTCAAGAGATTATAGAGTCACAAAAGAAGTCTATTGATGAACTTAATCAGAAAGTTGCCACTCTTTCTGTTCCTCCTCCAACTCCCATAATGTCTTCTTTGTTGTCTAAAGAAGAATTAGATCATTTGCACAAAAAGGATAAATTATGTGATGGATTTTCTACAAAGGTAGAATGCCTTCAGCTGCGCATGAATTGTGTTTGGGAGGATTTTGCCCACTATGCTGAGTTGGTGTCACCTCCATCATCTTTTTGGATTCAGTATCAACAACAACGCTTTGCGTTGTATATTTCTTTGAGTAATGTGGATTTAGAACCTCCCGAGGATAGGTGACAGAATATGTGGTCAGCAAATTTATTGAAAACAATATTTAACAAATTTGTAGATGACGTGATCTCTCATGAAGCTCAACTCTTATCTTTTATGTTATCTTCAAGGAGATTTGCACATCCTTAATGAAGAGGATATGAAATTTTATGTGGGAGATGTGATTTTACAAGAAGTTATGTATGTCCATGCAGCTGAAATGAATATGGTTGATGGCCTAAAGACTTATCAATCAGCAGACATTGTGGTGTAAAGGCTATGCTTGGCATCCTCCTTTGGAGGATGATGTTCTGGAGCCTTGTCGTCGACGGAGTGTATTTCACAAGCAAGATGTTCAGCCCTTGGAATCCCAACTGTTAAACCATATTGCTACCAATTCTTTATTCAATGAAGATTTCTTCTCAACCTTTGATTTCCATTATTCTATTTATCCTTATGGACTAGTGTTTAATTGGCCTATCATTCCTAGTTCTTCGGACACTTTAGTGCAATGTTCCACTTCTTATCTGCAGTTTGCTAAAGCACATGCTTCTTATGAGGATACTTCAACATGATTGGCATCTCACTTTTGTTGATATCTTCCTTTTATGCATCACTAATCTCATATGAATTTAAAGTGTATTTCGAACTTGATAATTAATCCAAATGAGGATGTGACTATTCCTTAGATGGATGTTCTATATTATTTTGCACAATATTTTCCTACTAGGTTCATTATCATGTTGGAAAGGATGTGTTGTTGCTTACAATTTCTTCAAAATGTGCATTTATATTTTGTGTATGAGAACAAGAGTCTAGAACGACTCAAGCTGAGTACGAAGTTCAAGAAAAAATACATTCATCCTACATAGTTGTGGACACTCTCTTGGATGTATTGATCCTTTTTAATGAACATATTCCTCCTTGCTCTTCAGTTTTTGGGAGCATGTGCCATTTAGACTACATTATCTTGTGTCCATGTGAGTTGTGTATATGTTCTATGGTGTGTATGTGGTGTTTTATCCCTTTTGCATGGAGTTAAAGAAGAAGATAAATTGATTGAGAAGATGAATAATGGTGGTTTGAGATTTCATCTACGAGATGGATGCTTTTGGCAAGAGAAAACAAACCTCTTATATCCTTTACAAGTTTGTCATGCTTTTCTGTTCTTAAATTGAGATAATAGATAAAGGTGTTTTGCTTTTGTTGTATTCTTTATTAGAAATAGGTTATAAGTTGGGGTTGTGGTTGGATGGTTTATTGAAGATGCTAAAGAAGACTAAGATGAGCTATATTTTGAACTTATATTCTCTTTTTCCTAGGTTGCGAGGATGCTCTCTTATTAAGTGTGGGGATATATTTAGGGTTGAAAGGATTTGATTTTTTGGTTGATTTTTGTTATTTTTGTGGACTGAATGTTTGATTTTTATAGATTTTGAATTATATTTAGTTGTTTTGAAAGTGTTTGGAAGTGTTTTGGATGAGGTTGACTATGTTTTGATAAGCTCATGATGGTTTATAGTTGAGATATGGTGTTTTGTTGATGTCATGTTAATGTCTGATTGTGTCTGTTTGAGTCGGTTGACCTTTTGTTTTGTTCTATTTTCCTTCTGTTTGAAGGGTTGGAGTAAGTATTGATGGATTTTGAGAGTGTTTGGAAGCTTAATTATTGATTCTTGATGGGTTTGAGTGATTTCAGTTGAGCTAAAAGCTTTATGATGCCTTCTATTGAGCATCTGTAGATCATCTATTCCTGTTCTACTTAGTTCTATGTACACCTATGTAAGTGTGATAATGGATTAATGTGAAGCTTGGAAATGTTTTCCAATCTTGGGAAGGGATGAATATAAGTGCAAATAAGATTGAAGAAGTGGAACAAGTAGTCGTTGAAGACTTAAAGTAAAGACTAAAGTGAAGCGACAGTAGTGAACTCTCAAGGGACATTGTAGTGATCTTGGTGACCTTTCATACTAGACATACCTCTTAGAAGGGGTATCCACAACCTAATAGGGGTTATGAATAATTATTATTGATAATGTCATTGTACTATTGAGAGAGATCATGTGTGAGAGAGAAAGAGAGAGAGAGAGAGATAGCCAATTTTTATGCCAAACAATGTATCTTTGAGTGAGAGATTGTGAGAAAAATTTATGGAACCTTTGAAGATAATAAGTGATATATTTTCATTCAAAGTGGTGTATTCTCTTGTGTTTTTGTGGTCTATCAAAGAATTCTATAAAGAATATGAAGAGCATGATGGATTTTGTTAAAGATAAAGCTGTGGGAGTATTGTTTCTATGAAGCTGCATGAAGATTTCTTGTTTTGTATGTTCTTTTTCTTGTTGTGGTCATATCAAATATGAAAAAGATGGTTCTTGATGATATAAGATAGAATTTCTTGCAATAGAATCCCATTTTCCTTGGTGTTCCTCTTGGGGCTGTTTGGGATAAAGGCGCCTCTACCTAGCCGCCCATGTATTACTACACTGACAGTCACCGCCACTCCACACAGCAGGTGGCAGGTGCCCGTCACCGTCACTTTATTCTTTATTCTTTTAGTGACAATTTGAATAAAGGAAGGCCCGATCACACATTGTGACTGTTGGAGTTTCCATTTCTTATCTCTCTCTTTCTTGCTCTTGCTCTCCCACTATAGCTCTTGAGTGCAAGCTTCGATCCTTCTCACCTTTCAACTAGTATCAGAGCTCGGCTTCTTGACTCTTGAGCTTGGCTCATGGCATTCTTAGCTTCCTATTGACTCCCCACTCGCATTGGGTCTCCTTCCCAGCAGCCATAGCTCATTCTCTTGAACTCCCGTCACTCCCCGGCTTCCCGAGCTTCTTCCCGGCCTATTGAGGCACCATCAAGGCATTGACATTGAGATATTGCTTCATTATTTTAGAGATTTATCTCAATCCACAAGTCTAGGTAAACAAGGTTTTCACAGGTTGTGGGCAGCCATAGCTCACACCTCTTAGAGCTTCCTTCACCTAGATCTTGCTTCCAGCCTATCAAGGCTTGTTGAGACTTGGTGTGAGCCTTCTTTGGCCCCCATTTATGCGCCCTTTGGGCCCCATTGTTGATACGTGGGATAGCAAACCCCCCCAGCTCACGTTTTTTTTGCGCATGTTTCAAAATCTGGCCCAAAAATCACTCTTTTTGTCATATCTCGAGCATTCGAAACCCGATTCAGGCAAGGTAAGAGTCTAAGTTGGGGTTTTGGCATGCTCCGGACGCGATGGTGATGTTGGATTTGCCAAATTATGATGATAGAATATTTTGCAACATATTTCAGGTCTGAGAGAGCATGTATTTGTATGTCTATGGCTTATGTGATGCTTCTACTGATGTCTGTTGATACCGGATCACTTGTGGATGTTATTCTCTTATGTGAGATGCATTTGGAGATGATTTAGCTCAGCCATTGACTGTTTTGAACAATCTTAAATATGTCCAAAACAGGGCAGCCACCTGTTACTTCTATAGGTCTTGGCATTTGATGCCTGATTATGCCCGGTTGATGCCTATACATACAGGAATGTATGCCTATGGTTTGCCTATGGATTTGAGCTTGAATTGAGCACTGATTTGCTCAGCTTACAGAGGTTATATGCTGCTAGAAACTTCAGGGCTGAAGCTATTTATGCTACAGTTGGGTTATGCCTATTGGTCACGGGGTGCTCCCGGCTACTCGGTATGATGTTATGATGTATTTAGACTATGCCACGTGTCTTGTTTATGCTCTGGACTGCTTTTGAGCTGAGATTAGAGCTCGATTTGGGTTTGACTATCACTTCTTTGTAGCTGGCATTTCATCTATGACATGGTTTATGCCTAGGCTACCTAGTACAAGTTATAATGTCTTGGTGAATGCTTTATGCTTTGGATGTGGATAGCAGTTGTTTGAGCTCATCTCGATATTCATTTGAGTATTCCCTTGAACTAGTTGGACATTGACTTGGATTTTTCCGTTACGACTTGGCTTTTTCCATTATGATCTTGGATGCTATTGAGGCATTGTCTTGGTTACCTATCTTTGGTACTTTGACTTGGTTTGATTGAGTTGTTGAACTCGTTTATCTGCCTTTTGAGCCAGTGGAAGTATCTTGTATGCTTGATCGAATTTGAGCAAGAGGTTTATGCTATTTTGAGCATTTTGCACAGATACTTAAGACTTTGGGATCTCTTACACTTAAATGTTGCATGGTTCATGCACTGATATCTTGGAGTTGCTTTTGACCTGAGCTTGGGCTTTGCACTCTTGTGAGCATACACCTACTGGTGTCAGGTCTTGCCAGTGTTATGTATACTTTGCCCTATTGTCCAGGGGATATGCCTACTCAACATTGACGGATGCTTTGGTGACATGTTTGGGTGTTTGCTCAGGATCTTGATGACTGTTTGGTGCTAATTTATACGTTTATAGCTAGTCATGTATGGGCTATCATTTCTTGACTTGGTGTAGTGATTTGGTCAGTAATTGCCTCTCACAATACCCTGCTATCATTTATTACAACAAGCATATAACTCTAGACTGTCATGGATTTTTCATGTTGAAATATTCTGAAATGATGTACTTTCACTAGTACTTGGTGGACAGCAGATTTGGTTACACTTTTCTCGCTATTTTCTCTCGATTTTGGTGATTTTTTGGTCATTTTCTACAGTAAACAGCAAGCAGTTTTGAACTGTCTACAGTCTTCCAGTCTGCATTATGGCGATTTCATCCACTGATCATGCTATTTTCAACATCATAAGCTTGATGGTACAAATTACTCTTAGTGGAAAAGCCAGATTTGGCAAGTATTGGTGCAGAAATTGCAAATCAAACCATTGAGGTTCAGCGGCGAACAGCCACCTGCAACTATACCAGATGAGGAATGGTTTGAGCTTGATGAGTTATGCAAGTCCACTATTGTATTATCTCTCATAGAACATGTTCATTACAATGTATTTGAGGAAGAACAGAGTGCATGGCAATTGTGGGATAAAATCAAGAATCTCTATGACAAGAAAAGTCCAGCGAGTCAGATGTATTGGGCTGAAGCAGCTTATGGATCTGCACATGAAGGAGAATGTGACCATGTCTGCTCATTTGAGCCAGTTTCGTGCTATACTCAAGAACTTGACTTTGCAGGACATCACTTTTGCACAGGATGTCACTCCTTTTTTCTTGCTTGGTACTCTTAATGAGTCATGGGATGTATTTCGCACTACATTATGTGCCTCTACTCCTACCTTGAAATTATCTGATGTTGAGAGTGCTCTTTTGCAAGAAGAGGTTAATCGTAAGAATTTGGATGCCTCTCATGTGTTGGATGCTATGACAGTTAGAGGCAACAATGATGGATATGGAAAGCATGGCAATGGCAGTGGCCGTGGACGGGATTCTCAGAAATCTTGGTCCAAATCTCGTGGGAAGTCACGTAGCAAATCCCATGGCAGGAATGCAGATGTTACTTGTCGCCATTGTGGGAAAAAGGGCCATATTAAGCCACAATGCCATAAACTGTGCAATGAAAGGCACAAAGATAAGGGGAAAGACAAAGTGCAGGATAAGTCTTCTGATCGCAACATAGTGCCTGCAAAGTCTAGTGTTAAAATTGAAGAGATCAATGTTATGTAGCCTTAGGATGTTGATGATGATTATATCCTTGCAGCTTCTTCTAGTGCTTCGCAGATGACAGAGATACACTCTATGTATGCATAGTGTTGGCTCTTGGACTTAGGTGCGTCCTTTCATGTGACACCTTGGCGAGAGTGGTTTCATTCATACCGTATTGTTTTGGGTTCTATGCGCTTGGGTGATGATAGCTCTCTTGATATTGTGGGCACTTATTGGTGATGTTAGGCTGCAATTTCCTTCTGGCAGCAGTTTTGTTATGCAAGATGTACGTCATGTACTTGCTTTGACACGCAGTCTCATATCAACTGGACAGCTTGATGACGCAGGTTATCATGTATCTTTTGGAGACTCTGCATGGAAGATCACTCGTGACAGACTTGTAATTGCAAGAGGTGCCAAGGCTGGTAGCCTCTATCCCTTGATTGTATCCGCTTCTTCCCTTGATCATGTTTTGTTTGTGGGTTCTATCCCACATGTATCTCTTTGGCATGCCCGTTTGGGCCATATGTCTTTGAAGGGAATGAAAATGCTTTCTGGTTTGCAGTACTTACTGCCCCTTGATTATGCATGTTTTGATTCATGTGAACATTGTCTTTATGGCAGGTAGACTAGGTCTACGCATAAGAAGTCTGGTAGGCCACGTATGAGTGAGCCCTTGGCATTGGTACATTCAGATGTCTGTGGGCCCATGCCTTGTCAGTCTATGGGTGGTACAAAGTATTTTGTTACGTTTATAGATGATTTTTCATGGAAAGTTTGGGCTTATCCCATTAAGATAAAATCCGATGTCTTGGCTGTGTTTCATAGATGGCTTGCATTGGTTGAGAACCAGTCTGGGTATAGGCTAAAATGCCTAAGAATAGATAATGGGGGTGAGTATGTCTCACGTGCTTTTGAGCAATTATGTGATGAGAGGGGTATTAAGTGTCAGTTGACCGCCCCCTACACCCCCCCATAATGGTTTGGCTGAGCAAATGAATAGAACCATCCATGAGCATGTACGTAGTATGCTTAGCCATGCAGGCCTACCATAGAGCTTTTGGGCTGAGGCAGTTAGTACAGCTGTGCATGTCATCAACAGATCACCTTCTAGTGGTTTGGATTTCCAGGTTGCAAAGGAGGTATGGACTGGAAAATCTCCCTCTCATGCGCATCTCCGTGTCTTTGGATGTGAGGCATTTTGCCATGTGCCCAGGGACAAGAGAAGTAAGCTGGATCCTAAGAGTGTCAAATGCATTTTCCTTGGTTATGGGGATGCAGGTGAGATGGGTTACCGTCTCTGGGATCCGCAGGCGCAGAAAGTCATCCGCAGTCATGATGTAGTCTTCCATGAAGACAAGATGCATCGGCAGCCTGAGAGAGTTGTTGAGATCCGCAGGGTCATATTTCAAGAGGAGCCGAGAGCTCCTGCACAGCCAGTTGGACAGCCTACAACTGCAATAGATGCTCATGGTCAGGGTGTTGGACAGGCAACTGGGCAGGCAGCAGAGCCTACCGTGAGATGGTCTACTAGAGACAAATGTCCACCTAATAGATTTTAGCCCTTGATGCATTATGTCTTGATTACATATTCAGGAGAGCCTTTCACCTATGATGAGGCTATGCGCAGGGGTGACAGTCACTCCTAGGAGAGGGCTATGCAGTCTGAGATAGACTCCTTGCATAAGAATGAGACTGGGGATTTGGTTTCCTTGCCTGATGGCAATAAGGCTTTGCCATGCAAGTGGGTGTACAAGCTGAAAAGTACCTTTGGATACCCCAAGCCGGCATACAAGGCTAGACTGGTAGCAAAGGGTTTTAAGTAGGAGCATGGTGTGGACTTTGATGAGGTCTTTTCTCCTATGGTTAAGATGACCACCCTGCAATTAGTCTTGACTTTGGTTGCTCAACTTTGACTTGGATTTATATCAGATGGATGTCAAGATGGCTTTCTTACATGGGGACTTGCATGATGAGATTTATATGGAGCAGCCTAAGGGCTTTACAGAACCTGGCAGGGAGCACCTAGTGTGCAAATTGAGGAAAAGTCTTTATGGCTTGAAGTAGGCACCTAGGGAGTGCTATGGATCCATGTCTTTACACGAAGAAAGCCCGTGATGGTTCTTTATTGATTTGGTACTCTATGTGGATGATATGCTGATAGCACAGAAAGCTCATAATGAGCTAGATGCTCTTAAGGCTCATCTCAAGAAGAGCTTTGAGATGAAAGATCTGGGACAAGCCGCTCACATACTTGGTATGCGCATTAGACACAACAGGCATCAGGAACTTCTCTACTTGTCACAGAGGGAGTACATTCATAAAGTCCTTGAGAGCTTCTGCATGCAAGATGTAAAGCCTATTGGCTATCCATTGTCTTCTTATGTGAAGGTATCACAGGCTAATTGTCCACAGACAGATGAGCAAAGGGCCGAGATGGCCAAGATTCCCTATGCATCCGCAGTGGGCAGTCTTATGTATGCCATGATCGCCACTCGTCCAGATATTGCCTTTGCAGTTGGTATTGTGGCATACTATATGGCTACACTTGGTAAGAAGCATTGGGATGTCGTGAAGGGTATCATGAGATACTTGAAGGGCACTGCAGATATGTGCATATGCTATGGCAGCTAGGATACATGAGTCGTGGGGTACACTGACTCTGATTATACAAGACATGCAGATAGTAGGAAGTCCACTTCCGGCTATGTATTCACCTATGCTGGAGGTGCTGTTTCTTGGATGTCCAGGGTGCAAAAATGCACGGCCCTTTCTACTACAGAGGCCGAGTATGTTGCAGCCAACTGAGGCTTGCAAGGAGGCCATTTGGTTGGGTCGTTTGGTTGATGACCTTGGTATTGATGATATCTCTACACTGCATTCGGATTCTATAAGTAGTATTCAGTTAGCCAAGAATCCGGTCTTCCATGCGAAGACGAAACACATTGAGGTGAGGTATCACCTCATGCTTGGGATCGTTGAGGACAAGTTTGTTGACCTTGTCAAGATCTCGACTGGCCAGAATCATGCAGATCTGATCACGAAAGCCTCTCTACAGAGTGCTTTCCCTTCCTCAGGAGGTTGATGGGTGTGGGATGAGATGGCGTCTTTCCTCATCCTGTTGTACATGTGTACATGTTGTATTGTCTTTTTTCCTTTTCTTTTCACTCCTCACTAGGACAGATTTGCCTTTAAGTGGCAGATTGTTGGGGGTAAAGGCGCCTCCACCTAGTCGCCCATGTATTACTACACTGACAGTCACTGCCACTGCACACTACAAGTAGCAGACGCCCGTCACCATCATTTTATTATTATTTATTCTTTTAGTGACAGTTTGAATAAAGGAAGGCCTGGTCACACATTGTGACTCTTGGAGTTCCCATTTCTTGTCTCTCTCTTTCTTGCTCTTTCTCTCCCGCCATAGCTCTTGAGTGCAAGCTTTAATCCTTCTCACCTTTCAGGGGCTCCAAAGGAGTTGATAGATGTGATTAAAGAACATCTACAAATGTTGAAGGTAAATACCACTAACATATCCACTCGTGTGGGAGGTGGAAGACATGTGCTGCGATCTAATACATGGTGTGGAAAGTACATTTAGCCATTGAATGTACGCAAAAACCAACTATCCTCGGAGCCTTCTGTTTGTACTGTTTGAGGAAGAACTATACAAAAGATATTTGTTCTTTGAAGGAGATGCATGAGAGAAAAAAGAAAGATGAAGAAGCAAGGTTTAACTTGTTGGAATCCAAAATAACCACATGACATGAGACCAAAGCCTAGGGAGTTCGATTCTAATTTCAGCCCAAGAAGGTTTCCCAACTACAGAGGACGACATTCTGGTAGTGGCCAGAGATCAGAGGTTGAGTGTTAGTGATGTGGAGGAAAGGGACATATCTCACCAAATTGTGTAAACCCTAGAAGGTCCATGGACTACAAGCCCTTATGTAGTCAATGCAAAGGAGAAGGCCACACTACAAAAGATTGTCCAAGTCTAGCTCTTGTATAAGCTACTCCCAAGACTCAAAAGAAGACCCAAAACACAATACTAGCGAGTTTGGGAATCTCCCAATTCCCATTTTTTTAATACTAAAAAGATGGCACCCAGATAACATGCTGATCAGTTTCTCAAAACCATATGATGTGACATATCATTCGAAAGTGCTTGAAAAATAGAATCTATTGAGCTATAGAGTGCTCGATTTGGAGTTATAGTGTTCAAGTTATGAAAAATCCAAAGATTTGACCACGTGTCCCAAACTTACCAAAAATTTCCATATTCCCCTATATGGTGTTCCAAGAACCTACTTCCAATTTGGTGGAATTGGAGATTGTCGTAATAAGGTGTGCTAAGAAAGGAGAAGCCACAATTCCAAAAGAGAACATTCCCTCTACTAAATTGGTGAAATTTAATCTTCCCAAGGAGAAACAGAATAGTGCATAGCAGAATAATCTAGTGCAGAGCATTGTAGAGCCACAAAAAGCTATAGAGATAGTTGTAGATACATGACTAGAAGTCCATGAGATAGAGGATGTCGAAGTACCTCCAGAAGTGGAATACGTGCAGATGTGGCTGCTCTCCTGAAAGAAAGAGGGAAGATAAAAGTGGGTGTTGCACAATTCCCTAAACGATTGGAGAAGCCTATTGATCGCATCAAAGAATATGACTTGGTCAAAGACCTTTACACCTTCAAATCAAATCTAACATTCCAATAGTTGTTGATGTTATCTGTCAATTGTCGAAAGAAATTGAAAAGCATACTAACAAGAAGAAGAGGCCTAAGGATTGCTCCCTCAATAGCAACCAAGCCAACAAAGCCCCATAGCCTGTGAAGGAAGTGGATGTGGTTAATGCCTTCTTTGTCAAGATTGTGGGAGAGAAGGAAGGAGTCTCACTTGTAGCTTTCTTGCTTGCACAATGGGGGAATACACACAAGGGTAGAGGCTGAAAACAGTTTTCCTCTTCTTAGTTGTGTAAGCCAAAAGAACTCAAGTACAAAGAAATAGAAGAACCCTAGATATGGGTCTCAAACCAAACTCAACTAACTAAGGTGGCATACTAACTGAGCCACGAACTAGAGTAGATAAGGATAGCTATCATGTAGCTATTATTCAGGGGCGGTGTACCAACCGCATCTGCAACTGACAAGTCGGTGACATAAATACACAACGGTCACCCTGGCGTATCACGAGTGGAGCTCGATATCTCAACACTCCCCCTCGAGCTCAATCCCAATTCCTGCACACCAAGCAGGTCTCTGAACTTGCGCAGCTTCTCTGCGCCCAATGCCTTCGTGAATATGTCAGCTACCTGATCCTCTGTGCTGACATAAACTAGATCAATAAGACCTAGTAAAACCCTCTCTCGCACATAGTGATAATGCACCTCAATGTGCTTTGTTCTAGCATGATAGACTGGGTTATTTGCCAAGTGTATACTACTCATGTTGTCACAATAAATGACAACTGGCCCATCTGTAGACTGATGCATATCATAAAGTAGCTTATGCAACCAAGCTACCTCACATGCAGCCATTGCTGCACCCCTGTACTCAGCCTCTGTGCTCGACAAGGCAACTGTCTTCCAATGCATAGACCAAACTGTAATAATTCAATTCTTAAAGTCTTCATTTTCTTGAACTTGGTTTAACATTTTTCATTATGAAATTTATTTTTTTGTCTTGTTGATGTCTATCCCTCTAATCTTGAGAAATGGCATAAGTGATCGAGTCTATTGTTGATATTATTGATGTTATGCATGGTTCCATTAGAGAAGAAATTTACAAAGGTAGAAAGAAGATAGAGCTTGCAGATAATGAGATATTCTTTTATGACCATCTTTGTATTGTCCCCATGCAACCCAGCCAATGGGGACCAATATCCCCCTTTCTTTGCTCATTTTTTCAAGCTTTGAGTGGCCTTTGCTAAGTCTAGCTAGTGGTGAGGGCTATAGATGTAAAATATTTTTTGAGATATAAAGAACATTAAAACCTAATATCTCAAGGCGGCTAAGGAAAGTTACTTTGTTCATGTCTATTAATATATTTGTTGACTTATTTTCTAATGCTCAAATAAGAAGATCAAAGGCCATGCTTTCAGTGAAGAGACTAACATATGATCATGTCATACAACTTTTTGATGAGGGATGGGACACTAGGACAGAAGGAAAAATTATATGTAAGATAGATTAAGACTCTATAGATTTTAAATATTTTATTGCTACACAAAATTTCATCCTTAGCTTTTATTATAGTAGAGGACATTATGTTGGTGGTAGTTTCATTGCTTTAGACCAAAATCTTGATAATTTTAGTAAAGATCCTATTGTGGATCTTGATATTTGATTCAATGAAAACATTATTGCAATCCTAAAGGTTAGATAATTATGTATGCTACATCAAGTGAGGATGAATTTAGAGAATGAAGATATTGAACTACCATGCTTATTTATGTTCCAACTTAATAACAAATGAGCAAGCTTTTATATCATATTATATCCACTTAGGTGTATATCTAATGTTACTTCTTGATTAATAAAAAATTGTAATATATTTTTGAGAGATATCAATGAGGAGAGATAAAAATATACAATGCAAGGATATTGAAGAAAAGATCTCTTTTCTATCAATATTAAATACATATACAAATTTTGTGGTAAATTTTAATCACCCCCATCTCCATGACTTATACACACAAGGGCTTATAGAAGCAATGAGGCAAAGCTACTTCCTTTTTTGAGAATCTTTATTAGGAGAAGTGACATTCTTTCTAAGAGTCCTTTGGCCTTTCTTTGATGCTTTGGTTGCCTTGGATGTTGAAAACATAGCTTCACCTGCAGTAGTTACATACGCCTCCTTTTCTTCAATGTCCAAGCCCCCACTATTGCTCATTCTTGCCGATTGTATACAATTGACCATTATGTACTTCATGCCATTTGTTATTATATATCAACCATGCTTACTTGTATACTAGTAATTCCTTATAAATTGTTATACATTTGTAAAAAAATATTTTTAGTTCATTTTTTTTTTTACAATGGACTGCATTATTGTCATTAATAGACTATTTTACAACAAACCTCTATCTTAGAGTTTAGTATATTTCACATTACCTTTATAAGTTTATCATCATTGAGATAACTAAACTTAACAAATCTTCTAGCATTTGCAATTATTCTCCAGCCATAAGAGTGACTATCATCCTAATGAGGATACTACAATCAGCAATATAAAGTAAAACTATGTAACTTGTTTATGGTAGTTTATAGAATGAATTTTCTTATTATTTTTCAACCATTCAAATCAATACCTTATCGTAACTTATGTATTTTACATTATTGCAAGTAAATCAAAAGGCATGGGAGGCTTTTTCTCTAGCGCTTTAATCAATCTTTTTACAGCTTTGTAACAAAAAGATAAAATTTAGAGTAATTGTGAAGAATAAGATCAAAATGTTTAGAGTACTTGCCAAAAAAAAGATCAAAATATCAAGGATACCTTGGATTATATAACTTATAACTTGGCATTTCCATGGCTTTCTTTCATAAAATTGATGAAAAAACATTGCCTATCCACACAATCTATTCCAATTAGGCTCCCATGAGAACTGAAAACAAACATATTTCAATAATTTAGAAAAGCAAAACCTCATAAAATCTAACAAAATATCAAATTACTTACCTTTTATTGTATGGAATTAGAAGAACCTCAAGTTTCAAAGTCAATTGGACTAAACCAATAATCAAATGTACTTGCATCAAGCTCATTTCTCACATAGTATGAGATAGATAGATCAAAAATCTCTCTTTTTTGTTGTATATCACAAAGGGGAGCTCATGCATTACATACCTACCAAAGGAATGGAGATAGTGAGCATCGAGTGAGCATCAACACAAAAGACTATTGCTAAAAAAGTATAGTGAGTAAAAATAAAATTTGGTAGATTATACCTCATCCTAGCAAAAAGAATAGACTCATTTACTTCTCTTGTTTTATTCTTGAGGATTTAAATATAGCTAGAGTAAAAAAATACCATATTAGATCTTTCGTTAATATCACAAGGTAAAAAGTAACAAACATTAATTTAGCCCTTTAGGGTCAAACCTTTTAAGAAGGGAAGATAGCTCTTCTTCAAAAGATGAAAGTTTCTTTGCTTCCTTTTCGTTTGTCTTTTTACTTTTATACTCCCTCCATTTACCTGCGTACTCTTCTATGGCCTTTTCCTCTTTCTCATGTAGTCTTGTGTCCCTTTCATGGGTGAAATCTTCAACCTTAGGACCAATATCATATTTCTTTTTTCTATATGGAGGAACATTTAAAATAATGAAAGCCTTCACATTAGAAAGGGAGATTGGCTCAAGGACCTTTGAAAACCAATATCTCAGTCTCCTAAGAATTACCATGTCGTTGTCTGTAAGTGTAAGTTTATGTGCATGAGCAACACAAATATAGGAATCTTGAAAAACTAAATTCAAAAATCCTCTATAGCCTTTTGAATGCAATTCAGAGTTACCTTGTCCATCTAGAACTATCAAGACTATGCTTCTCACAAATTTCTTAGCCAAGCCTTTGAAAATGCACTTTAGAATTGAATTATCTAGAGTTGTCATTGTACTTCTAATCTCCTTTAGGCATCTAGGATGCTAGGAAAACCTTCTCCTTGGCTTTGGTTTCCTTTAAGTTTGGAAGACTTGGAGGAGTAATGGATCTTTGAAGTAAGACCTCTAAGGATTAACTTTTTGCTTCCTTGCACTGGCCTAAGATCTCCAGATATAACAAAAAATAACTCAAAATTAGGACATATCTCCAAAATCTTTGATATAATGTTATTTTTATTCACTTAGTGGTAAAAAAACACTCTTAAGATAGTCTCAATCCCATGTTGATTATATATTCACTATTTGATAATAAGTTCTTTTATCAAATGATAAAATCAAATTTCAATAATTGAGCAAAGTCATGCTATCATTCCAGCTCAAATTTCCATCGAACAGTGGTATTGATGACCCATAATAAAAGAATAATGTGTATAGTGTTTCCCAAATGTTGGCTTTTCTATTCCAATCTTGTCCATTATCAGCATGATCCTTAAACGTATTATGTAGGGACTTCCATTGATTGTATCTAATAGTTGAGCCACTATTTCTAGAGTTTATCTTACCAAGTCTCCCATGAAAGCCTAGGAACCTTCTAGCCTTCACTCCACCAATAGATGGCTTTTGGGGACACAACTACCATCCTTAGAATTTTGAAGATTTGGTTCAATAAAAACATTACCACCATGTCAATTTTCAAATAAGAAATTTTCAATATTTATTATAGCATCTATTCTAGCTAGTAATGGCTTTAGATTTCATGCAAATACTATATAAAGATAGACAAGCTTTTCAATTATCTCGCAAAGCGCATGAAGTGTACAGATATGGGCATTCACTAAAGGAATATCTAGGACTTGCTTAAATTGTGGATCCTTGTTGTGCCTAGAGGGAGAGCTATTCCAATTGCTTGAGTTAAACTCTATGGCTTAAGACATACAATATAGGCAAGGAGATCTAGAGTTGGCTCCCTTTGATACATTCTACATATATTTGAGTGTCCTTAAGTCACCAGCTATGTGCCACTTAATTTTATAGTTTTTGAATCCTTTAACAAATAGCTATTCTCTTGCTTGTTATCTCTTAATAACATCAAGTATTGGTGTTTAATGAAAAACCCAATACAATATATCAAAATCCTCTATATCTACTTTGAATGCTCCTAGCCACCAGATGTTGTGTTCTGATTGAACACTAAATAACATTGAGTGATTGCAATGATCATATGAAAGTGCTCTATTTGACAAGGCCATAAAGACCCTCTCTAGTTTTGTGCATTTCAAAATCTCACTTTCATTAAGTTTAACCATAAATCTAGCCACTCCTTGTGTCTCTTCTAGTGACAAGTCATAGAATCTAATCATTAAAAATTGTAGGGTGGGTAAGTCAAGGAAAAATTTGTTAAATTCATTAAATACAACTTCCTTTTCCTTGCCCTTGAAGCTAGCCTTGATATAGAAAGACTCACCTAGAATCTCCATCACTTTGTTATTCACTCTTTGTCTAATAGTTCTAACCACAGATGGCCTTGGAAGTATGCAATTGTGTAATTGTTCTTGCTTCATATTTGATTATAAAAGTTGAAAAAGTTGTACATAAGCATCTCAACTAATACCAATACTATCTAGTGTCTTCTGCACTAACTCAGTATCCAAAGAATAATCCTTTATAAATGACTCTAAGCATTTTTTCTTTGCCTTTTTAAATTTCTTCTTCTTTGAAATATATTTTAAAACTACTGAAGGAATAAGATGATAATACAATTAAGATGCTTTTAAAGAATCTCTTTCACTAACACTTGGTCAAAGAAGAGACCTAAATAAAATTAACTTCATAAATCAATACAATTAATTATAAACCAAGAAATATTTAATATTTTTAAAATAAAAAAAGGTACGTTGGTGCTTGGATTATTTTATTACAACCACCTCCTCCATGTTTCAGACTCTCAATATGTTTAAGAGCATCTCGTTGATTTCAAAGGTCTAAAATAGTTTGCTTTCGTTGATAATATTTTATGTGTTTCTCCAACAAATGAATTCTCTGTTGTGAGAGTCCTCTAGCTTACGCAACAACTCATTATTATGTTCTGATAAAAGATGGTTCTGCAACATGAGGATATCTTTTTCTACAACTAAGTTAAATGTACAACCTATAAACCCATTATAACCATCACCAATAAACCTTAATAATGAAGAGCTATTATAGAAAGGCAAAGTGCTACTTTTGCTAGGATCTTTTGGATATAGCCTGTCATCTAACCAGAGATCAAGCTTCTTCTTTCCTTCAAACTTGAGTATATGTTTCATAGACTCTATAATAGTAATTGATTTTGTTCTCTTCCTTATTGGTTCATACTCAATATCCAGCTTAATATGAATATGATAGAGAGGTCTTTTACTAGAGCTATAGAGATCATTGGATGATTGATCCATATGTAAGGATGTGATTAGAAGATTGAATTGAAAAACTATGCGAATTAGAAACAAGAAGGAAAACAAAGAAGAAACTAGTAAGGATGGGAAAGAAAGAAGAGAGTGAGAATGGAGGGAAGTAATCAAACATTAAAAAAAATTCAAATTGAATATTAGTTTTCACTTTAATGAGGATGAGTAAGATTCTCATTATGATAATCTTTGTCACCTTTATGGTGGTCTAGATTTCTTGTTTTGATTTGACCACGAGAATTTTATGAGAATGAATTATTAATATATTTACTTACCAAAATATTAAACTTTTTAAAAATCTAAAAAAAATTGTATTTTCTAAAATATTTTCTCTCTCTAGGATTGCTTAAGAGCATTTTCAAGACCTCAAAACTCCCCTAATGGCTTAGAATTTGGAAAGAGCAGGAACAGATGGCCATGAGGTTGTCTCAATGCTAGAGTCAAGGCATAGAAAAAATGGAGAAAAATGTGAGGCTTGGGAGGAAAAGACTGCTAGAAGAATCAAAGACCTTGTCGAATGCCTTGCCTTGTCGGAAAGTAAACGAATCATGGCATTGGCAAGGGCGGAAGTAATAGAGACAAGTCTTGAAGTCCAATAGTAAGCCTTCCTAAATATGGTCCTGCATGTGACCTAGGTTGAGGGGGCTGAGGATACAATATAAGGGATAAGGAGGAAGCTTGAACTTACAAGATGAGCCATGAAACATAGTCTCCATGAAAAGGCACCAAAAGAGAGCACTAGCCTTAGTAGCATGGAGCAGTAACAACGATACTTGAGAGGCAGGTTGGACTCTCGCAAAGGAGCTAGAAGAATTAGAATTAGGAGAGCCAGAACAACAAGCTCAACCATCCATTGCAGCCCCAACAAAACCGCCAAGAGAAGAAGGGCTAGAATTTGAGTGAGGCCAAGACAAGGAAGAGAAACCATGCGAGTCGAGCCTAGCACAACATGTGTAAGCACAAAGAGAAGAGTAAGGTGAGGAAGCCACCCCTGAGAGAGTTGTGGAAAGGAAGTGCATGCAAAAAGAGTAGGTGGATCTCTCACAAAGGAGACTCCAAGAAAAGCTACAACATGTTCTTGAGGCCCAGATTCCACAAGGAGAGGAATACTATCTTGTAAAATGGGCCTAGGAACTACTTGTCTAAGAGCAACGGGAGAACAAATGCCAACCATTCGACTTCTACTTCCAATACCCTCACTCCTTGGACATGGTCTTGTCTCTAAGAGTGGTGGAGTAGGTGATCTAACTTGCTCAACAACCAAGGAATAAATGGACAGCGGAAAGAGTAATATATCCTACAATGTGGTAGAGAGAGCATGCAGACTATTGACAGGACAAGGTTCGGGAGATTACAAAGACCACCAAAAGATACAAAGCCCAATCGCAATGGTGGCGAGGTGTCTAGGACTCCAACCTTGATGCTTGGATGGACTTCTACAACACCATACTAGAGGAGTACGATGATTCCACCTACATGTCATATCCATGGAGAATAGGAGCAAATTATAACCTAGATATTCATGATAGGTATGATTTTCCAAGAATCTACAACGTAAATGCAGGGAGTCTAAAGGAGTGCCTAATCTTCATCGAGGAGGATATTCGCCCATCCATCACACTATTCCTCAATGAATTTTCATCCTGCTCTGACCCCACCTAGTGTGCTCCCTCCCATGTATTAAATAAATAAAAAAGGCAGGGTCAAGGCAGTATAAAAATTCATTGAGCAAGTGCATGATGGATGGGTGGATGTCCTACTTGGTGAAGATTAGGTACTCCTCTTGACTCCTCCCATTCACATTGTAGATCCTTGGCTAATCATACTTACAGTAAATTAGAATAGCATAAAAGAGGTATTGGTGCAACATGTGTTTATGCATAGAGAGCTACATTTGGAATCTAGAATTTCAAATCTTCCAATGCATAGACCAAATTGTAATAATTTGATTCTTGAAGTCTTCATTTTATTGAACTTGGTTTAATATTTTTCATTATAAAACTTGTTTTTTTGTCTTGTTGATGTCTATCCCTCAAATCTTGAGAAATGACACAAGTGATTGAGTCTATTGTTGATATTATTGATACTATGCATGGTTTGATTAGAGAAGAAATGTACATAGGTAGAAAGAAGATAGAGCTTGCAGATAATGAAATATTCTTTTATGACCATCTTTGTATTGTCCCCATTCAACCCAGCCGATGGGGACCAATATCCCCCATCCTTTGCTCATTTTTTCAAGCTTTGAGTGGCTTTTGCCACCGGCTACTAGTGATGGCTAGAGATGTAAAATATTTTTTGAGATATAGAGAGCATTAAAACCTAATATCTCAAGTAGGCTAAGGAAAGTTACTTTGTTCATGTCTATTAATATATTTGTCAATTTCTTTTCTAATACTCAAATAAGAATATGAAAGGCCATGCTTTCAATGAAGAGACTAACATATGATCATGTCATACAATTTGTTGATGAGGGATGGGACACTAAGACAAAAGGAAAATGTATATGTAAGATAGATTAAGACTCTATAGCTATTAAATATATTATTGCTACTAAAAATTTCATCCTTAGCTTTTATTATAGTAGAGGACATTATGTTGGCGGTAGTTTGGTTACTTTAGATCAAAATATTGATAATTTTAGTAAAGATCCTATTGTGGATCTTCATATTTGATTCAATGAGAACATTATTGCAATCCTAAAGGTTAGATAATTATGTATGCTACATCAATTGAGGATGGATTTATAGAATGAAGATATTGAACTACCGTTGTCAAATGTTCCAACTTAATAACAAACAAGTAAGTATTTATATCATATAATATCCACTTAGGTATGTATTTGATATTACTTTCTAATTAATAAGAAATTGTAATATATTATTAAGAGATATCGATGAGGAGAGAGAAAAATATACAATGCAAGGATATTGAAGAAAAGATCTCTTTACTATCAATATAAAATACATATACAAATTTTGTGATAAATTTTTATCACCCCCATCTCCATGACTTATACACACAAGGGCTTACACAAGCAATGAGACAAAGCTACTTCCTTTTTTGAGAACCTTTATTAGGATCAGGGATATTCTTTCTAGGAGTCCTTTGGCCTTTCTTTGATGCTTTGGTTGCCTTGGATGTTGAAGACATAGCTTCACGTGCTGCAGTTACATACACCTCCTCTTCTTCAATGTCAAAGTCCCCACTATTGTCCATTCTTGCCGATTGCATACAATCAACCATTCTGTACTTCATGAAATTTTCTCTTATATATCAAATATGATTACTTGTATAGTAATTCCTTATAACTTGTTATACATTTGTAATAAAATATTTTTAGTTCTTTTTTTTTTTACAATGGACTACATTAATGTCATTTATAGACTATTTTGCAACAAACCTCTATCTTAGAGTTTAGTATCTTTCACATTACATTTATAAGTTAATCATTATAGAGATAAGTAAACTTAACAAATCTTCTAGCATTTTCAATTACTCCCCACAAGAGTGACTATCATCCTAATGAGGATACTGCAATCAACAATATAAAGTAAAACTATGTAACTTGTTTATGGTAGTTTATAGAATGAAATTTCTTATTATTTTTCAACCATTCAAATCAATACCTTATCGTAACTTATGTATTTTACATTATTGCAAGTAAATCAAAAGGCATGGGAGGCTTTTTCTCTAGCTCTTTAATCAATCTTTGTACAACTCTGTACCAAAAAGATAATAAAATTTAAAGCAATTGTAAAGAAAAAGCTCAAAATATTTAGAGTACTTGCCAAAAGAAAGATCAAAATATCAAGGAGACCTTGGATTATATAACTTATAACTTGGCATTTCCACGGCTTTCTTTCATAAAATTGATGAAAAAGCATGGCCTCTCCACACAATCTATTCCAATTAGGCTCCCATGATAACTGAAAACAAACATATTTCAATAATTTAGATAACAAAAACCTCATAAAATCTAACAGAATATCAAATTACTTACTTTTCATTGTATGGAATTAGAAGAACCTCAAGTTTCAAAGTTAATTGGATTAAACCGATGATCAAATGTACTTGCATCAAGCTTCTAGTAAATAACAATAGCATAAAAGAGTGAGGGTATAGAAAGGAGAAGCCAAATGATTGGCATTTGTTCTCCCATTGCTCCCAGAAAGCCTCTTCTTGGGCCCAGTTTATAGGATAGCATTCCTCTCTTTGCAAAGTTTGGACATCAAGAACTTCATGTGGCCTTGCTTGGAGTCTCCTTCATGTGAGCTCCACTTGCTCTCTTTGCATGCACTTCATTTCCACAACCCTCTCAATGGCAGCTTTCTCACCCTACTCTTTTGTTTGTGCTTGCACCTGTGGTGCTAGGATTGGGTCTCATGGTTTCTCTTCCTCGTCTTGGTCTCACTTGAAGTCTCATCCTTCTTCTCTTGGTGCTTCCATTGGGGCTGCAATGGATGGATGAGCTTGTTGTTATGGCTCTCCAAATCTTAATTCTTCCAACTCCTTTGTTGAGAGCCCATCCTGCCTCAGGTATTGTTATAGCTACTACGTGCTTAGGCCAATGCTCTCTTTTGGTGCCTTTTCATGGAGACTGTATCTCACAACTCATCTTGTAAGTTCCAGCTTCCTCCTTAGCCCTTATTATGTATCCTTGCCCTCAACGTGGGTCACCAGATGTAGGACTGTGTTAAGGAAGGCTTGATGTTGGAATTCAAGACCTACCTCCTCAGCTTTCACCCTTGCCAATGCGATGATTCATTCTCTTTTTGCCAAGGCAAGGCATTCGACAAGGTCTTAGAGTCTTCCAACAGTCTTTTCCTCCAACACCATATCGGGGAATATGGAAATTTCCCATAAGTTTAGGACACGTGGTCAAATATTTGAATTTGTCATAGCTTGAACACTATAACTCCAAATCAAGTAGTCTATAGCTTAGTGGATTCCATTTTTCAAGTGCTCTCAATGATAGGTCCCATCATATGGTTTTGAGAAACTTCTGGGCATGTGATCTGGGTGCCACCTTTTTAGTATTAAGAAAATGGGAATTGGGAGATTCCCAAACCCACTAATATTGTGTTCTTCCAAGCCTTGGCCTTTTTCTCCATCCTTTCTTTGCCTTGATTTTGGCATTGAGACAACATCATGACCATCTGTTCCTACTCTTTCCTGATATCGAGCATCTCTTCTTTCTATGTCTAAGGTGATTCACTTACTCTGTTAGTCGTTCTTGCTCTAGGAGAGCCACATGGATTTGGTTTTCCACCTATGTCAGCTTTTGGCTCTGATACCATCTCTTTGTGCCTTAGCCTCATGTAGTTCCTTTAGTAGTTGTTCCTTTTGTTGTTTCTCCTTACAACACTCTATGTGGGCCTCAGTCCTTACTCTTTCCAATTCCTCAACAAGGTCATCTCTGATTTTATTCAATTGATTGAGGTATTCTTGTATCTTCTTGTTCTGAAAACCCCTCCTCCAATATCATTTCTTCTCCTCTTTTCTCACCTTGGGGCTCTTTTACATCCTTCTCCTCCTTTGTCCCTTCTAGACCCTTTTTGGCTTCCAACTCCTTCCTTGCATCAATTATTTGCATTTGCTGGGTAGCTATTTGTCATGTTTTTTTGAGTTGATAAGCCAAGAATGCTTCTCATTCTGTTTCCAACTTCGCTACTATTGCCCTCCTCTCTTATTGAATCAGTCTTTCTAGTTTTGGACGTATTCATTATACTATACCGACCTTGGTTGAGGGTATGGACATAGTTGAGGATTCTACCTTGGCCTTCTTCAGGTCTTTTGTTGATTCTGTATCCAACAGAAAACCTCTTCATTCCTGGCAGCGGTAGGGCATCTCCACTGGGTGTTGGACCAAGCTACTACATCATGTTGACTAGGTATTGTACCCAAGCCATCACATTACTTTGGTTCACCATTGTGTCTATGGTCTCTTGTGTAGTGGTAGTGGTGGCAACCATGATGGGCAGGGGCGGGTCTAATGGGGCCTTCTCTTTGCCTTCCACTATAGGCCCTCAAGCCACTTCTACCTCTCTAGAGCTAGTACCAAGTACGTCTTTTAGTCTCCTCCTAGCCAAATCTTATATTTGGGAGGGTTGCTTGATTGATAGCCTAATGGCAAGAGCCATGTACTCATCCTTTTCTTTCTTTAGTCTTTCCTCCTCTTGTTGCTTCTTCCTTCATTCTTCATCCAACCTTTTGTACTCTTCTTTTGCCTTTTGTAGACATTTCTCCTCTTCTTCCTACTTCTTCTTCTGTTCCTCCTCTAGCTTCCTCGATTTCTTCTATATGGCTACTAAGACTTTGTCCTCCCCTATTGTGGTTTCATTCTTATTGCCTAGAATTTTTAACATGATTTTTCCCTGCTCCCCCTGGCTTGATGGGACCAAACCCTCCCCACCTTACTCACCTACTAGTCCTTTCACTTGAATCCTTCTGTTGCTGTTGTACTTGGAGTGGAGCTCCTTTTTTCCATGTAGCTTGCTCTGCTTTCTCTTTCTATGGCTTTCTAGCTTCTTTGTCTCGCGCGTTTCTCACTTTTGGAGACATTGACGAGCTTTTTCTGACTAGGGAGAGGTGTTGCTCTTGAATAGGAGATCTCTTCGAAGTCTCCCTTACTTTTTCTTCCCTTTCCATCTCTCCTATGGCTTCTTGGATGATGGCCATCAACACCCCTTTAAACCCTATCATGGATGCTTTCAATCCATGTGTTTTTCTATCCAATTTAGTCATGGTGAGTAGCGACTCACATCTTGCAAATCTTTGGCTTAATAACAATGCCTTAATTGATAGTTCACTTCATCTAGGGCCCTTGCAACGATGCTTTCAAGCATCGGCACTGTTATCCATGTCATTGTTAGATATGCTCAATGCCCCACCCTCATAAGGTGAGACTAATGATCCATGGTGCTCAAAGTTGTAAGGCCCCCATTATGAGGAGAAGCCAAATGTGAGCTCGGATATTGGTTGAGTCATGACTTGTATATAAGATGAGGTCTATGTGATCGGATGGCAAAAAGGTGACCATTGTGGGTCTAATCTTTGGGTTGGACTAAGTAGTTAAGCTGGTAGCAACTCGAGGTACATTGCATCGAGTTGCGGGGTAAGGGAGTTGAAAGGGGCCTCTATTTTGGAGTCCGGGGGCCATGGAAGTGGCCCCTGGCTGGGGGTACCTAGAATATTCTCTGGCCGACTAGTGGAGGCTCATATGGTAGGTCGGTCACGCGGACCTAACCGTCTTCGCGGGCTATAAAAGCTAAACCCCTTCACAGCCATCAATCCTCTATCTTTCACCCAATCAGAGTTGTTCCAGCTAGCCTTAAGCTCTTCACCTATCTTCTGTCTAGATCGCCATCTAAACTTCATTGTGGAAGCGCACGGGTAGACAGAGCTATCTCTATATCAGTTATTTGGAGCTAAAGAAATTTTCTAATTCTCCTCTTATGTGTTGTGTACTCTCTATCTCTATCTCTTTCTCAGATTCTGTTCACTATGCCATGTAATTTTTACAACCATGAGTGTGTTGTATCAGTGACTTGAGAGAGGGGCATACACCATCTTTGCTTATAACTGGATGACCAGGTCAAGGATGTGTGCAAGACTAATCCCATCATTGGTGTGCACCATTGTCTTCAACATCTTTAGCATGCTGTAAACGTCCCTCTTAAGTCTCGTTCCCTATGTGTTTGCCAAACCTAATGCCTTCTCCACTATTTCAAGGCTAAGTGAGAGCAGCATTTAAACACCTGTGAAGTGCCGAAAAGGAGCAAACTAATGTAAATTTAATGCGGGAATTCAAAAGCTGATGGAAGAGGAACATGATGATTCAACAATTTTAAGAGATCGAGAAAGACGAAAATGCAAAGCTTTGGCCATTTCGGTGGTTGCCAATGTTTTGTAAAATTTTTGAGGCTCAGACTAAACAAAGATACCTTCTTAGCTGTTCGAAATGTCAAGCCGGACATGCAAGATTTTTTAGATTCACAATCGGTCACTAGACGAAGGAATGTGAGAAGCCAGACAATTCAAAGGTAAAAAATTTGACCAAAAGAGGAAAACAAAATAGGCATGGCCTTTAGGGGCCCAAAGGCCCCTAATTTTTTTCAAGGGGGGAGGATGCTGTTTCAAAAACGGTGTGAGCAGACGCACCCCCCTCATGGCATCATTTTGATGGAGGAGGGATTGGGGGCTTGAGAACAACCCACCCAACATATCAATCCCATTGATTTCTTGATTTTTCCAATCTCCATTTCCGCTTTTCGAATGCAAAATGATAGCCTAGCGGAGAAGATGTAGAATCCAATCTTGATTCTATGGGAGAAGGGGTGGGGTTTGATAAAATATACTGATGGAATGATGGTGCTAGAGTAAAGGAGATCATAGATCAAGTTGTGAGAGAGCGTCAGCGACCTCCCAACCATGAAATACGCACCTCCAAAAGCGTGATTCTATGCGTAAGTAGTAGATTTCTTTGTTGTATGATAGATGTTTGATGAAATTATTTGTAAATGGTTTCCTTTGGTTCTTAATTCTGAAATATTTTAGAAATCTTGAAATAAACCAACAAATTTAGTCATATAATAATTTATACCAAAACACACAAAATCCACAATTATATGATTTTCATAAAAATGATGAATTTTGGGGATTTTGTTGTGTCATTTTGGGGTTCACGTGGATGAGAAATGAATATAAAATCAATGATTGTGATTAGTCCCAATCCATACATAAAAAATATCAAAATTTGTATCTAAATAAATAAAGAAAAACAGTAGAAAATATAAAAAATTAGGTTTTTGAATTAGAAACTTAAGAAAAAATATACTTTATGTTTGTGGATGTATGATATGACTGGAGAATAAGGGATAAGTCTCATTTCAGCCTTGTCTGTATGTTAAAGTATAGTTTTTGCCGCTTTTATAAGAAAACACATGAAAAAACTGCTTCCTACACATGCATAATCTAAACGGTAGGGAGAAGGAAGGATTTTGAGGGTGAGTAATGACTAATAAGGTTCTAAATTTTGATCTTTTGCTGATGCATGGCATATAAGACATTCATGGTTTAAGTGTACGAGAGCCTAGTAGTACGAGAATGATTGGTGCTAACCTTAGCAATGCAACATTACGTGTAGACTGAAATCATTGAAAGAAATGTCTTTCCACCTCATGATATTGATTTCTAAATGATAAAATGATTGAGCAGTATGGTTCATACACAATTTCATTGCATGCAACTAATGGTGTCATTCCTGGATGCATTGCAATTGTATTCATGTATATGACCTATGTTGAGTATCTGAGATACCTAAGCTGTAGGTTTAGACGATTGATTTCATTAGGGACCATCTAGTGAGAAAAATATCTATATCTCCAAGAACATTTGAAAACAAGAGTGGAGTTTGTGACATATGTGCTTTTTGTGTTAGCGATGCATTGAGGGACCAATCCTGGAGGTGTAGGAGAGCTGCAATGGGGCCGTGGCATTCATCTGAGGGGCGCCTCCTTCTATTTGTGCTTATGAGGTGTTTTACACCAATATATGTGTGGAAAACCCCTCTAAGGAGTGTGGGGAAGCCTTAATCATTGGATTACAATCGAAAATAAATGCAAAATGTATCGTAGAAGTTAGAGAAATGTGTCCCTTAGACACTCCTGGCCGCGAGGCCAAGAGGATGTGTTCTTTGAGTGTAGAGAGGCCCAACTAGTGCTTAGAGCCAGTGTCCAGACCCATTTTAGATCCCGAGAGGTTGTACATTTGCCGAGAGCCACTAATAAGTGGTGGTTTTGGAATCTTGGTCAATAGGGACCGATTCATTAGTGTATACCAAAAGTTAGTGAGATAGACTTACAAGATCCTCAAGTAGAGCTTCAAAAGCAAGAAAGAGCTGAATGGGCTAGTTAACGGGCCGAAATAATTAAAATATATTCTCCACAAAGGATTGTTTCAATATCCTTACAAGTGTAGGGTCTTAGTAAACCTAGCTCGACGCATAGTCCGTCAGGGGGAGGAAGCTCTAGTACTTCCCCCCTTTCAATTAGTATGTCCACTTTCAGTGGAGTGATAGTTCCAATTGTTCAAACTCCTTTAGCGAATTTGGTTATTACAATGGTGCAATCCATTGCAATCCTAGGAAGGACGTCGTACTTGCCAGCCTTTGGGTTTCCTCTACCCATTTTTAATGGGTTAACTAAGGAAGATGCAAAACTACATATCAATGAGTTCCAAAAGTTAATGGTTAACTGTCGAATCTAAGATGAGGGACACTTGATCATGCTTTTCAACATGACTATGAAAGGACAAGTTGCAGTATGGTATCATAGTTCCTAGAGGCTAGAACCATAACTAGGATTAACTTATTCTTTGTGGCCTTTTGAAGAGAGTTTGCCCCTGAAAGGGGAGGTTAGTGTATTGGCTACGTGTCCTCAATGTTGTATACACATCAAGAACCTCACAAGAATGTCTATGGGTATGCCAAGAAACTCAAGGATGTATGGTGTAAGTTGCAAACCTATATTTCTATTCCAGCTGATGCTTAGTTGCAATACTTTTTGAATGGGCTAGACTTTAATATTCAAGTGCAGTTGAGCATTGTTCCTCTTTTCGATGTTGATATAGCTATTACACGAGCAAAAGAGGTAGAATTGCAATTACAAGTGGCTTATGCCCCTAGGGGAAACTGGAATTCGAGTTTAGGGTTTGCAAATACTTTAGCATTGACGAATGGAGGTGAAGGGATGCCCATGAGTCCTCATAATAAGAGAGAAATCATAATTCCAAATGTGCACATGCTGCCAACTCCTCCTAGTGTGACCATGCCTATGACTAGTCAGATGACTCTACCAACTGTTGGAAAGCCAACGATAAATCCTACCGTTGTTCTAGGGAATCAACAGTCATAATCCCCAATCAAGTAATTGGGCCAATAGAATGATAGGTAGATGATCATGGAGTCAAGTGCCTCAAATGCACTATACTGATATGATAAGTGAACAATATAGACAAATAGTCATTGATGCCAATTTCCTTAAGAAGTAGCAGAATTTGATAGAGAGTTGACGCCTTGAAGAGAGTGCCCTCTCAAGATTCAGCTGCAAGTGGTGTGGTGGCCAACATTTCCCTAGGAATTGTCCAAATGTTAAATGTGACATATGTGGGAAGCGCGGCCATTTAGCTAGTATCTATTGGGGTAAAATTAGCTCTCTCTAGCAAGGAAATAAATAGCTAGGACCAATTAATCATTGAGTGCAAGGGAATAATCTCCAGCAAGATGAATGACCGAAACAAATATTACAAAGAGAGAAAGCTATGGTAGAGGAGCTACCTAATGGCAATGGAGTTAGCACTATAGAAGTTTTTAATGTCAATGACACAAAAGCTTCTAATCTACAGGTTATTACGAGAGGTCAAAGGGGTAAAGAAGTCGACAAAGCCAAGGCAAAACGTATCGAGGAAAAACCCAAGAAAAATGATAAGGGGATGCAAATCCTTAATCCCAGTATGGAAGGCAGATCTCTCAAGGCCGTAGATGGTAAAGCCAACCCCAAGAATGAAAAGGAGTCACCAAAGAAAAAGACAAAAGCCAAGAGAGAAGAACCAAACCCCATTAAAAGACCAAAAGAGAGAATGGTCTAGCGAGAAAAACGAGCTCTTACTAGCTATCATGAATTCGATTTAGTGATTTCTCTTTACAAAGTTAAGCTAGATGTAAATCTTCTATAGTTGATTAAGTTATCTCCAGCAGTGCGCAAGGAATTTAAGAAGATTTTGCACACTGGGTGTATCGTTGAGCCCTTGGGAATAGTAGAGTAGGAGATGGTTGGTTTGAGCATGCTGAAAGCATTGTCTGAGGGTAGCAACATATGTTGATGGAATATTAGTGGACCATACTATTGTGGACACAGGTTCATCTATCAACATTATGAGTTTGAAATTGATGGAGAGGCTGGGATTAGAAATAAAAAAATATGCCTCCATGATTCTCCAAATGGCTGATGATAGTTTAAGATAACCTGAAGGTTGCATTACTAAAGTCCATGTGATTATTGCCAATGTACAATGCATTTTGGACTTTAGGGTCATTAGGTTTGCTGGGCAACCTAGCTATCAAGTATTGCTAAGTAAGCCATGGATTTTACAAGCAGACTGTGAGGTTGATTTACCCACTAGGCAATTGATCTTTGGTCGAGGTGATAGAATTATAGTAGTAGATTCCTATCCTGAATCTTCTTAGAGTTAGAGAGTTCCTTTATCTTCATCAAAGTTGAATATGCTAGATGCTTTATCTGCTAGTGAGATGTCATCAAGTGACGAGTCCAATGAGGGGTCTACTACCGAAGATATCTACTAAGTGACTTTGAATGAGACAATAGAGGCTTATGAGAGGATAAGGGATGGGGGTATAATTGAGCTTGACCTTGGTATAATGAATGATTCACAACCAATTAAATTAGGGTCCATGCTCAGTTTGGAAGAAAGGAATAACTATGTGTCCTTGATTCAAGAATTCTGCGATATCTTTGGAGTTATGATCAGAGTTGAGAGGCATTCCTCCAAGCCTCTAGCTATTCATATGATTCCTTTGAAGTAAGGTAGCCACCTTGTGTGACAGAAAGTAAGGCATACGCCTTTCAAATTAAGGGATGGGGTATTCTACGAATTAACAAAGCTATGAAAGGCTGGCTTGATATTTTTGATTCAACTCACAGAATGGTGTTCACTAGTTGTTATCAGGAAGAAGAAGAACAATCACATTTGGCTTTACATAGATTTCAAAGAGCTTAATAAGAAGATGGTTAAGGAATACTACATGTTACCATTCATTGATCAAATTTTGGATTAGTTAGCAAGTAAGAAAATCTATTCATTTATGGATTGCTTTGGTGGATATAACCAGATGGCTATTGCGGAGGAAGACAAATTGAAAACAACATTTATCACGGTACCTTTACGCATCATGTGATGGCCTTTGGTCTATGCAATGCACCTAGGTCTTGGAATGAATAGTTGATAAGAACTTTGGTGATATCTGCATAGAGGAGTTAAAAGTCTGTACCCTTGCTACCCTTAACTTTGTAGTTGCTACCTCTATGTCTTCTGACTTTCTTTCTAACTGTCTAATGCGTAAGACCAACAACTCCTCTTGATTCAACTCGTCCTTCTAAGGTAACACACTCCATGTGACTGTCATCTCTTCCATTGGCATGATAGGTTTTTGACCATACATCAATTCTGTAGGCATATATCCTGTAACAACACTATGAGTTGTTTTGTCAGCCCACAAAGCATAAGGGAGCAATCGTGGCCACTCTTTTACCTTCTCTCCACATGCTTTTGCCAATGCCTTCGCAATAGGTGGGTGACCTCTTTCACTTTTTCCATTTCCTTTAGGGTTATAGGCTGAAGTTAAAGCAAGCTTTATCCCCAACCGTGCAAAGAAATCATGAGCTTCATTTGCATCCAACTCACCCCTATTTGTTGTAATTTTTCCCACACAACCATACCGACAAAAGATCTCTTCTAAGAGAAAAGTACACACATCATTTGTTGTCTAAGTACGTAAAGCTTTCCCTTCCACTTGATTAGTCAAGTCTTCATGAGCAAGCACAAGATACCTCATTTGCCAAAGACATGTAGGCATTGTGACCAAATCCACTACCCACTTAAAATGAAGAGATAATGGATATGTGGGTTGCAATCCATCCCGATGTCTCACAGATGAATACATTTGACATGTCGTACATGTTTCCACAAAGTGAGAAACATCCTTATACATACCCTGCCACCAATATCTTTCTTTGATCTTTGTGAAAGTACCCCAAACACCTCTATGACTAGCCCAGAAGCTTTCATGAAATTCTTGCATTACTTTTACTTGTGAAGCTTTGTCACCCAAAACTCGCATTGGCATACCCTGTTTCTTTTTAACATGTTTCCATAAGTATCTATCTTTTAAAAAAACCCATACGTTTTCCTATTGATTTTCTTAAACTCCTCATTTGACCATTCATCTCTCTTTGTTAATGTACTGAGGTATTCACAATTTCTTAGCCACTCTCATGTATATTTGCCTTCCAGAAACACTTCTACGCAAGATACAAAACATCTAAAGTGTCTTCTCTTTGTTGTCCAAGCTTCTGTTAATGCTGTAGCAACACCTTGCATTGCTAAATTTACTCTTACAACATCATTTTCAACCATAAGAAAGTCATATTCTTCCTCCTCATCCATCATCCCATCTTCATTCTCATAATATGCTAGAGATAACATGTCTACCACTAGGTTATCTCTTCCTGCAATATGCTGAAATTCAGGGTTCAAAGATTTGATGCATGCAATCCACTGGAGCATAGCAATGTCCGGAGTAGCACAACTAGTAATCATACCCAATACCAGTAAACAATTGGTCTCAATGACTACATGAGCACCCATAAAATACTCCTTATCACATTTAAGGGCTATCACAATTCCCCATAATTCTCTTTTAACCTGTGGATATCTTCTCTATTGTTCAATCAATACTTTCGCACCAAAGCGAATTGCATATCTTTGTCCTTCCTCATCATCTTGCCCAATTGCCCATCCAATTCCGATTGGGCTTGTATCAACAGTAATAATGATAGGCTTTCCATGTGAATAGTCAGCCTTTCTCAATGTAGGAGCAGATTTTAAGAGTTGCTTTAATTTCTTCATTTTTCTTTCCCAATGAAAATTTGGACCTTTTCTTAGAAGCTGATAAAGAGCATTGGCTATATGTGCAAAGTGAGGAATCCATATCAAATAGAACACACATGCACCCAAGAATCTACGCACCTTTGATACATTCATGCATACATCTTGCATTCTATCAATCCCATCTATTTTTGCTGGTGATGGCCTTCGCCCATAAGGCCCACACATATTCCCAACAATCAAAATCTCTTTAACTCCAAAGACAAAATTTTGTCCAGAAAGAGTTAAATGCACCTCTTCTAGACGTGTCAAAGTCCTCTCACAATCCACAATATGGTCTCCAACAAACTGTCTGCATCCATGAGCATCCATCTCTTCATTCTTTTCATCCACTGCAGACCCTTTGATTGAAACATCATCCAAGAAGGGCATAGTCAATTGTGGTATAAAATCCCCGAGTACCCTATTCATAGCATTTGTTATATGTGCCACTGAGTTTGTTGCACCCTACGGGAGAGTACACATCCGTACTAACCCCAAAGGAGTCTTCATGGTTGTGATATCCCTACTTTCAATTGCAAGCTGAAATTTATCATAACCCAAGTAAAAGATCACCCAAAGAATAGATCACACTGCCTGCAAAAGCCTCTGCAAATTCATCAACTACAGGACCTGCACCCACATTTATTATGGTCACTTTATTGACCGGTTGCATGTCTTAAATAAATCTCAAAGCCCCATTCTTTTTGGGCACAGTAAACCAACAATTTGAGTACGGGGCTGAAGAAGGATCCAAGAACTTCGTGTGAATCTTTTCATTTAGTAAATCCATCAGCTTTGGAAAGTAAGCTTTAGGCACTGGAATAGGCCTCAAGTTCCATGGTACATGTGGCACAGTAAATATGACCATAGGAAAGACAACATTTGGATCCACACAACCTATTTCACTTGGATGAAATGTAAATGCCTTCCCATGTCTAGCCAACATCTGCATAAAAGAATCTCTCTCAGCAGGCAAAAGAAACCCTTCTGCACCAACTTTCAATTCCTGTAATGTTTCAGATGTAAACTGATGACCTATATCTTTAGGATCTCGTAAGCTTGGATGCCTTGACACTTTTTCATACATACCCTCACTCTCTGGTGAAAGTGGCAAAGCAATTGTTTTCACCTTTTTGTCAATTGTCTTATACTTTGTCTCCATAAGTGCTTCAGCCCATTGTAATCCTTCCTGCTCAGTAAACAATGCTATAACATCATACATATCCAAAGAACATACTAACAACACTCTATTTTTAGTCTCATTTTCTGCATGTATAGTTGTTGAAATTTTAGCCATAGTATCAGTAATATTCAATCCATAAAAGATGCCTGAATGCCATAATTTTTAGCTAACAACCCCAATTCTCTCAGTTTCTTAGTAGCCCATTTCATAGATATGCGTTCAGCCCTATACATAGCTTCCATAGGCTTAAACCAACATGAACTGTTTGCTATAAAATGAGAATTACCAATAGTAAATACATGCTTCATTTCATCAAGAGGGGAGTACACCCACCACTGAACATCACTACTGTAGCCCCGCATTACAGTAGTGCTTAATGAAAATCCAGGTCTTTGAATTCCCTTGCATTTGGAACCAAAGGGGACTCTGGAAGTGTATCCCGATTTCTAGGATGATTAACACAAATAGTAAGAAATTGGACTACTTTTCTCCCATCTTTGCTTCTTACTCTTGCATAAGCAGAATCATCATTAAGCACCATTGTTTCCATATGCACACTTGTAGTATAGGGCTGTCCCAAAATCACTGCATATGAGGAATTATCTTGCACAAAGAAGTGTTGCTCTTCCTGTACATCACCAATCGTCACTTTTACATTAGGACATGCAGCATAGAGCTCCCCTGAAGAATTATTTGCAGCCCTCATTCGCCAACCATGATCAGTGTCTACAAGCCATGCACCATTTTCATACAATCCCTGCTCAATGACATTTATCTCAAACCATGGTCAAGTAAAGAAACACAAGGAGTTTCACATTTCCCTATTTTCACTACTGTTTTAGTGGTAGCTCTAGCCCAATGATTTCTTGTGTAGTGACTTTGAGGAATAAATCCTAGAGTCTCTTCTCCATATTGTTGCATTTGCCTTACTCCACCATGCATATTGCTACAAGACAATGCATTTTCAACCACTTTCTTCTCTTTTCCACATGCTCTCCATTGATTAGTAGCATCCTGCATAGACAATCATGTACTTACTTCATGCTCATATTTAGCCTGAATACCCAACAAACCAGTTTCCTCTTCAAATTGCAGCAATGCAATAGTGGTATCACCAAGAAACTAATGCTTCCTTTTAATTATGTCAATGATCTCATCATGAAATTCTCGCTTGGCAATGCCAAGCACCTCTCTCAAGGTAAATTCCACTCGACTGTTTAAGATCCGTTCTTCACGAACCTTCTTAAGATCTGTGGCTGTCTCAATCTCAGATTGTAACTTATATCCTGGCTACTTGCCCTTCTTTTTGCCCTCTTGTTTATTATCTTGTTTTTACTCATGACTGACCTCTTCCATAACATGCTTAGGAGGTGGCTGATTTGCAGCTTTAGGCTGATCCACACAACTTCTTGTCATTCTTTTAGATGTCCTTGCAACATCTTCATCTCTTTTTCTTTTTTCTTCCACAAGTACATTCATGTTTTGTACCTTTGCTAAATATGCATACACTAAATATGCATCTGTTGGTGATTCCCAACCAGTTATGCCATGAACGTATTGCCCTGCATGAGACATTTCACTATCAGTGACCTTTCTGTTTTCAGCTGCATGTAAAGCATGTGTCCATATTTCAGCCTTTGGACCAACAATCACTTGGCCATGCATTCTATCCAAACGTAGACCAAAAGTAGAAGCATGTACCACTGCATAAGCATTTCGAATAGCCAAGTCTGCCAACAACTTTTGCATACCTCCCTTTCTAAAATTCAAAGCAAGAGGCAATCCTGTTTGCAAACTGTCACACCACATACATCTTTTATGAATCTACCAGTGATTCTATTGTGTTGCAAACTGTCACACCACATAAATCTTTTTCCAGGCTTAGAGGTTGCCCGTCCCCTTTCCTCTTGTCCTTTTTTGTCCAATTTTGCAACCTTCAATTGAAGATCCCGCATACCTTTGACCAATTCATCTAAGACATCTTCCCTAACAGAGGGAACAATAGCACATACAACCATAGGGTTGGCCACAGAAGTAGGTGGCTTACTAGATACATCAATTATCTTGCCCGTAACAATGAGAAAGCTAGAGACATGCAATCTTTATCTTCTTCTATGCTTCTTCACAAGTTGTAGTAACAGCTTTCTTGACATGTCTCCACTTTGTTTTCAAACATGTCTTTGTAGTCTGATCCTCCAGTTTATTAGCTTGAGAGAGAGGAGAAGAGAGGGGAAAGGGTTGGGAGTCCAATGAATGATGTTTTATGGAAGTGTTAAGTGTGGGGAAGAAAGTGTGAGTGTGTATAAAATTGGGAGGTGGTCTCCACCGTAGTTGGAAAAAGTTGGCGTCCACCATTTTGGCCATATCTCTCGACTCATAGCTCCAAACAATTATAAAAAATACGAACCAAAACTTCAGCTCACGTGCTACAGTGCTACAACTTTCATGTCAAAAAGTTTTTTTGGATCGGAGTGGAAGTATTTTTTAAAATCTTACAAAATCATGTGCCTGATTTTTCTTTCATGAATGCTTCCAAGAAGGGTCCCATTTGTTTGAATTATCATAAGGCTCCAAAGCCATGACACTATGAGCTCCACATGCTCTTTGGATGGCTCCAAATCCATTTCATGTCTTTTCTTTTCACATTACACATTTTTCCTTCACCCTCCTCCATTGATCTTTACTCTTCACCCCCCCTTGGTAAACCGGTCCATGAAATATTTCCATCAAGTGATTTCTTGGATTTCCGAAGATGTTGTTCTCTTCTTTATTTTAAACCTCCAAATGTACAAAAAATCAACAAAGTGTTAAATATTTTTTTGTGATTTTCTTGGATCAGAAGTTATGTCCTACCCCATGTGGATCTCACAAAAACTAGGCTGTTGAGACACTTTTTGAACCAACACATCACTTTTAGGATGTAAAGGCAAAACCACAAGCTTAGCTTTCTTTGCAACTATTTCGTACTTTGTATCCACCCTTGCTTCAGCCCTATTTTACAACCCAAATTGCAACCCATAACATTCATGTGCTTACAAAAAATCTTGAATGACTTCATATATCTCTTGAGTTTCAACATAATCTTGAATGACTTCATATATCCCTTGAGTTTCAACATAAATAACCTCTTTTTTAGCCCTATTTTCAGCATTCATGGTTGTAGAAATTTCAGCCACTGTATCAATATCAACCAGCCCTAAAAATAGCCCCGCAATACCTTCATTTGTAGCCATCAAACCATATGTTATCAACTCTTTTTCATCCCAATCTACATATTTCTTTTCAGCCCTATACATGGCTGAAATATTCTTAAAACTACCAAGACTACATGTTGTCCATTCTTGCAATCTAAACCCAAACACAATTTCCCCCTTTCTTGGAGGCATAATTATCTTCCTAGAGGAATTTTCATAGCCTCAACTTAAATAAGTGTTGTCTAAAAACCCTTAAATTCCTGTGCATTAGATGGCATGGGATTATCCCATAGCCTATCCCGATTGTGGTGATGATTCACACAAACAGTGAGAAATTGTACCACCTTTGTATTCTCTTTACTCTGTACTCGAGCATATGAAGAACCATCATTCAAGGCTTTTATTTCTAGCCTTGATTCCAAAATATAGGGTTGCCCCAAAAACATTGGATAACTACATGAATCCTGCTTTAAAAAATGATATTCATCCCTAACATCTTCAATAGTCACGGGTACATTCAAACAAGCTACATAAATATTCCATGATGAATTGTTTGCTTCTTGCATGCGCCATCCCGGATCTACATCAATCGAACAACCTCCATTCTCATATAAGTTGTATGCCATAACATTGATTTTGGAACCATGATCCAAGAGAGCTATGCAGGCAAGGCTTACATCTTTCTCCCACTTTAAAAATTGTCTCTTTTGTAGCATGAGCCCAATGCATTCGTGAATAATGACTGCTCGAAATAAAATGAGCATCTTCTTCTTCATGTACTTGTTGATGGACATCCCCATGATACATGGCCTTCTCTCTATGCTTTCTGCTACCCACAATACCATTTTCAGCCACCACAAGCTTGTTGCCTACACTCCCATTCAGCCCATTTTCAAATCAACCTATTCCAAAATAGCATTGCATGCATCATCATACTCTCTCTGAATTTGTTTCTCTATGTTTTTGTCAACCTGCATTAATGCTTGTAAAAATTCACTATCAAATCATCTTTTTTGTTTCAACATATCAATATTTGCATCATGAAATTCACACTTTGTGATTCCAAGAACTTTGCCAAGTGTGAATTCCACTCTACTGCCAAGTATGCGTTCTTCCAAGACTTTTTAAAGGTTTGTAGTAGTCTGAAGATCTAATTATAGCCTGTAACTGAGCTGCATGCCCCTTTTTTTTCCTTCTTCTTTCTTCTTTTGAGATGCATCCTCCATCACATGTTCAGGTATAGCTTTATTAGCCTCTTTCTGCTACTCCATTTTAATTCATATTGTGCATTTAGATGGATCTTAAGAGGAAGGACTAGCAATGTCCTCTTCTCTTCCAGAAGAGCTTCTTGATTATGAACTTCAGCCAAATAAGCATAGGTTGAAAGGAAGAGTGAGCTCATGAGGTAACAGACATCAAGAGCAAATGTCACATAAGTGAATTAGATTCCAAGATGGAATCTTGGACTCATAAACATAATCTTGTGTAGTGGACTGAAAATGACATAGACACTTTGTTGGGGGTCCAAAAGTACTATGACATTATATTCAAAATGGAAGCAAGTACAATGCTTTATAGGAATAGACTAGGTTGCACTTTCCACCACTATGCATATGGGATTCTATATCTTGATCCCACACTACTCCATACAAAGAGGATAAGTTGAGTGTGATTGCCAATATCTCAACATGACGCATACACAATATAAGTGAAAAGTGTTTGAGAACCTTCTGAGGGACAATTTGCCCTTGCAAGTCCTATCAATACCTATGAGCACAACACTTCAAACATGTCTCCATAGTCCCATAGTCTTCTTGAAACAAAATACAATTGTTGACATATTCATGGGATGATGTTATAGTTCATGCCAAACTTTCGTAACACCAATCATGCATCATCACAAGACTCATGCATTGTGTTTTAAGGTGGTAATATGTGATGTTTTAATAACTTGAACCAAAAAAAAACACCCTTGAAGAGCACAAAAAGCATTTTTTATAATGGAGTCAAAATCAAGCAAGTATAGAATGTACCTAAACAACTTAGTCACACTTGCATCGCTCCATCTTTACTTATACACTTAGGAGTGCAAGTAGTATCTTTAAGAGAGATACTTCACACCCACTATACAGTGGTATGAATGCTTCCTCTCTCAACAGATGAGATAACTCGACATCTGTGGGCAGCAATGCATTGATCATTGTCTCCATCTCAGGCTCCAAGATTGGAGGAAGGTCTGCAAGGTCCATTGATCGAGGATGTAGTCTGTGGTGTATCGTCTTGTGGGTGTATGATCTTAGGCACTCCATCCATCGCATGCCCACGAACTCTTTTAACAAATTGCAATAGGTGCATCCCTTGGGATGGAGAGTGACCTCTCTGTAGACATTTTCAAGGCACATCTAATATTTTGTATGTGATATTCAATTACCTTGCAAATGTAAAGCATGATTGATATACACTTTTCTTACCATTCGCTCAAAATCTAAGATTGCCTAGAAAATGATATTCGATTAAAACTTGCTGAAGTATCACATGTGGTCTATGGACGAGCGAGGCTTTCGTCTGATTGTCAACTTGCACTAAGTGCAAGGACATGGGGCATGCTAATTAAGATACACATTGCAATCTTGGATATCCTGACCATCATCATTCTCTATTTGGTATATGTTATGGTAAACAATATATTTTTGTTTCTCTGATTGATGATATTTTTTCATTTTAGTCTCTACTTATCTTTCTCCCTCTCCATTTTTATATTTTCATCCATTCATTTTCTCTCCCTACTTTTTATTTCTCTCCTCACCCCTCTCTCTCTCACTTTCCCTTTCTTTGTTGGTCTCCATTCATCTCTTTGTTTCTCGCCCCCCTCTCTCTCATGTTTCTCTCTCTCTCCCATCTCTCTACTTCTCTCCGTTCCTTTTCTTTCCCCTTCTCTTTACCTTTATCTATTTTTATCTATCCCTCTTACTATTTCTCTCCCTACCCCTCTTTCTCTCTCTCTTTTCCTTTCTTTTTTTGTCTCCCTCCATCTCTCTTTGTACATCCCTTTTCTCTCCCCTCTCTATATCTTCTATTTCTCTTCCCACCCCTCTTTCTCTCTCTTTCCCTTTCTTTGTTTGCCTCCCTTCATCTTTCCTTGTTTCTCTCTCCCCCCTCTCTCTTATTGTTTCTCTCTCTCCCCCATCTCTGTACTTCTCTCTATTCCTGTTCTCTCCCCCTCTTATTATCTTTATCCATACTTATCTATCCCTCTCTCTATTTCTCTCTCTCTCTCTCTCTCTCTCTCTCTCTCTCTCTCTCTCTCTCTCTCTCTCTCTCTCTCTCTCTCTCTCTCTCTCTCTCTCTCTCTCTCTCTCTCTCTCTCTCTCTCTCTCTCTCTCTCTCTCTCTGTGTTTGTCCCCCTTCCTCTTCCTTCCTTCTTCTCCCTCCCTCCATCTCTTCCTTCTTCTCCCTTCCTCCGTCTCTTTCAATGCATTTCATTACAAAGAAAAATAGAAAAAGAAAACAAGAAAACACAAAAACAAAGCAAGAAGAGGCAAGATACATACCTCAAAGGTCCAAAGATGAATTCTTTTGTGCCTCCTCTTCGTGTCTTCCCTTCTTTCTCCTGTGTATACTTCTCCCTCTTCTTCACATACATTGGTAGTAGTGGCAATGGTGGTGAGAATCTCTTCTTCTCTCTCTCTTCCTCTTCTTGTCCCTCTCCCTCTCAATGTAATGATGTCTCTCGCTCTCTCTCGCAAATGTTTGCAAAAAATGCCATACTCGAGTTTTAGGTTTTTTTTTTCTCAAATCAATGTTACTATTTGCATCACAATTAGTGTCACTCAAAGCCGCTATCAGTGTCACTAAGTGTTTCTATATGCATCGCTATTAGCATGGAAAATTTCCATTTTCGACGCTAATAGCAATGCATATAGTGATGCTTATAGCAATGCGGATAGTGAGGCCGTTATTTTGTGTTGCAAATCCTCATCGCTATCCCCCCATTCCCTTGTAGTGAATGCAAATCAACTAAATTTTTATTTATAGAATTACATTTAAGGTTGTAAAGTGTTTCTTCACAACAAGTGTCAATAAGTAAGGCCAAATTGTAAATGGTATCTTAGCTCAGAAATATAGTAATAACAGATATGCAACTTATATAAGACAAATAACATTTGACTCTTTTTTAAATTGTTTCTAATATTGACCTTGAATATATATCCAAATTTTGTGTTATCTTCTCAAGAATTTACAATGTATTTTCACTAGAGCATCCATTATGTCTTATTGTATATTTATCCAAATAGTTCACTCCAAGTGTGAACTATCATTTAATATTCCTATGTATATATACTCACATTCTTGTAACTCATAGGATAGAATAAAATCCTTTTGGAAATGTAGTTCAAACACTTTTTTGCTTGTGAAATCATATTCCTCCACAACAATGATGAGTTTTAAAAAAATTCAATTGTTTTCTATTCCATATTCAAAATTTATACTAGTGAGTTGTACATAAATTGTACATGGCAAAGTGTGTTGAGTTCTTTTTTCAATGGTTTAGATGACTGAATTACTTAAAACTATATCCAAATCTTTTATTGCCTTGTCAAGAACTTCAACGTGTCTCTAACATCTTCTAGTATCTTAGAAATTACCACTAAGGTTATTCAAAAGCTACCAATCAAAACTTATTGATAGAAAGATATATGCAAACAATAATCCATTTTTAAATCACTTTATCACTAGAGACAAAAATATGATTAATACTTTTAACAAAACCCATGTGTATTTTTAATAAAGCACATTCAATTGAAGGCAACTACATATATTCCTAGCCATGTAAAGATGTTAAATATGAGCAAGATATCCTAGAGATGTAGCTTTGAAAGCAGTAATATGTCACTTTAAATTGTATTTTACATCCTCTTATTTCCTTTTTTGACCCTTATGGAAGCCTTTACAAGATGGCAATATGAGAGTCTACTAATTTCAATAAAGGTTTTAGACTCCCTAGTTTCATATTAGATGAGTTCATGGAATGAGAAGGATGCCTTTTGTATGCCATGGGGAAAAAAAAACATAGAAACTATGCAGAGAAAGAAACTTAAAGAGAAGTCTAATGGTAAGGGAATATTCTCTAACTCTACTTGAAAAGGCTTAGAATATGGTAGGTCAGATAGATCGATCTAACCACCTTCATAGGCTATAAAAGAGGGACCCATCCAAAGCTATCATTATCTATCTCTCACTCAATCAGAGCTAGCAAGCCTTAAACTCTTCACCTATCATTTGTCTAGATTGCCATCTAAGCTTCACAAAGGAAGGGCACAAGTGGATAAAGCCAGATTGTCAGTCTATTGGAATTAAAGATATTTTTATCCATCTCTTATTTGTTGTGTACTATCTATTCCTCACTCAAATGTTGTATGCTATGTCATGTAATTTTTACACAAACTAGGACAAAGAGAATAGTTAATTAGTCTAATATGAAATTCCATGACATGTGTACTTTTTACCAAATTTGGCTAGAGAGAATAATTAATTAATCCCATTGCAGTCAATTTTGAAGCCAAAAGCACTCTGTAAGGAATTTGATTAATTATTAATCACATCCAAACTCGATAACAATAGGAAAAGAATGATACATTATTAATTACTCACTTTTTCTCTCCAACTTTTCATTTTCTCTCTCTTCCTTTTATTTTCGTGTTTAATAACCTCATTTCCAAATATTTTGGCTAATACCTTGATAGTGATACCACATCTCTCAAGGCATTTGATAATGATCTTTAGATACCAGTTTTTTAAGTTCTAATTACTTTCTATTTTTGGACTAAGACTTTTTCAATTCTTTTACTTTTCTAGGTTCTCTTTAGGTTCTACACGTGCTTTTGTTACTTTATTTAGTGTTTCCTTTCCTTCCTATTCTCTTTAGCATTCTCCTTCTCTATGTTTGTCCATGCCATTTAAAGAAGCTTCTAATATCATTTCATATGTCCTCTTAGAAGAAGAAATAAGGTTCACAAAGGTAATTGAAATTTTAATGTTTTAATTATTTTAAAATTCATTTTCATAGTGACAGGTCTTTCTCCCTATCTTCATTCATTCTTCTTATTACTTTTTCTCTTTTTTTTTGTATTTGCATACTCTATCGGAACAAGCTTGCCATGTCAATTGAATCCAAAGAAGTAAGAAAGTTATAAGGGTAGTGGGTATGCTAATTATAAGGGATTGAGAAGTCTTTTCATTATGACAATACTTTATCTTCTTTCTTATTATTACTCTTTTGCATTTCATGTATTCTTATGCTCTAGTGGCAAAAGCCTTAGCACACTAATTAGATTAGATGAAACAAGAAATGTGATGAGGCAATTGGAATGCTAAAGTAATAGCTATTTATGTTTACACTTGCATTGGTTTAAGAAGTCACTTGTGACCATGTCTTTCAATGTTCTAGGTCTTTCACTCTCTTTTGCTTTTGAGAAATGCAAATAAAGCTCTAGTGAAAAAGAGGAGTCATATTCATATTAATGTGGAAGAAAAATACTCCACGTTGAGAGGAAAAATCCTTAAGGCACTTTACAATGAAGTTGAGGCTAGAAGATCAAGGGATGAAGGTAAGAAATACATTGATTTGTGGGTAAATGAAGGCTAATATTTTATAGATCCATTAACAAGTCAACCACCTAGATTTCATACTCTTCATGAAACAACCAAGTTTGTGGCTTGTTGGGGTATTGTAATAATTTGGAGTCTCAACAATAAGTAAGGTTCACAATTTAAGGAAATTGCTTTATCACAACTATTCTTATTGGAAGGCAAAGTATGAACAACAAGTGAATATGTTGGTTAAGGTAGGAACAAATTTAAAAACAATGAAGGAGAAAGTGGAGAAGTTGAAGGACAAAAATATAATCACTGAAAGGATTGAGTGGAAAAATTGAAAGCCTCACTATTATCAAGTTGGTAATTCAAAGCCTTGATAATTTAGCACCAAGACCCAAGGGGTTCAAGTGAAGAATCAAAAAGAATATAATAGATATTGAATTTAAGAATCTTCATTTCATCAGGCAAATAACACAAAAAATAAAGAGGCCATGATCAATTTGCTATAGAACTCAACTTTAATCTCTCTACAAAAAGATGTGTGAATATCGCTAAGCATTAATTTTCAAAACATTGCTAAACTAAGGGAATATGTGTGCCTACCAAGAGCCATGAGACCCTCAAATGGCTTTTTAGTTATAGAGACATCCCAAGTATGATAGGGTCATAAGACAAATGAGAGTTATTTGAGACCCAAAGGCATTGGGTCATTTGAAGTAGAATCACATTTAAACATTGACTTGAAAGCCTCAAAATGCATGTTTAAGATTTTTGACGGAGCAATAACACCAATCCACATTGGTATTTTATGGATGGAACGATATTCTCGGATTGGTCTAACACAAGAAGTATAGGATTTGTCCCATCAAGGGACAAGACAAATAGTTGAGCTAGAAATTTGAATAGTGTAGGAAGGTGTTTACAAAGTAGTGTCCTCAAATAATCACAAGATAGAAATTGGGAATCTATCCTTCAAATTCCATTAGAAAGAGTGTATACTTACACATTGCATGTAGAGATTCACATTCTTCATAAGATTCTAAGGTTGCATTTAGATTATGCTTACTCTATCAAGCCTATGTCACTTTTAGATGCCTGCATTAAGAAATGTGAAAAAATCCTTTCAAGAATGGGCCTTCATGAGAGCCATGTGCAACTTCAAAATATATACAAAAATTTGGAAATTTAGGTGATGTCTTAGCCATTATATCAACCGGAGGGGCAAAGGCTAGAATATTTCTCTCCAACTTTGATAATGTCTAAGAAAATGAAATATGGGAATGTTGAAAAGAATTGAATGTGCAACCAATGTAAGGAGTGATCCTTTAGTAGAAAATAATCATTTGAAGGTCGAGATTGAGCTCAATAACTTCTTAAGATTTTTAGACAAAGGAGGAGCAATGCAAGATATTGACTAGACTATAAGAAGGCTATAAAAAGTTTGATGAAAGCAATAGTTACGCAAAGAAATACAACACATTTTACTTGATGAATTGAAAACTTTTATGTCAAAATTTTTTTTCTTGGGCTTGATATGTTCCTTTTTTGTGCAGTATACTTTACTAAAGTAGCATGGAATATACTTTGTTGAGAATTATGGACCATTGTCCATATGAAACACACAAAGCATGCAAAAACCTCACTACCAAGAAAGAATATTATACCTTAGAACCACAAGACATGATGGTGCACTATGAAAAGTAAAATCATTGTGCGAATTACACAATAATTTTTATAGAAAGTACCTTTGACATGTAAAATCAATTAGTAGTGCATAAGAAATTGAGGAAACCATAAAGAATCAATATGAAACTTGGAAACATGGTTCTCATTATTTCAATAAGAGTTTGTATATAATGTAATTGTCATCACATTTTTATAGAGAGCATTCAATTTTTAAAGCATTTTGTATATATATTTAAGGACATTATATACATATGGCTCAAAAATTAATCGAACTATTTTCTTTTGCTCTTTTTTGCTTCATCATGTTCTTCTTTATCTTTATTATCTTCTAGAAATAATGCACTACTTGTGTTGTGAAGGAGGTATCATTGCCTCGTATACCCTTGTAAAGTGAGGTTCATTAAGGGATGGGCAATAAGGCATAAGCATTATAAATAATGAGTATTTAATCCTTGAGCCTTTACATCCATGAGCATAGACAAAAACCCTTACTGCAACATATTTCTCAATAATTATGATTTTGTTTTTATTTGCAGGTATGTGGAAATGACCTAAATATTTTAAGAAAGCTTTTAGAGAAGTCATTGAAATAAGGCTTATCACTATACTTTGAATGGTAGAGCCTCACAATATGTGGATCAGGCCTTGGAAAATAGTGTGCAAGGGTAGAATCTTGGCCAAACCTGGTCCATGTGTCACCAGAATGAGCAAGGAAACCATTGCTCATCATAAACGAATACCTATGAAATATATGACAATATTTTATTTTTATTATTGAATATTCAAGAAACTAAGAAAATGGGAAAGGAGAATAAAAATAGGGACCTACATTTTGAGAATTTTTTTTCTTTACAACCCTTTCATCTATCTACAAATTGATAGAACGTTCTTAAGGTTCTTCTAGGGTGACGTTATCCACCTCCCTATCCATATGCTCAATACCAACTCACCTTTGAGTCTCCTGAAACTCCTCTTTAGTTGGAAGTGTCTTTGAGTGCTCAAGAGCTTTTGGTAGATATAATTTAAGAGCATCATTTGTAGTGATAAAATTTAAAGTGTTACTATCTAGGATATGGATTTCCTCTTTGGAATCATCAATTAGGTCCTTTTCATCTTCACAAGCCTCTATAAATCACTCTAATGCATATGTCTTCCCTTAGCCCTATGAGTTTTTGGATATCATTAAGCATCAAGAACACCTTCCCAAGTATGGGAATGAAGGGCAAAGTTGCAAGATTTAGGGATTGAATGGACATTGGAATGTATTCTTGGTTCTCTTCCACAAGATTACCAACCTTCAAACTAACATGTCAAGCTCATTTGTTTTTTTTTCTCTTGCTCAATAGGCAGAACCTCTTCCATGTCCATATTGGCTTATTTGATGTTTATAATGCTCTTCCAAGAGGAAGCAATCTCTTAAAGCCTTGTTGGGTCAGTAGATGTGAGGCCATGAAGTCCAAGAAACAAGAGCAGAACTCCTAAAACTCACAAGTCTCATCCTTTACAACTTTTTAAACTCCACAAGCTTTTTACATGCCTTGAACTCATGTTCGATGAAACCCACATTAGCTAGAATGAACCCATTTAGATTAAAAAGGAGCATTGAACATTCTCCTTGGACTATGAAAGCTTGAAGTATGGCCATCTTTGTGAAGGAATGAGAATAATTTCTCTCCAAGGGACTCTTTAGTAGTGACATTCTCTCTAATAGATGTCATCTTAGATATTTGGATCTTCTAGACTTTTTGGATTATCTCTAGCATCACACGCTCATTGCAAAAGGGGTCCTTCATGAACAAGGAACTCCTCTCCCGATGGAAATATCTTCAAATCTCAGGGAGTCATGATCTATGGTCTTCCCTTTTTTTCACCTCCCTTTGCCTTGGGAGGTGCAAAAGAAGCAAAACTTAGAAACTTTCACATCATAGCAAAAGAAACCAATCTTGAATATCTTCAAATCTTAGGGAGTCATGATCTATGGTCTTCCCATTTTTTAAACCTCCCTTTGCCTTGGGAGGTGCAAAAGAAGCAAAACTTAGAAACTTGCACATCATAGCAAAAGAAACCAATCTTGAGCCTAGGATACATAGAAATACATTCCCACTCTCCAAAAAGCAAGTATGCACATCGTAGCATCCATGTGAAGAAATAATGAGGATATAACCCAAAAAAAAGGGGACATCACAATTCACAATTTCATAAATTTCACATTGTTGGAAATGTGCATAGTAAAAAATAATGCTATTGTCTAACATAACATTACTATGTCATCACTTGGAAGATAGCATAGAGAACCGTTAGAGAAAATGTCTAGATTATACAATGGATTTCTTCTCCATATTGTAAAATGTTGATGCAAAGAAAATGTAGATCTTTGAGCAAAAAACTTAAATTTATTTTTAATTAAAAGCATAAAAATGCTACCTAGACCCCATGTTGCACACAATGACATTTTGACTCTCCAAAAATCTTGAATGTGTACTGGGTTCCAGGTTAAAAAACAACCATGCTAGGGTAAAACTGGGTGAAAATGAAGGTTGAGTGCATGGCACATGAGAAGAGAGAGGAGAGTTGAGATGATGAAGAGATGGATGAAGACACATGGTAGACTTGCATCTTATGGGATAGGGGGAGATTTTCAAAGTGCCACAAGAGGAGGATGAAATCTCTATTGATTAGGTTCAACTACATAAAAGCCTTAGAAGAGTGTTTTTTTATGTCACTAAATAATGACAAAAGTTGGAAACTTTAGAACACCACAAGGGCCAACTAACAACCTTTAGGGATTATGGATTTAGCACAATGTCAAAAGACATTAGCCTAGCATGATGGATAGTGTTGTGAAGGCACTTCAGATGGGTCTTAGTATACATGGCAATAATAGACCCTATGGTGCATGGGGACATTTTCAGAGTCCCTCAACATTGTAAGAAGATGAAATCTCTATCAAATAGGGCCAACTGCACAAAAGCCTTAGATGAGTGTTTCATTATGTCATTAAACACTCATAAAAGTTGGGAATCTTGAAATACCTCAAGGACCAATTGATAACATTTTGGTACTATGAACCTAACCCAATCAAAAAATGAAAATTCATGGAGATATTTGAGGGCAAAAAGTGGGGCTCAAGACTCCCCTACAAGATCCCATAGGACACCAAGTAAGCACCTATAGACTAGGGCATCTCCTTAGATATCTTGGAATACCCCAATTGGGGATGTATCAAACAAATCACTTATAAGTATAAATAACTTATTGTATTCAACAAAAAACAATATTGACTCAATGATTTTTGGTCATTTATTGAGTTTCTCTTATTTCCTTGAGAAAGGTTAGTTTTTACGATTCTCTCTATTTCATTTCGAGAATTCTAGTATTCTATGAACTAAAGCACTTAAAATGTAAATGGAAAATTATTTATAAAGGTGGTAAGTTCAACCCTTTGGAATATTGCAATTCCCAGTTGCGACAACGTCCAAAACTATGTATACATCTTTTTCTACCGTCTTCCAACCAATCTACCATTTATCTCAAATCAAGATCTTGTATGCATGATTTTTGATAGACTTCAAAGTGTCTCTTTGATTTTTTCCAATGTCCATTTCTTGTTTACTGACAAACACATTTGATCCTCATCCTCAAAGTAGACAATCACTCTAATGTTATCACTACTTCTCTCAAAGTCCAAAGGAATCCATGCACCTTTTATATTCTTCCATCTTCTATACTAGAAAGAAAGCTCCAATGTTTACTTTGAAATGTTATATGAAAAGGTACCAAGTTGCTTCAAAGATTTGTAGAGAAAAAAATCATCATTGTGTTCTTTCTTAACCAACAATGAATTTTCTCTGAAGATTTTATTATTGTGTTGAATGACATTCTCTTACCCAACCACATTGTTTTTGTCTAATGTAAATGTATTTTTTGAAATATTGATCCAAAAGCATGAATTGGGATGAATAAATATAAGTTGACTCTTCTTGACATCCTCCCCATATTCATGGAATTTTGAATATCTTCAATAATATTTAACATGAGATCTTGGATGCTTCCATTGTTCAAATTATTCTAATCTATTAATCCATTGAGATCGTAGAAAGCTCTTCGAACCTTCCAAAGGCCTATGTGTTTGGTGGAATAACATATGATGCAAATAGAAAACATATATTTTTTAATGAAGAAGGATGATGCAAAATTGAGGTAAACAAGGTTTCCAAATTCAACATGTACGACATGGAATGTACTTGTTAAGGACCCATTGATTGCTTGGTCTATATGCTCAAAGAAAACCATAAAAAGTAAAGTAAAATGTCCTACAAGATGTTAATGTTCTTTGAAAAGTAAATTTCATTGCCTTACAATGAGTGGGGAATTGTTAGAGCATGAAAGGTACCAAGTGAAGATCCTCTATAGTATACACATGTTTTAATGTGACATACCATTTTTAATCTTGTATTTTGAACCCTAGAATTCGTTCTTTTTTATGAAATCTCATGTTTTCTCTTTTCCATTAAATATTAATCTTGTGAGAACCTTTACAAAAGGAAAGCATTATTATCCAATCCTAGACCTTATAGATTGATAGACACCACAAATCATCCTATTCTATATCGTACCACATACATGCATGTATGGAATTAGATCATTGTCTAGGAGAAGAATTAGAAGAAAAACCCATGGAAGACAAAGGCTAAGGTATTAATGCAAAATGAGTTTGAGATAGAATAGAAATATTAAAAAAATAAGTTTGGAGAAGCCTAGATAATTAGTAATGACAACTATGAGATACATGGATATAAAAAGGGAGGGAACTACAAAAAATTTTAAATATTCATTTGCTTTGATTTAAACTTAAAATTAATTTACTTTTATTATTTTGAGATGACTTTAAAGTACCCCACTTTTCAAAAAGTCACATGAAGGAGTTGAAAGAAAGGAAAAATGACATCGAAAGATGTCATTGTCAACGATAAGGTTGGAATTGTTTTGTAAGAATAAGTTTAGAGGCTCATTTTCACCTTTTTGCTAGTGTTAGAAGAAATTTGGTCGGATTAGTAGAGAGTCAAATGTCACATTTGACCACACACGGTAGTGTCCCATTGGCCTATTCACTAATCTCATAATTCAAAAACACTAATTAAATTGAATTTTTTCCCTTTAAATTGTCCATCAGGAATCTAAAGTCCATTCCATGTGTGACTCACCAACTAAGCCTTCAGAACATCTAAAGCTCAAGGGAATCAAATAATTACTTGTGGACATGGCAAAAGAGATGTCTCAAAAGTATTAAAAAAATAAGGTGGCATGCCATAAGAAACTTAGAGAGGCCTTGCTCATTCTTGGATGTGTTCCAAGCAAGCAAACATTAGAGTGTTACAAGATAATGATAAGGTTTTCACAATGTTACTAATGACACAAGGAGAGTAAGAATATATCTATGATGACTACCACCTAGCTGTGTGGTGCCTTTTCACTCATTACCAAAACCACTCTTAAGTCCATGCGATTGATTCTTTCCTATTGTACAAAAAGCTACCCAAATTTTCCAAAAGAATGGCTGTAAGTCACAAAAAAGGTAGAGAAATACAACCCATTCAAACAAAAATGGTATGCCATTTGTATTGAAATCATTGAGATCAAAAGTCTAGTGATGTTGGATACTTAACAATCACGCATTCTCAAGACTTTTGAGTGTTATTCAATATATATGACACTCGCTTATCTTAGAGTGTTGGTGAGGATGCAAAAAATTCCCTTGAATAAAGAACCACTACACCATCCCTTTTGTTCGATAAAAATGCTAATGGATTAAGCTCTACACATAGGTAGTAGAATATGCTAAGTGGACATGATCTTAGATCTTAGTTAGAGCTCCACAAATAATGGATATGTGTGCTAGCCTGCAATACAATCCAAACCTTTACATTTGGTTGATTTCACAAGAGCAACAAACTTGTACTATCGTACATATTCTTTCTGTACATAAATAAAACGCCATTCCTTTAACTTGTAAATAAGTAATCCCTTGATAGAAAAACCACACAAACATAAAAAACTTGGATCCAAATGCTCAATATGTTTTGCAATGCTAGGAAGCATCACACTTTTCTTGGCTGAGTGGGGAGAATACTAATTGAGGTCACTAAGTACTAAAAAAAGTTATAGATTTAATGACAGATTTTATCCAAAACTTAATTAGTCTAGATCATTATCAAGTGTAAGAAAATTGATTAAAGTAGCATTATTTTTCATTTTGGACAATGGAAATATAGGATAAAATCATAAAATAAACTAAGGGGGGTTTTTAATTTTCATTCACCAATGAGAAATAGGTGTGACATAGGTTGAATCCCTAGTCATGAAGTTTAATTTTTTGAAGTTTAAGAACTTAGATTGAATGTTGGAGAGAAACATGGATATCAAGAAACTCATCAACTAGTGTAACTTACCACAGTACATACTAATTGCTAGGAGGGAACACCGATCATAGGATATGCACATATGACCATACACATTAATTGCTAGGAGGAAACATCAACCACATGATATGCACATAATTTAGCAAATCCTTTAGGATCTTGACAATGACAAGAACTATTAATATAGGCACAACACTGTTGGATATACTCAATGCACCACCCTCGTAAGGTGCCACCAATGATCCATGGTGCTTTAAGCTGTAAGGCCCCCATTATGAGGTGAACACATGTGTGAGCATGGACATTGTGTGCATTGTCTTGACTTGTATGTTAGATGAGGTCTATGTGATTAGATGGTGAAAGTGTGACCTTTAGGAATCTAGCATTTGGGTTAGATTCCTAAAGAGTAGTTATGCTAGTAGAGACTCGAGGCACGATGCATCGAGTTATGGGATATATGGAATATTCCCTAGAATATCCCTTGGCTGAATATGAAAGGTTTATAATATGGTCGGACAAGTCAACCAGACTACCTTCTCTGGCTATAAAAAGAAAGACCCCTTTAAAGCCATCCTCAATCTATCTTTCACTAGTTAGAGTTCTTTCAGCTACCCTTAAGCTCTTTGCCTATCATCTATCTAGATCACCATCTAAGCTTCACAATGGAAGTGCGCAAGAGGAAAAAGCCATCTTTATATAAGCAATATGAAAAATTAAAGTAGTATCTATTCTTCTCATATTTATTGTGTGTTTTGTACTCCTTTCTTAAATTCTTTTTGCTCTGTGCTATGTAATTTCTACATGGTATTAGAGCCCATAGGCCTTTTGAGGACTAGAGAGTACACGACACGTAAGGGCTTTAACAAGAAGAGGAGAAATATCATTTGCCCCATTAAGTAGCTGTGCTGGTGCTTCAGGTGGTGCTATTGCTGTACTAGCAATTCAAAATCTAAGGTTTCAACCACCAAGCTTCAACGAAGGCTAGTTAGATGATACAAACTATACTTTGTGAAAGTTTAAAATCACAACTATCCTTGATTATTATGAGCTTTTAGAGACAGTGTTGGGGACTGATGCGGAACCACAACTCACCCTCAGTCCATCAAACTTGATTGTCGTGTTTTCTCCAAATGAAGATCTTCTACAAGCTTGGAAATAAAGGAATATAGGTGCACTATGTATCTTAGTTACAAGTTGTTCTAATAGTTTTTTTGCAGCATACAACCAAGGCATCAAAGGATTGAAATGTATTGAGGTGTCAGTAAGAATAAGAAGTGGGAAATCAAACAAGGATTCAAAACTTGAAGAATCAACTAGTAGTAAATAAGTTTACTAAATGAGAGATAACTAAAGCAGTCATCACTTGGACCAAGAATCTACCCGAGTAGATGGCAAGTGCTAGGATACAAAAGATGAGTGAGGAGCTAGCTCAGAGTTGGATTTGTCCACTAAATTTTGATGGATTAGTAACTATCCTAAATTCTTAGGTTAGACCCCAAGCTTTGATGTTTGAGGAATCTTGTGCACTACTAATGGGGGAGGAGTTGAGGCTTAAAGCTTGAAAAGGTAGCCATAGTGGAGTTGATACATTTTCCACCAATGCAAAAGAAAACAATTGTCTCTTTATCAATGGTAATAAAAAGAAAAAGTGCGGTAAGAAAAAAATTCAAGGAGAGTGCTTCTACTACAAGAAGAAAGGACATGTAATTCCAAATTGTCATGTGAAGAAGGTAGATAAAAAGAATGGCACCGTAAAGACTAAAGGAAAGAAGAAAGCTAGTATAACTAAAGTAGAGTTGGATTCATTCATGGTGATCATTGAGGAAGTGTGTTCCTTGGTGCAAGAAATATCTAACACTGACTCATGAGTATTGGATAGTGGCACCTCCCATCACATGACCAACAAGAAAGTTCTATATAGTTCTATGAAGCCTCTACAAGAATCCATCATTCTGAAGGTTTGAGATGATGCAAAATGCCCTACTAAGGGCATGTGTACTATTTTCTTTGTCATTGCAAATGGTGAACCAAGAATCTTTTAAATGTATTGTATGTTCCAAAGATTAAGAGAAATCTGCTATCAATTGCTTCTAAAACTAATATTGGCCATCGGGTGAGGTTTATTAAGATAGATGTAAAATTTATTGATAGTGTTGGCAAAGTTATCGACAAAGGAGAAAGGAGGAACAACCTAAATGACCTAAATGCTCTTATAACCATCACTGGTATGGGCAAAAGTAAACTTTGGTATGAAAGATTTGGTCGCATTGCTTTTGTAGTATTAAAAGGAGATGCATAAGCAAGGTATGGTTTCTCATCTACCTACAGTAATTGAAATGAAGGAACCATGTGAAGCTTGTATGATGGATAAGCAACAGAGAAAGGACGTTTCACAAGAAAGCAATAACAGAGAAAAGGCTCCATCAGAGTTGGTGCATGTTGACTTATGTAGTAAAAGGCCTATAAAAGCCTTGGGAGGATCTTCTTATTTAATGTTGATTATCAATGGCTACAGTTGGAATATATGGGTGTACTTCCTTTGTGATAAGGATCAAGCTTTAAGTGGATACATGAATTCCTTCTAGGTTTAAATTTCAAAAGATATGTCTCATATGCTAATTTGTATGCTTACAAGGATAGTGAAAAGTTTATAGTGATTGTCCTATATGTTAACAATCTTCTAATTATAGGTATCTATGAAGATACGATCCATCCAACTCGAAAGACTATGAGCTCTAAGTTTGAAATGACAAACTTGGACTTGTTGCACTATTTTTTGGGGATTGAAGTCTCGCAAAATATTCATCTCTCAAAAGAAGCATGCATGAGAGATCTTAAAAGCAATTGTCATGACCAAGTGTAAGGAGATAGCTACACCTATGGAGGTCAATGTGAAGTTATCCATTGAGGATACATCAGCACTAGCAAGCATTGGGAGGTAAAGGTGGTTGGTTGGGAACCTCATCTACTTGTGTAACACTAGGTCAAATATTAATTTTATTGTTGGGGTTTTGAGTAGGTTCTTAAACAAACCATGAGAGAGTCATTGGAAAGTTGGGATACTGGTGCTCAGGTACTTGAAGGGAACTCTTGACTACAATATCACATACAAATTTTCGGAAGTGCTCTCGTAGGAAACTATGACTCAGATTGGGTAGGTGAGAATGATTCCAAGAAATTAGTTTTTGGGTATTGTTTCACATTAGATTCAAGAATCTTCTCTTGGATTAGTAAGAAGCATCCAATTGTGGCATTGCCTTCTACCAAAGCTAAGTACAAGGCATCTTGCTTTGCTTCGTGTGAAGCAATATGGTTAAGGAGGATCCTGTAGAATATGGGAGTACAAGATGAAGATCCAATAGTGCTAAGATGTGACAATCAGAGTCACATCGCCATTGCCAAAAATCTGGTTTTTCATATTGCATCAAACACACTGAGAAGAAGTATCACTATGTGTGTAACTTGATCAAGGATAGAATAATAGAGCTGGTGGTCTATTGTTCAACTGAGGAGAATAAAGTAGGTATCTTCATCAAAACTCTTAGGAAGAATCTTGTCCAAATTCATCTTTACAAACTCATCATTGGGCCCAGATTGTAGTTCACCTGCAGGTGGAAATTGACAAGGGTCATTAGATATGCTCAATGCCCCATCATTGGGCCAAGATTGTAGTTCACCTACAGGTGGACATTGACAAGGGTCATTAGATATGTTCAATGCCCCACCCTTATAAACTGCCACCAATGATCCATGGTACTCTAAGTTGTAAGGCCCCCATTATGAGGAGACGCCATGTGTGACTAGGACATTGGGTGGGTCGTCTTGACTTGTATGTCAAATGAGGCTTATGTTATTGGATAGCAAAAAGTTGACCTTTGTGGATGTAGCCTTTTAGTTAGATAGAGTAGTTATGGTGGTAGTAACTCGAGGAACAATGCATTGAATTGTAGGATGTGATAGTTATCAAGGGCCTCTATTTTAGGATTGGAGGGCAATGGGAGTGGTCCTTGGTTGTGGTGGGCCTCAAAGGGGGACTAGTGGCCCCCTTGATAGCAATTCAGGGACAATGCCCTTAGTGTGGTAAAGGTAAGATTCACGAGTTATTCCTTGGCTGACTACGGAAGGTTCATAATATGGTTAGACATGCCAACAAGGCTATACTTGCGGGCTATAAAAAGGAAGAACCCTATAAAGCCATTGTCAATCTATCTTTCACCCAGTCAAAGTTATTCAACGTACTCTTAAGCTCTTCACCTATCATGTATCTAGATTGTCATCCAAGTAGTGGAAGCACATGTAGACATATCCATCTTTGTATCAGTTTTTTTCAAATTAAAGCAATCTCTATTCTTCTCATATTTGTTGTGTGCTTGCGAAAGTTACTATATATACATATCCTCTACATCACATGCATTCAAGGCCTATTTATAAATATCCCTATCTATGAATTTTTCATGAATGAAACAGTAAATAACTCCTTTATATTACATCCTTATGCATGTAAAAAATACATAAAAATAGTATTTTAAAAATAACTTATTCTAAACCCACATGATGCACACATATATTCATGATTTATGATAGAACACCTAATCATCTTGATAGAATAGATAGTAGAAGAAGCAATAGATATCAACCCTAAGACTAAACATTATTATAGAAGCTACAAGGCACTGAAAAATACCTAGAGGTGTGGGCACACAATTGCATTAAATCAACATGACCTAAAACAAATAGATTGATTATTAAGAGCTAAAACTAGAAGCTGCCATTTGGATAAGGAAAATCAGAAGTAAAACTTAAATAGCTATTACATAGAAGCTTTACATGACACAATTGCAAGGCTACATGAATATCCAAGTGACATAAAGAAGACTTCAAAAGGAAAGGAGGGGCACATGCTAGGGTTACTATGATCAACATTGGAAATTCTTTAACCCTCAAAGTCCATATCCAGTATAATAGAGGCCTCACTTTGGAGAGGAGCAGCAGATCACACCTTCAAAAGATCTTAGAACCAAGAGAAGGAATAAGTTGTGAATGAAATAGATGGAGGAGAAGAAGAAAAAAAAAGAACTTGATCCAAAATGTGAGAGAAACTTGGAAGAAAAAACATAATAAAACAAATACGATGAGGACAAAGAAGGATAGGATTAAAAAATAGAAGAAACTTGAGGAACTATGGGTAGTAGCATTAGGTAAATCTAGGAAATGACAAGACGCTACCCAAGCCCAAAGAAAAAAGGACAAAAAATTAATGAGAAAAATATTGGAATAGCTTTCAAATAGTAAATGAGAGGTGAAAAGTCCTCCTTACAATAGGAGTACAAAGAATGACTATAGAAGGCCTCAAAGAAAGAAATAATAAGTGCAATAAACAATCAAGAGAAAGTTCTTGAGGGAATATAATCCACTAGATATAGCCTACCTCTAGACATCCTAAACGGTCTACAATGCTAGATAGCATTTGTAAAGCAACCACTTGAAAAAGTAGAATGAATGGAGAAGAGGTTCATCAAAGATGAAGATTAGTCTCCATGATGAGATTCAAGCCAGATGACACAAGGTATTGAGATTAATAAAGCAACCAAGGTACCTATAGGTAACACATCAACCATCATGCTTGGCTAACAATTTATTAGAAGCTATAGTAGGATGAAGATAGAGTATTAAAAGAGAGAGAGAAGGCACAAAGGATGCTAGATGAGGAAAATTCCTTACACTAAACAAATAGGAAGAAGGCAAGTTAAGAGATGCTTGAGGCAACTAAAGAGATCAAGAATGTTAAGGGAACCTTGGAGGAACAAGAGAAAATTGTTAGAAGTTAGTAAGATGAAATTAGATGATGGAAGGTAGAATTGGAAAGTTAGCTAACACTTGGAAAATAGATAGCAACATTTAAGAGAATAGTTTTTCAAGAAAAATGTAGAGAGGTCTCATGCTTAGCACAAACCTATGAAATTCACAATAGCCTCACGAGCAATTCAAGGATTCTTTAAAGGAGTTATAAGAAACATTGAGAGAATTATTATTACAATGCAGAAAGAGTCTAGAAGGGAAAGCTAGACCAATATAGGAGAATTAAAAATGACTAATGAAAAAGAGTTAAAAAAGCTATATTAAAACATAAGCTGAGAGACTCTAGAAAGAGACAAATTGGAAAAACATGAGGTAATCACACATCACATCATGTATTGTAAGGCTATATGCACTCTGATGTAGCCAAAGATGACTTGGATAGCTTTGAGGAAGAGAGTAACAACACCTAATTTAGCATCTATTTTGTAGATTTTTACAACTATAGTACCTAGAATAGGAGTAGAACATACCCAATAAGACCTCATCAAGATTATAGAGATACAAGTTATTGAAATTGGAAAATTAGATATATAATCTTTATAACAAGAAATAAGGATCATCTAGTACTAGTGATGAACCATCTCAAGGAGATAACTCATGAATCTATATATGCATCACATGGGTTCAAAATAATGTATTTTTAAAATACCATTTTAATGCATTTTTTACATACATAAGGGTGTAATGTAAAGGGGTTATTTACAGATTGAATAGAAAAGGGTTGTATTTTATCGAGGAAAATTTCACAAATCGTGATATTTAAAATTAGGTCTTCAATGCTCATGATGTTATCTGAGCGTTTGGGGTCCTACCACGAGGGTAAGAGAGAGTAGGGTGAAGAGAGATTTAGGGAGAGGAGTAGACAGAAGAGAAGGGGTTCGAAGAAACAGAAGATATAGAAGAATACTCATAGAGGTGAAGCCTCTCAATTTATTTTTGCATTTTGAGAAGATAAATCTCTTGTAGACAAAAAAAGTACATTAAAAAATAGCCTCCTCTCTACTTCTCAAACCGCCAATCTAATGCTTCCATTGACTCCAAAAGGGGGGTAAAATACCAGGACACATGGTAAGAATACTCCCAGATCACTTCTTATTCTTCTCAAAGTTGTTGGGAGTGATGTTTGCTGCCTCTAAATTGCGATTACGCATCGTGTGATTTTGTCAACCCTTCTTTTTGCATAAAATCCCCCAAAAATGGCTAAAAGCCACTTGTGTTTATTTACATGTCATCCTGTTCTCGAAGTTGTCTACAACTTTTGGATATTTACAAAAAAAAAAATCTAAAATATAAAAAATAGACGAAACTTATCCAAAAATCTAGTATTTTTGAACCATCAAAAAGTCAAACATAAAAAATATAAGAAAATAAAAATTCGAGTCACAAATTTGGAGAAAGTGTCAGTATTGTATTCCCCATATTTTCTCATATTTTATTGTTGAGGGAAGATTTGGGCTAAGATATGGCTAGAAGATTCATGTTATATGAATCTAGAATCCCAACTCTCTCATTGGTTAGGCCTATATTTCTTTATTCACTCCTTAAGGGGCAAAAAAGAGAGTCCATATTTCTCCTAATACTGAATATGTGATTTTTCCAAAGAAGATTGAAGGCAAGCACACCTTTGTGTTGAAAGGAAAATTGATGTCTATGGTTTCCTATCTATACTTTCTTGTGTAGTAGACATGGGCTTGGTGAGGAACCACTCAATTGTTCTAAAAAAATGTAGTTGGATAAGGCATCTCTTGGAGCAGTTGCGTATGCTTGTAGCTTGAATCTTGCACTAGCTTGGGAGTGATAGAAAAATGTTAAATGTTCTATGTGGAGGTACTCAAAACACAGATGGAAAAAGGAATTCTTATTAGTAACACATTGGTAGACATGTATTTAAAATTTTACTCACTTACAAAAGCACATTAGCTTTTTGACAGGCTTCATGCTGTCTATCATGTTGTCACTTAAAACACGTTAATTTCAAGATATATTGAGCATGGGCTTTGTGAGGAAGAACTTATTACTTTTAGAAAGATGAAAGTGGAGGGATGCAATAGCCTTGGGAAAGGCCAAGAAGATAAATACTGAAATTCTCAAGAGAGGTGATTGGAAAAGATTTGTTGCAACCAATGCTTTTAATGATATGTGTAGCAAATAGAGGCTTCTTGAAGAAGCATAGAAAGTGATAGATAAGATTCCCTATTCGAGATGGTTGTTCCTAGAGGAATACACTAATTACAAGATACATAGAGTATGGTCTTGGTGAGGAAACATTGAGATGCTATGAATGGATGTAGTTGGAGGGTGGTGTTTTTTTAGATGATGTAACACATTAGTTGCAACTTGAAAGCATGTGGGAGCATAGGGTATTTAAAAAGATCCTAAAGTTACCGTAAGAGGTTCCACCATGGGCAATGTATGGGATCACATAAGTGCAAGGGAGATGTGGTTTTCCAAAAAGTACATAAGTATATACATTAGGGATAGGCCCCCATTAATTCCCCACTCCAACCATAAAAGTAAGGGAGGGGATTGGGGGTTTTTGGGAGGGAGGGTGGTTGAAGGGAAGAAACCACAAAAAGAAAAGGCAAGAAAGAGCTTTCAATGGGTTATGAGTTAGAACCACATCTTGGATAGTTTGGAATGTGATATTGTGTTTGGAAGTATATTAATACCCATGGTTGTGAAGAGAAGCTTCTAGTTAGACATGTCTAATTTCACCTGCTTCAGTTGATGTGTAGAGATAGCAGCAGTGGCGGAGGAAAGCATTGGAGGATAGCGAGTATTCGAGTTATCACTTATATTTTGATGGGCGCATACCTTAGGCATGGTGCCTATATTTTGTCAAGCCTATTTATTGAGGCGTTGGATATTTGTTTATTATTTTGTATGCGCATGGGCGCACGATTATGTTATTTGTACTTGGACATTGTATTGGGCATGCCAGACTCTTTGGGCACCGTCCGTTAGCTTTATTCCTATTTTGTGCTAGAGCAAACTCAAAAGCTAAAAGCTTGCTATTTTGTAATTTGGGCTATTATTTGAGCTTGAAGATGATTAATACATAAAATACATGCTTTGTGGAGCGCTCACACAAGGCATGGGGGAAGATTGCACCCAATTGGTCTCTTGTTCATGTCGTTCATGCTTTTCACCTTGAGTTTTGTGCAAAAAGGTAGAGTTCTTTTGTTCTTGGGGACCTTCTGGAATTCACTACGCAAGCGTACAGCATCCGATTTGCGCACCAGTGGTATCAGAGCGAAGCTCAGATCAAGAGCTTCCAATCGCTACCCATCTTGTGCGAAGGTGGAGATCCTAGAACGATCGAGCCCTACGATCAATCTCGCCGCGAACGGTCGATACAGGTGGATTCCTGGCGATAAAGAACCTCTGTTTCCATCATCAGACTGTGAAGGACCAGCTTGCAGAGGCGGAGGACCACGTGGATATCTCCTACATCAAGTCGTCTTCATACAGAGAGATAAGACTCCATAGCTTAAAAGCTTGAAAGCTTTTATTATTATTAAGCTTAGTAGTAAAGCTTAGAAAGCTTAAAGAATCTTTAAGCTTCACGAAAATTCGTCGTGAGATATCAGAATATGCCCCCGATTTTTCTGCCCGGCTGAAAAACGGCCCCCCCCTAAATTTCTCTGTTTCAGATTCCTAAAGCCACAAGCTAAGTTACTAAAGCTCTAAATCACATAAGCTTCTCAAATTCAGCGAGTTCTGCAAGTCTCTCAAGTTGAAATCCTGCAAGTCACATAAAGCAACCAAGTTCTGCAAGTTCTGGAACTCTGCAAGTCAGACAAGTCATCTGAAGTCAAAACTGACTTCTGTTCAAAACTCATAGAAGGGCTGTTCCCACGCAGAAACTCTGAACTGCAAAGTTGTTCATTGGAAGGTACTCTTCGCAAACGTAGGTTTGCTGAAGCATTTTCAGTATATGAAGAATGATCAAACGTAGATTTTGCAAAGATTACAAATCCCGCAATAGTCGAAGACGAAGATTGTGAAAGCCACACCCAAAAATATATAAGTCTTGTATACCCGATCTTGAGCTACGCTCATCCCGCTAACTTGATTTTGAGAGTGAGAGGTCTTTTGAGTTTTATAGGATGACGGAACCACATATGGATGATTTAATGGCTGAAGGTGATCTACTTGAATCTACGATGGAGCAAAAGCTGGATTTAATTATGATGCAATTGGATGAAGAAAGACGAGCTCGACAAGCATTACAAGCTCAATTGGCTAATTTACAAAGATCGACTACCGACAAAGACGAACCTCAAAATGAAGATCTTATCCGACGTACCATCGACGCGACTCTCGAAGCTCAATCCATCCGCAAGGAAACAAAGATAAGTAAAAGAAATTTCAAATTCCGTACTTTCAATGGCACTCAAGAGGGAAAAACTATTCTTGCATTCATTAGTCAGTTTGATGACTACTTTCATGAGGAAACCTATGCAGAAAAAGATAAAATCAAGTGTGTCACTAATCATTTAGTGGATAGAGCATCTCTTTGGTGGACTATGGTACGCAAGAGTATAGATTGTCCTGCTACTTGGGAGAATTTCAAGAAGTTTATGCATAATTTCCTTCCTCCACAATTCCATGAAAAAGCTATAAAGCAATGGGATCTTCTTCAGCAAACGGGATCGTGAGCCTATTCCTCAGTACACCGAATGCTCTTGGAATGCATTACTCCAGTTACGCATGCTTGAAGATGTACATGAAGCGACACACAAGCGCAAGTATATGTCTGGACTACTTGGGCATTACTACGTTGAAGTTAATATGTTCAAGCCTGCAACTCTTGAAGACGCAATTTCATTAGCTCACGACACTGAAGACAAGCTGCGAAGAAGAGACAGACGTCCACAACAATTCCAAGCCAATGGTAACTATGGATCTAAGCAATTCAACTCAAATTTTAGAAGATTTAATCAAGGTCGTTTTCCTTCATCATCTTTCTGTAAAAATTGGGCAAAACCACCTGCTTTACCATCCAATACCAACCAAAACCCCAAGCCTATTCCACAACCAAATCCTAATATCTCTAGACTTCCTGCCATTGCAAACAATGTAACCAAAGCCAAACCTATAGTATGTTATAAATGCCACCAGCCTGGACATCTAGCAACAAATTGCCATTCGAAGAAGCCACCTGTCCATATTAACTACCTTGGAGCAATGGAAGATGAAGAACATGAAGAAATGCCTGATTTCACGGAAGATGAGGACGACATTACTACTCCTTCGGATACTTTACCAGGTATGCCAACTCCACATTCTTTATTGACAATGAAATGTTTAGTGCATGGAAAGTAAAATATTATTTTGCATGATGATGGTAGTACTCATGATTTTATTTTTGCAAAGCTAGTAAAAGAATTGAAGTTACAGACTGTACCTACGCATTATCGCATTAAAGCAGCATTCTTAGGCACTAGGTATAATGGTACACAGGAAGTGCATGACTTAGAGATTCAAATTGGTGAATACACTGAAAGAAGAAATTTTCTTGTTGTACCATTACAGTCCAGTGACATTATTTTAGGTATGCCTTGGCATCATCAGCATAATCCAGATATAGATTATTCCACGCATTCAATTAATATTAAATTTCAAGGAAAACATATTACATTGTATGGTATGCATGCATCTAATGCTTTTCCACTACTTTCACATACTCAAGCTAAACGTGCATTACGCAAAAGTAGTAAATCTTATCTCATTTGGGTGAATGAACTGCAAGTTAAAGAAAATCATATGCACCCTAGGCATAAAGAATTTCTTGCACATTTTAAAGACTGTTTTGTGGAAGATCTACCACCTGGTTTACCTCCTTCATGTCCAGAAGACCATAAAGTAGATTTGATTCCTGGTACCCAACCACCTTGTAAAGCACCATATAGGCATAGCCAAATAGAGCAAAAAGAAATTCAAAGTCAAGTTGAGGAATTACTAAATAGAGGATTGATTAGAACTAGTAGTTCTCCATTTGGTACACCTGTTCTGTTAGTAAAGAAAAATAATAATACCTATCGCATGTGCATTGACTATCGTGCTTTAAATAAAATCACTGTAAAGAATAGGTATCCAATTCCTAGAGTCGATGACCTTATGGATAAACTGCAAGGTTCTACTATATTTAGTAAAATAGACCTTAAATCTGGTTATCATCAGGTGAGACTAGATAAGTCTGACATATTCAAGACTGCATTTAGGACACAGTTTGGTCATTATGAATTTTTAGTGATGCCTTTCGGATTGACTAATGCACCTGCTACATTTAGTAGAATGATGAACCGTATATTTTTACAATATCAGTATTGTGTAATTGTCTTCTTTGATGATATTTTGGTGTTTAGTCAAAATGAGAAAGAACATTATGAGCATTTGTCATTGGTTTTCCGGTTATTAAAAGATAATCGACTGTATGCAAATCCGGAAAAGAGTGAGTTCTTTAAAACAGAAATTGAGTATTTAGGTCATATTGTATCATCTGATGGAATTAAAGTTGACCCTAAGAAAATAGATGCAATATTGAATTGGCTTGTACCTAAAAATGTGCATGAGTTACGATAATTCCTAGGTCTTGCTAGTTTCTATAGGAAGTTTGTGCGTAATTTTTCATTACTTGCTTTACCATTGACCAAACTTCTGAAGAAAGGTATTGTCTATAATTGGTCCGATAATCAACAGAAATCCTTTGACTTATTGAAATATGCATTAACCCATGCCCCTGTCTTATAGTTTCCTGATTTTAATAGACCATTCTTTTTAGTAGTGACTGATGCTAGCGGATCAGGAATAGGAGCCGTACTTATGCAGGACAATCATCCCATAGCCTATTCTATTTGTAAGCTGAAACCATCTGAACTGAAATATTCCACATATGACAAAGAATTATTAGCTGTGGTACAAGCCTTAAGACAGTGGAAACACTATTTAATGGGTTCAGAATATATGATTAAGATCGATCAGCAAAGTATTAGACATTTACTTACCCAACCTCAAATATCTGACCGACATATCAAATGGGCATCTTTTATTCAGAGTTTTCATCCTATCATTCAATACCAACCCGATAAAGAAAATGTAGTGGCAGATGCATTAAGGAGAAGACCTGCCATTCATAATATTTCTATTATATAATTTGATTCTTTGATTGCTGTGAAAGATACTTATCATCAGGATATTACTTTTCATGCTGATTGGAATAAATTAGTTCAAAATAACTTGATTCCTATTGATTCACTATCTTATAATGATGGATTCATGTTTTATGAAAAGAGATTATGTGTTACAGTTCCATTCCGATATTTTGTTTTGAATGAGATTCATTGTCCTCCATATCAAGGTCATAGAGGTATCATATCTACTTTATGTACATTAACTGAAGATTTTTATTGGCCGCATATGGACACTGATGTATCTAACTTTGTTTTTGAATGTTTGATTTGTCAAAGAGTTAAGAGACATCATGGTAAACAGTATGGATTACTTATGCCTTTGTCTATTCCGTCGAGACCATGGGAACAAATTTCTATGGATTTTATTACTGGTTTACCTAATACTAAATCTAACCATGATATGATTTGGACAGTAGTAGATAGGTTTAGTAAACAAGCATATTTCATTCCATGTAAGAAAACTTTAACAACATCACAGGCATCACAATTGTTTTTGAAAACTGTTTTCACTAACCATGGATTACCAAAAGTTATTATTTCTGATCGTGATTCTAGATTTTGTAACAACTTTTGGATTACTATGTTTGCTAACCTAGGCACAAAAATTGATTTCTCATCTGCATTTCATCCTGAAACTAATGGACAAACAGAAGCTACTAATAGTACTATACTAGATCTTTTACGTGCTTACACTATTTCTAAACCACAGACATGGGACACACATTTGCGTTTACTACAGTTTTCATATAACAATATACCACACACATCTACAAAGAAAGCACCGTTTGAAGTGATTTATGGTTATAGATTATCTACACCTATTGCATCTTTGTCAAATAGAATTCAGAGTGCTGATGATATTGCTAGTATGCATAATACTATTTTTGATGAAGTTAAAGACATGATTGCCAAAGCCCAGCAATCATATACCAAACAAGCCAATAAGAAAAGACAAGCAATGAATTTTAAAGTTGATGACTATGTTTGGTTGAGAATAGAAAAACGTAGACTACAAAGTGTAGATAGACACCACTTGTGAAATTAGCCCCTAGATTCTATGGACCATTTAGAATCATTCATAAAATTAATGACAATGCATTCAAGTTAGAATTACCACCTCACTGGAAAATTCACAACACATTTCATATTAGTTTATTAAGACCCTTTAGAGGCCAATTACCTGTACACCCTGTTTATGAAAACCCACCTTTGTTAGAAGAAGAGACTAAAATACTTGAACCTGAAGCTATCATAGATACTGACTTTATGACCGCTAGAACTGGCCGAAGATATTCTAGATATCTAGTCAAGTTTAAGAACCATCCTATAGAAGAAGCCCAATGGATGCATGCTAGAGACTTAAATGCTTTCCCCACTCTGTTAGCTCCACATTGAGCTAATAGCAATTGAGGTCAATTGCTATCCCACCCCGGGGGTATGATGCCAGGAGGCATATTTCACGGTGGATTCCGTACCACGGTGGATTCCGTGAAGTTTTACGGTGGATTCCGTAATTTTTGATGACCGGGGCTCATACACAAAGTGGATTCTTTGTGCGAGAAGTTGATGGGGACGCCTATCCTTTTCGAGCGTTTCATTAATTTAGTGTGTACATGGGTGATTCCATAGCGGGTGATTCTGCAAAATCCATATTAAATTAATAAACGTTTATGAGTTTAGAGTGCGCACTCATAATAAATTAAGGTTAGGATTGATTTCTAACCAGTTGATTTATTTATGTAGCTGAAGACTGCTAGGTATTCACTTTTGTCGGTTTAATTGTATTATTTTACTAATGATTGTGAATGCTTCAGTTGATGTGTAGAGATAGTAGCAGTGGTGGAGGAAAGCATTGGAGGATAGCGAGTATTCGAGTTATCACTTATATTTTGATGGGCGCATACCTTAGGCATGGCGCCTATATTTTGTCGAGCCTATTTATTGAGGCGCTGGATATTTGTTTATTATTTTGTATGCGCATGGGCGCACGATTATGTTATTTGTACTTGGACATTGTATTGGGCATGCAGACTCTTTGGGCACCGTCCGTTAGCTTTATTCCTATTTTGTGCTAAAGCAAACTCAAAAGCTAAAAGCTTGCTATTTTGTAATTTGGGCTATTATTTGAGCTTGAAGATGATTAATACATAAAATACATGCTTTATGGAGCGCTCACACAAGGCATGGGGGGAGATTGCACCTAATTGGTCTCTTGTTCATGTCGTTCATGCTTTTCACCTTGAGTTTTGTGCAAAAAAGTAGAGTTTTTTTGTTCTTGGGGACCTTTCGGCATTCACTACGCGAGCGTACAGCATCCGATCTACGCACCAGCTATCAAGTATTATTAGGAAGTCCATGGATCTTGCAATCCAACTGTCAAGTTAATATACCCGCTGGTCATCTGATTTTTGGCAGAGGGATCAGGTGCATAATAGTGGATGTATATCTTGAATCTCCTCAAAGTGAGAGAGTATCATTATCTTCAACAGAATGAGATGCATTAGAGGATCCTTTTAGCAATGAAACTTTGTTAAGCGATGAATCAAAAGAGGGATCAACTATAAAAGATGTCTATCAAGAGACTCTGAATAGGTCGATAGACGCTCAAGTCAGCAAGTCGGAATCAAAGATGGGGATGTGATTGAGCTAGATCTTGGTATGTTGAACGAGCCACAAATAATTAAATTAGGATATATTCCATATTGAAAGAGCCACGAGTAATTAAATTAGGATATATTCTATGTTGAATGGGCCACGAATAATTAAACTAGGATATATCCTTAGTCTCGAAGAGAGGGAAGATCACATGTCCTTGATCTAAGAATTTTGTGATATTTTTGCCTGGAGAGCTATGATGAGTGGAGGAATATTCCTTCTAGTCTAGTTGTGCACACTACTCCCTTGAAGGAGGATAGCCATCTTATTTAACAAAAAGTGAGATGCATGCCTTTTGAGCTAAGGGACTGACTATTTCAGGAGCTACAAAAGTTACATAAGGTTGGCTTGATATTTCCTATATAGGACACGGAGTTATGTTCATCGACAGTTATCAGGAAAAAGTAAAATAATCAAATCTAGCTTTGCATAGATTTTAGAAGCTCAATAAGTAGATAGTCAAATATTACTATGCTCTTCCACTCATTGATTAGATTCTAGATTAGTTAGTAAGTGGGGATATTTATTCATTTATGGACTATTTTGTTGGTTATAACCAAATGGCTATCATAGAGGAAGATAAGTTGAAAATAACATTTATCACTATATTTAGTACCTTTTTATATCATGTTATAGATTTTGGATTATGAAATGTGCCAGGGTCTTGGTAATGTATGGCTGATAAGACTTTTGGTGATATTTTTCCAAAGGAGGTGAAAGTCTTTATTGATATTCTAGAGGCAGTATCACAAGGGAGTGACATCTAATTAATTTGAGAATTTTTTAAAAGCATTGTAGTATATTTCTCATTGCTCTCAATATAAGAAAGTGCATCTTTGGAGTGCCTTATGGATTGTTGTTGGGTCATGTGGTTAGCTTGACTAGTATTACGACCGATCCTCAAAAGATAAAGGTTATCATTACTATGAATCCGTCACCTACTCCTAAAGAAGTGCATACCTTTCTATCATTAGTTAGATACTATCGATAATTTATTAAAACACTAGGCTAAGAGAACATTGCCATTAATGAATCTATTGTCCTTTAACTATTAGCTATTTGTTTGGAGTGATCTGTGTCAAGTATCGTTCTAGGATATGAGGTAAGAATTGGCAAAAGCACTAGTCCCGAAAGCACCTCCTCTTGTATTCGGCCATTTAGCCCACTCGACTAGGAATGCCACCCAGACTTGGTCCATTTGAATTAGCCACTCAGATTGACCGGGCCCAATTCGGCATTTGGACATTAGACACTCAACCACAACCCAGACTCGACGTATCTAAGTCACCCACTCGGCCATATCAGGTACCTGGCCTTCAGCTACTCGGCCCATTCAAATCAGTCACTCGGTGCCTGCAATTCGGACCTATTGGGCCGAGTCTAGTTTTCCCTAGAATTTTTGAAATTTAGATTAGACCACCTAGACACCGACTGTAGGAACATTCAAAGAGCAGGAGATGATGAGACAACCAACATGCCCACATGTCCAATGCGTGCATTGTGGCAAAAACCAATTGCGAGTTGAGTGTTAAGACCCTAGGTCATGACCTTGCACTAGTTGTGGTAGGTTCGACGATGATGCCATGCATTATAGACTACCTCAAAGACTCCCATATCCATAGCCTTACAGTCAACCCTACCTTGCCAGTAGGCCACTAAACTTATTTGGAAGGGGAGCCCCATTGGATCTCCTAGCACCTAATGATGCTAAGCCGTCCATCGCTAGGATGGAAATAAATCCTACATGTATCCCTAGACCACCTGGACCCTACGTTACCCACCCACCAAGTGATACTCCCATCCATTATGTGGACAAGCCTAGTGGCGACGAGCCTTATGTAAACCCATACATGTCGTACAATAAGAAAGGCAACGTAGTACTTATGGACTATCAACCAATACCGATGGTGGCATTAGGTAGAGGGAGAGGCAGAGTCCTAGGAGCATAAACCCAATATCCAATCGTGTGTTGGACTTGCGGTCACTTAGGACACATTTCTTCACATTGCCATCCTCTAGTTTGGGAAACAATCCATTGGTTCCATTGGGGTTGTTTAGTGTCGAGACACTCAATGGGAAGGCCATGCCTATCCCATTGCATGTCATGACCTGTGTGCAGATAAAGCAAGCTGGCATATCATTGCTAGGGCCTAGCAACCTTAGTTGGAAAGAAGAGTCAGAGAAGAAGGAAGGAAAGGTAAGACGCTAAGGTCACCCTCAAAATCGAAAGTGTCACAACACTGTCTATGGGGATGAAAGTCATTGATACAGAGGAGGAAACATCGGCTCCACGAACGGTTGAAAAGGGAAGTACTAAGGTCGGGGAGTTCCCCAACCCGAAATGCCAACGTGAAGCCAGAAAGAAGATGAAAGAGTGGGTGAAGGAGGCCATAGAGCACCTATAAGATGTTGAGCCGATACTAGAGGACGAGATCGATGATCTCTCAAGCATATGCACGCCAGTCTCTCTCCCACGACCAAAATCAAGGGAGCTAATGGCATCATAAACAAGGCCGCCTAGACAAAGTCTAAATGCTCCACGCCAGCAAATCAATCAAGGCCATTGGCCAAGCATAGCAAAATTAGGAGAAAGTCAAGCAGTTAGTAACCTCTTGAATACACTACTGACCACCCCTGTGACTCTAAGCTTAGGCGATCTGCTCAAGTAGCATCCAACGCTATGGCGGGAGCTGAAACAGTGGGTCACGGAATCAAATGAGCTAGTCACCATTGACTTGCCCAAGCACGAAACATAAATGAAAATACCAAGTCTGATGTTGCACTCCATGCCTAAATCCTTGCACGTCAATGCTTTTTTGGAAGGCACGGAGATGCATGCAGTCTTGCCAATCCTAGCTCTAGGGGATGTCACAAGAAAGGGAATCATAGACATGGGGGCAGGAGTGAGTGTGCTAATCCATGCAGTAAGCCAAACTTGGGGTAATCCACCGATCGAGATTGCTAGGTTCAACGCCACACTCGCTAACAGAATGAAGGTGAAACCATTCGAAGTATTGAAAAATTGACCAGTGAAGATTGCAGGAATCCAATTCTCTGTTGACTTTATAGTCATGAAGGGAGTGGACTACGACATCCTACTAGGCCAACCCTGGATGCGCAATGCAAGAGTCGTAGAAGATTTGGGCAACACTCCCATCTTCTTAGGCAATCAAATAGAGGCTGTAAGAGTAGAGATTGACACTTGGAAAACTAGAGTAGTTGAGCTAGATACCATCTCCACCATATTGAAGGGTGACGGTCAGATTAGGAGATCCTATGGGGCTCTTACCAAGTATATCTAGTGCCCCATGAATGAGACTAGATGCATGTTCTTGTTACCATCAACCTGCCATTATCAGACACGAAGGAGTACAAACAAGCCATCAAGGCAACTAGCGAGCCCAAGGTCACACCCTCAGTGCCAGTCTACATGATGATTGGAAGCCCACATGGAAGACCCAACCCTGTTACATTTTGAGAACAATAGATGAGAGCTCCTGGAGATTCTGGGGTACTTGACAAACAAGTTGGCTAGCAATCTAGGAACAAATCTTAAGCCACTCCAAGATCTCTTAGAGGAACCTAAATGGCGATGGTCCAAGGTATATGATTTAAACTTGAGGTACAATTGGGCTTTAATCCTAGAATACCAGCAAGAAAAGATATATCAAAAATTGGAGAATGATGCACAACCGGACAAAGATATCTCTAACGATGAATACGAGGACTGTTGTTCCTTCAATGATGAGAGTGAAAGGGAAATTGATACTATAGAATATGACACTAGGGGACATATGATCAAACAAATATGAGTGGACCCCAGACCATGCAAGCAGAGCACCCTTAGAGTAGAGAAAGGAGTCAGGTACAAGGAGCCATTACCACTAGAAAAGAAAAGAAGCCTCGTGATATGGACCTTGCAGTCACTTGGCAAAAGAATGATGATAAGGCTCAAGCCATTATCAAATTGGAGCTAGACGCGGAGCTATATCCACCATGTGGATAACTATGATACTTCACATGATACATGGAAGAGACTTGACACTTTGTTTGGTGCACAGTCTAAGTCATCAAAGTATGGTCTCTTGATTGAATTTTTAGGCTTGAAATGAATTCCAGCACATCACTTGCCACACATCTAGATTACATGGAAGGATTTCTAACCCAACTTGCAGGAATCAACATTAAAATGGAAGAAGATGTATGCATTGGTGTTCTACTTTAAAGTTTTCCTCCTGAATATAATAATGTATCAACAACTCTAATCAATATGTCAAGCCTTGAGCTTGTTGATATCCAAGAATCCCTGTTAGAGGAGGAAAAGAAGCTAAAAACTAAGGAAGAACCAAGCACCTCTAGAGATGAACAAGCATTATATGTTGGCAATAGGTACAAAGGCAAGAAGGATCAGCTTTTTTTTAACTTTTGCAAAAGGACAGGACACACTAAGAAGTTCTACCACGCCAAAAAGAGGTCCCAAAAGGCATGTCTAGTTGCTGTTAAAGAAGAAGAAGAACATGGAGCAAAAGAAGAAGAAGAAGAAGAAGAAGAAGAAGAAGAAGAAGAAGAAGAAGAAGAAGAGGAAAAAGAAGAAGAAGAAGACTACCAAGAGAAGGACAAACCTCATCAATCCTTCTATTTGAATAGAATCTTTTAGCCTTATATTACCTAGCCCTAATACTTCGGATATAAACTTGTAAACTCTTCATATAGCCTTGCACTAAAACCTTTGTACACTTTGTGAGGCCCTTATTATAGTCTCTGGATGACCATCATGTTTGTGGTACCCACACTTAGCCTTTTCTATGACAGTCTCTAGTGTTTTGCCATGTCTATTGTGTGCCCACACTTTTAGGTGTTGCTCTCAATAAAGCCTCTACACACTTTGTACTTCTAGTTGTGATTGAGGAGGGATGTTGAGATGTTTGCAATCACACCTACTTCAGTATCTTTGGAAAAAGCAATGAGCGCTCATAACTATAATCCCATATGCACAGTAGGAGAAGTGCTACCATCCAGTTTCCTATAAAGCATTGTACTTGCTCTCTTTTCTAATGCAATGTCATAGTACTTTTGTCCTCAGTAAAGTCTATGTGTCATTGTCAGTCTTATACACAAGATTTTTTTTTATGAGTCCAATTATCAATCTTGGAACCTAATTCACTTGTGTAACAGTCAGTCATGTCAGTGTCTTCATGAACTCACTCTTTCTCTTCCAACCTCCATAGCTTCCGCATCTGCCATGCTCTAGATCCTGCATCACTACACATATACTAACTCTTAAGAGTAGAATTTGTCTACAAAATTGAGCACATAGACTGGGTTTCACCCATTATAGTCATCCTAAAAAAGAATGAAAAAAATCAGAGTGTGTGTTAACGATAAGAAAGTCAACGGTGCTACGAAGAGAGACAACTATCCACTGACGTACATTGAGTATATGCTCAAAAGAGTAGCTGGAAAGGAAGCCTAAAGTTTCCTAGATGGCTTCTCAAGTTACAATCAATCTAATAGAAATGGCCCTCTTGGTCTAATGAAATATAACCATAGAGCATACCATTCAGCAACCTACTATTGAAAACAAACCCTTGTTTCCCACATAAACCATACTAAAGCATAAAAAAAGACCCAAGGGGATGGCCATTCAAGCCCCACACTAAACACATCAAAATTTTAGCTAATCCCCTACATAAATAGCAAGGGGTATTCAACAGATGTGCCATTGAATGATCTGATGCATCCATGGCAGAGTAGGAAGATGGTCAATAATTACTTGGCTCATAAACCATACAAACTATTGGTAACCAAAACAGAACATGCTAGCAAGTAGTCCCTTAGGACCTTAGGACCATAGTTAAGAAATGTTCAACAAAGGCATAATTGGCTTAGGAGTCTACAAAGCAGTCCCATTGTCATGGAATCAGCTGGCAAGTCACTATCTCAAATATCTTAAGGGCTTTCAAGGTTATATGATGGTACATCCTTAGAATGGGATCCTTTGAGCAGCTTGAGAAGTTGCTTGGCTTCAGTTATATGCAAAACACATCATACATAGTTAAATCTAGACAACATGTATTACATTGCACAACACTCATTGGAGTTTATATAGACATCTAATCATACCACCCTAGTGATTGGTAATTATGAAACTCTTTATGAATTGTTTTGAGCATTTGTTGCTTAGGTTAGAGTGGAGTTAAGGCATTGGCTGGTTATTATCTAGACAAAGATTTTTATTCATGCTTGTTTGATTTGTATGCAATATATGGTGCTCATAGCAACATGTATCAACTCCCATATGATGTGGCAACTATCTAAGATGGATTGAGGTGTTGTTGGGTTGAGAATACTCCGCCCACTATAGAATGATTCATTGCTAGTCATAACAGGCTACCTATCTATCATAAGTTGTGAGAAAGTTTAGTATATATGATCATCAATTTCATGAATTCACTAATGCCCATATGAACATAGTTTAATGTTGGGTTTTTTTCCACTACTCTAGAATATTTTTGAATTGATTTGAGCTTCGTTTATTCTCAATTTGATTGTGTTTATTTTTCCATTGCTAGAATGTAGTTTATAGCAAGCAACTAGCCAGTGGAAAAATTGCTCTTGGACTGCATGGAGTCAAGCACTAGCTAGTTAAGTCTGCAGTGAATACTTACATAGAGCTAAAATCATAGAAAATGCTAACAAAACGAACAATATCGCTCAAATAGTGGATGGAAAACTGGACACTATTAATTATGCTATTTGAAACAAACATGGAATAGTAGTAGACCCTTGTAACTTATTCATTTGGATGTATGGGAACCTACACATAATAATGTATCTCTTGGAGAGTCTAGGTACTATCTCAGGTAAGTTACTCATGAGTATATGTGTGCATCACGTGGGTTCAAAATAAATTATTTTTAAAATGTTATTTGTATACATTTTTTACATATAGAAGGGTGTAATATAAAGGTGTTATTTACAGATTGAATAGAAAAGGGTTATGTTTTATTCATAAAAAATTCACAGATAAGGATATTTATAAATAGGCCTTGAACTCACATGATGTAGAGGATATACATATAGTAACTTCCCCGAGGGTACTATGTGACTTTTATGGATGATTTCAACATGTATACTTGGCTATACATACTTAAACATAAAGATGGTAGCTTTATGGATTTCAAATCTCATGTATAGAAAGAGTTCACTTATTATGTCTCATGCCTATGGTCTCATGGTGGTGGTGAATATGTGTCAAAATACTTTGATAGGTACTTGACTAAGCATGGATCAAGAGTCAGTTGACATGTAGTTAAACTCCATAGCAAAACAAAATGGTTTGAATGGAAAAACAAAGCGATTACGAAAGCATCTAGGCAAACGATAAATGAGAAAGGTATGCCTCTTTCTTACTAGGTTGAAGTAGTTCTAACTATTGTTTATGTCATGAATCAGGCACCTACAATCGGTTTACATGAGAAGAGACCATATGAGTAGCTTTATGGATATAAGCTTGACATTAGACAATTGAAAGTATTTGGCAGCATTGCATATGTCCATTTATCTAATTTGTCAAAATGTAGAGAGAGAAGACATGTATAGACATGATAGAGAGAACACACACACACACACACACACACACACACACACACACACACACACACACACACACACACACACACACACACACACACACACACACACACACACACACACACACAGAAGAGGCACACCATATACACTCCCAAATATATATGTGAAACGTACTCTAGATAAGGTGAGCTATATATAGCTCCAACACCCCCAATCAAACAAAGGTCCCTAGCTGCGGATGGGAAAGCCCTTGCGGATCACAAGGAAAAAACTCAAGCTCCTATATACAAATGTACAAACATGATCAAGAAGAATTATTTTGTGCATGTAAAGTGAATCCATGCATGTGAAATGAAACTAAATATGTATGTACAAACATGATCAAGAGGTCTAAGGTATATGTGCATATGTGAAGTTTATGGTGCCTACAAGGAGTATGCACAATGGCACTACAATGTCATAGTAGGTTAATTCCCAAGAATTGAAGTTGAGACAACTACACGTTCTAAACATAGCAGAGTGAAGTCTGCTTTAGTGAGTCCTTTGGTGGATAAATCTACAATCATGCTATCACTTGGACAATGTTGAATCATCATCATTCCTTTCTTTACTTCATATCGAACATAATGATAATGTATTGCAATATGTTTAGACTTGTCATGTTGAACATAGTCTTTAGCAAGACTAATAGCACTTTGGTTATCACATGAAAGTGGTGTGCTAGAGAGAGGAGGATGGCCAATATCTGATAGAACTTGTTGAAGCCATACTAACTCTTGAGTTGATAAAGACATAGCTACATATTCGGCCTTTGTAGTGGAAACATCAACAGAATGTTGTTTCTTGCTAGTCTAAGAAACAAGACAAGCATTGATAAAGAAACAATTTCCACTTGTAGAATTCATAGATAAGTGAGAGCTTACCCAATCTACATCTGTATAACCCAAAAGCTAAAGTGAACATAGAGAATTGGAGTTTTATTAGCACGAATACACCAACCCAAAATCTTTAATGCCTTTCAAATACTTCAAAAATCATTTAGCTGCAGTCCAATGTTTAAGACATGGAGAACTAAGATGTTGTCCAAGAAAATTTGCAGCAAAAAGAATGTCAGGGTGAGAATTTAAGCCAACAAATTGAAAACTTCCAACAAGATTAGCACAAGGTTGATATCACTAATTGTCCATCATTCTACGAAAAGACTATTTTGTCAATAGTGTTGAATCTGAATACCAAGGCATGAGTGTATGTCTCCAAGATTGACCATGTCAAATGTAGAAGATAAAACCTTCTTTACCTATTGAAGGAACTTGACATTGTTAGAAACAAGTATGGTATCATTTGCTTATAGAGCAAGAATAACAAACCTATCATTGCAGCACTTGACATATAAGTAAGGATTTGAAGAACAAGAGATAAATTTTTGTTTTGTAAGGAAGAGATCAATCTTTTGATACCAAGCTTGTGAAGTTTGTTTGAGACCATAGAGTGCCCAATGAAGACTGCAAGCAAGTTTCTCCTTATGTTTGACTACAAATCCTTCTAGTTGCTCTATATATATCTCTTCCTTTATATTTCCATTAAGAAAAGCAATTCTCACGTTGATTTGGTGAACCTCCAAGTAAAACTCAACCGCAAAAAATTATAAGATTCGAATATTGGTAATATGAATTCTTGATAATCAGCTTCTGCAATTTATGAGAAACCTTTGGTAGCTAACCTTGCTTTGAATTTATTAAATGTTCAATATGCTTTTTTTAATTCTTATGAACCAACTTGCATTTAATAGCAGTATGTCCAAGTGATAACTCAGTTAGAACTCATCTATCTTTAGAGATAAGATTCATACTCCATTTCCTTGGCCTCTTGCCATTGTTTCTTTTGTAGGGATGACATGTAATCACTATAAGAGATAGGATCTTCATAAATATTGAAAGCATTCTCAAGAATATCAGCATCATAAATATGACAAGTACCATGCTCATTATCAATTGGAAGATCAATGCCATCATCATCAGCAATAATAGGTGCAAGTTGCGAATCCTGATTTGAAGAGTCAATGTTATCTAGTGAAGGAAGTTCATCATCATATACAAAAGGAAAAGAAGTGAGTAATGACTTTGTATCATCAACGTCCTCTAGTGACCACATCTACCTAGCATCCTCCCACGACCATGTGATGCCCCATAATTTGCTCATTGAAAATAGCATCACAACTTATGATTACCTTCTTGGAAGATGGATTATAAAACTTGTATCCCTTAGAAAATTTTGAATATCCAATTAAAATAAATTTCAAATTAGGAGGATCAAGTTTCCTACGAGTCTCTTTGGGTACTTGAATATGAGCAATATATCCAAAAGTTTCAAAATATGAAATAGAAGGAGTTTCACCTATCCAATTAGTAATCAATATTTTACCAGAAGGAGCAGTTGTAGAAAGATGATTTTGTAAAAATATTGTTATTAAGACTGCTTCAACCAGTGTTGAGCTCTACATTATCAGTTTCACTAATGTTGTGGACCTTGAAAGGTCCCAATCCTTTGAACTTTATATTTTTCTTATGGTCCAACAAAGAGTACAGAAGCACTAGGTTGACCTATTCAAAGTCATGTTGTTTGACATATTTGTCAAACCATCTTTTATGCCTTGCATTTTTGCAGATTAGTGTACGGGTTGCACATATTTATCAAACTAGATTTGATTCCTTGCCTTTTTCAGATTAGTGCATGGGTTGCCAATAGTTGGGTTTTTAGAGAGGGGTTCTAACTCCACTAGGTAGCATTGCTTCCTTTTCATCCCATCTCTCTTGTACTACCACTCTCAAGCTTGGAACAAAGAACTCCACCGGTGGCAAGATTTCCTCAGTCCCAAAGGTCATCATGAATGGTGCTTCCTTATGACCGTCTTATAAGTTGTCCTATAGCCCATAGCACTACTATGACCTTATTTTGTTCCAATCAATGCATGAGGTGGAGACTACCTTAGTTAGGACATTCACTAGGGTCTTATTCTTAGACTCTACTTGACCATTAGCATGAGGGTAATATGGTGGGGATCTTATGATGGATGATCGAGAAGGTGGATAGTAAATGGGAAATTACTTAATTAATGAAGTATGTGCCTTAATAACTAACTAGTTTTATGGGGTAGCCAAATCACAAGATCACATGCTCCCAAAGAAACTTAGTCATAGTCCTAGTTTCATTCTTCCTAGTGGCCCAAGCTTCAGCCCATTTCGTGAGATAATCCATCGCCACAATTATGTACTTCACCTGTGAGTACTACATTGTGAGACTAATCAACCCATTTTGTGAGATAATCCATTGCCACAATTATGTACTTCACCTTGAGTACTACAATGTGAAATTGATCAACCCATTCAAGTCAATTCTTTAGTTTTCAAAGGGTTATCATGCTATTACCATCCAAGTCAACTCTATCTTGTCCTTAGAGATGGGCAATTTGGTTCTCTAGCACTTGTCACAATGCTTCATGAACTTAGTTGCATCGTAGAATAGGGTTGGCCAACACAACTGAGATTATAGCACTTTGCATGCTGTAGTGTCTCTGTTAAAGTTCCCTTTGGTATTTTTACTATGTGCTTCAACAAGTACATCATGCATCTCGTTCTCACACATGCATCTTCATAATAATCCATCCTATCCTAGTCTATAGAGTTGGCTCAGTATTAGCTCATAGGGCTAAACCTTGAGGATAAGGTGCTTTAGCCTAGCCTTCTCTAAAGGTCTCTCAGGCAATCCATGCTCTAGCATTTGGACTAAGTCATTTTCCCAATATGGTGTTAGATTGGCCCTAAATAGGTCTCTCTCACTGGACATACTAAAAAGGTGCACATCTCGTAGGTCATCTACAATACCCTGGTCAGTAGCTTCTCCTGTGAATATGTGGGACATATGGTCTACTATGTAGTGCTACTTACCCTTGTGTACAACCACGGAGAAGTAAAAATCTACACGCAAAAGTAACCATCTAGCTATGTATCCTGTGTAGCAAAGCAAAGCCTAATGGTCAACGAAGAAGGTGAAGGACGTAGCTAAAAGGTAATGACGGAACTTCTTCATAGCAAACACCATAGCAAGGCCTTCCCTCTGCATCATGAAGTAATTCATCTCTATATTTGTGAGTTGTCTACTAGCAAACCTCACATGATAATCAAGGTTATGTTTACCAAGTTCGCACAAAAACAACTCCAACACTGAATTTTGATACATCAATGTGCACATGGAATGTTATGTTCCAGTCTTGGGCTTGTAGGATTGTTGCACTCATAAGAGGCTTCTTTAATTCCTCCTAAGCACATTGGAATTCCTTAGTCCACTAAAATACAATCAACAATTTGTAAAGAGGTCTAACAATCAATGCATAGTTTAGAACGAATTATCGATGGTACCCTATGTGTTGTAGGAAGCACTACACTAGCTTATAGTTCATAGGTGGTGGTAAATCAACAATGACCCTGAATTTGGAGAAGTCAATGGCATTGCCATTCTTAGACACCATGTGCCCTAGGCTACATCCATGTTTTATCTAGAACTAGCACCTAGAGGGTCCAAGGAAAGATTATATAGCTTACATTGCTCAAATACTACGTGAAGTTTATCTAGGTGTTCCCTCCAATTGCAGTAGATACATAGATTATCAATGAATACCTCCAATTCTCGCCTAAGCATATCTTTGAAGATAGTGCACATGAGGCACTAAAAGGTAGCTCGTGCATTCGTTAGCCCAAATGGCATGACCATGTAGGCCAAAACCCCCATTCAATTGCAAATGTTGTCCTATATTTGTCATTAGAGTGTACCTATACCTGAAGTAGCCTGAGAAGCCATCTATGAAATTGTAGGCTTCCTTTTCCACTATTCTTTTGAGCATGTGCTCCATGTAGGGTAGTGGATAGTTGTCCCTTTTAATCATAGAATTAACCTTTTTATAATTCACACACTCGAATCTTATCCTCCTCCTTCAAGACAATCATTATAGGTAGCACTAGTCCATGTGCTTAATTTTATAGATGAATCTTGCCTTCAATAGCTTATCTATCTTCTCTCTAAGGGTGTATGTATGCTTTGAATTCATTGAGTTGGTCATTGCTTAGTTGGCATTGCATCAAGAGTCATGGGGATGTTACGAGTCATAACCCTGGAACCTACTCCTTTTAGTTTGTCTAAGGACTAAGCAAACACATCTATGTACTCTCGTAGGAACAGAGGTTGAGGCTTCTTACCTTCCCTTGCTAAGTTGGCCTCCTTGATCTTAGTGGGCCCTTCTATCAATTTGCTTGCATGTTCGTGCCTCTTAACTCCTAGCAAAATCACAATCATGTTACCCTTTTTGAATTTCATGAAGTGCTTCAGTAGAACTTGGGGCTTCCTTTGCTCTTCAACTTCTGATCCCTTTGATTGCTTTCTCTTTTCCTCCCATAACCACATGCACCTTAGGTGAACTAGTAGGTCCCCTTTGGTACATTTGGTCTTAGGTGGCTAGGTATCTTTGGATCACTCTCGAAGCTCACTTCTGCTTCAGAGTTAAACTCACAACCCTTTCTAGAACAAGGCATTTCCCTTGGTGGTCATAGCCCTGAGGCCGATTTGATCATCCTAAAGAGTGGTGGTGTACTCAGTTGAACTAATCCAGTTTCCTCATAGCCCATTAGACGTAGGTCGTCCAACCACGTGTAGTCCAATTCCGTCATGTGAGGACTTCTCTTTTAATCCTAAAGATGATTTTCTGTGGCTTGGATTCTACTCGTATCTGTTCAATCACTTGGCCATCCATATCATACTCTATTTTATCAGCCTCTTCCTCAGTGTCCTCATTCGTAGAATATCAGTCTTCATACTCGTCATTCAAATCATCATATTTTTAATGCTCATCATGTCCTAGGTTTCTACTCTCAACCTTTTTTAGTCTGTGATTAGTGCCCAATTTTACAATAGGTTTAGGTCATGCACTTTGGTCCATTTTCACTGCGGCTCGTCCATAAGGGGGTTTGAGGTTGGCAGTCAAGTTATTAGCAAGCTCTCTCATCAAGCATTCAAGAATCCCTTGGATTTTGAGTTTTTTAGATTGGGTGTGGAAGGGGATAGGTGTTGGTTGATTTCTAGGGCTCCTTGCCATCATGCAGAGTGGTATTGATGGTGGGATCCTACGCTTTAGCATGACATGGTGTGACTTTGTTGGACTCATTGACTACCATGGCAGCCTGCTTATAATTCTCCTCATCATTTGAGAACGCTAGATCGATGATGGCTAGTACATGCATCCAATCTTGCTCATCTTCGGGGCGAGGGATATGCTTTGTGAGCGGCCCATAGGAATTGTTGACTTGTGAGTCTCCTTTCAAAGTAGTGGAGATGTCATCTAGGTCGATCGTTGTGGTTCTCCAAGTGTCCATCTCGACTCTTACTACTTTCGATGTGTTGCCTAAGAATATTAGATTGTTGCCCCAGTCTTCTATCATTCGTGCATTTTTCATCCAAGGTTGATTTAATAGGATGTCCTAATCCACTCATTTCATAACTATAAAGTTCACTCAAAGAACTGGACTCCAGCTATCTTCAAGGGCCAATCTTTTAGCACTCCAAATGGTCTCACCTTCATTCCATTAGCCAATATGACGTTAACCTAATGGTCTCCACATCTAGGTTATTCCAAGCCTACATGACTGCATGGTTGAGAACATTGACTCCCACTCATGTATCTACAATTCACTTCCTTGTAGCTTCTCCTAATGCATTGACAAGTAAGATCGTGTGCATTTTTGTGCCTTTCCAAAAATTATTCATGTGCAGGGACTTAGATGATCAGTTCAAGATTAAGCTAGATATGTGTGTTACTACATCATGACCAGGCAAGCCAATCACTTCAAGCTGATCAGGTATTTCTACTCACTGCTTTAGCACTTACGACAGTGTTGGGTTATGGCTAAGTAGCTCTCCCAAAGGCACAGTGACAAGGGGCTGATATCAATGTATGGAGAAGGTTGCCAACCGCTTGCTTTTTTAAAGGCTCTATACTCTTTTGCTAGTGATCTTAGTTGCCTATCCACCTGTGGTATCTAGACTTTGTCTATGTAGTGCTACATAAGGTGTGGATGCATCTCTCAATCTTAATTGTATTGGCGAGACTAGTATGTTCATGCTTGAGAGCTCATCGATCTCATCTTCTATGATAGGTTCAACATCGTTTAGGTGCTCTTGGGCTTCTCTCACCCACTCCTTGACCTTTTCCACTACTTTCAATTGGTGCCTTGGGTCGGGATACTCCCCAATCTTGTCACTCCCCTTTCTACCATCTTGGGAGAAAATATTTCTTCTTTTGTGTCCATGACTTGCTCCCCCTTGGGTAATGTGGTGTCACTATCTATTATAATTGTTACCTTCATCTCAGCCCTCTTTCTCCATCTCTTTTGCCTTTTCTTCCCTAATGAAGTCGCATCAAGGTTGCTAGGTCTAGGTAATGAGATATTGGCCTACTTCATTTGTGCTTGAGTCATGGCGTTTAGCAAGATTGGCATGGCCTCACTATCAAGTGTCTTGACTCGAAATGACCCCAAGGGTATGTATGGTGCAATTGTTGAATTAGTGGAAGGTTTCCACCTAGGACATTTGTCACACAAGTGTGTAATCCGGCACTTTGGACATCTCAGGTCTGCTTTGTCTCAATTGGCTTGCTCCATTTTGGGATAGCCAAATGAGATATGCCCTGGGTGATCTTAACTCCAACATGCAATCGGTTCTTGGTGCTATCCTCCTAGACCCCTATCTCTTCCCGTGCCTAATGCCATCACCAACAACAAGCTAAAATACATGAAGTTGGGGTTATCCTCTTCATCATACAAGATGTAAAGGGTTCATGTATTCTTTATCCTCAATGGATGATGGGTTCAGGTGGTCTAGGCATCCTTGTAGATATCCTTATAGGATTGTAGGTAAAGCTTTGTCCCTAATCATGTCGGTTCTCAATTGTTCACTTCAGGTTTTGGTTCTCAGATTGTATCCATCTTCTCAGGGTTTTCTTCTATTAGTGGGTTCACTCTTTACTTAGGCCTCGTTAGTGTGTTCCTTGTTATACAAATCAATAAGTAATATTACATGAACTAGACACACGAGTGGTGGGTTGGACTTGTGTCAAATCAGGCTTTCTATCTTTCCTTGCATACTTTAAGCCTTTATGTGATGAAGTATATGAGCTCAATCACAATCAACGTAGATCATACTCCCTTTAATTAGTTTTGTCTGTAGTATTGACTCTCCCATACAAGTGGTAGCCACTCGTAGTAGTCCACTATAGGTACCTACTGTTGCCTACATGTCTGAAGAGTGGTCTGAAGAGTAGTAGGTCTAGGTTGTTAGTTCGGATCTCTATTGGAGTATGGTGAGTGGTTGCAATTGCTCTGGGTTGTTGGGTCTCAACCCTTGAGTTACTCAGCTCTATTGCCTGCCCTATCCAGTCACCTGGGGATCTAGTAGGGTTTTCTATAGCTAGGTTTGGCCTTTATAGGGTCTGGGAAGCATAGAAATGCTAGAAATTGATATTTTTTTCTCCTATCTGATTGCAAGTTCCAGTCTAATTCCCTGAATCAAATGTCCCATTCTAGGTTGTGCGATTATTCTGGACTATCCAAGTCCAATTTGTCTGAATTGGATGGTCAGAGCTATCCATTTTTTTACCGACCTAGTGCTATGTGATTCAAAGATCTGATGTGTCCAATTGTGAAAATCAAATGACTTTTCACAGTCGAGTAGTCCAATTCTAAGAATCTTACATTTTGATTGTGATGGTAAAGATAGACACTAACTTGACCAAAATTGAGAATAATACTCTTGATGCATCCTCCTAGTCCTTGGTATATGGTATCAATGATCCAAAAAACTCACCTCTAGCATGTGAATGCCCCTAATTTCACGAATCAAATCTCTCCTTGTTTCCCTACTGTCTTGAGCCTACCTTGCAACAAACTTATCCAATTCTCTCTCTATCTCTCAAACCTTGAGTGTAGAAATGAGCTCTCCCTTGCTCTCTCTCTCTCGGAATCTTAAATCCCTTGTTCTTCAGACTTCCATTCCCCTCCTTCTCTCTTTCCTCTCTTCGTGCCTTGAAGCCCCTTTTTCTCCTTATTTTACCCTATTTTACAGCAGTAATCCTATTGTTTATTTCCTTGCTTTACTTGAGTTTTCCTTATGTAAATGCATCCAAATCACAAGAAAACTTTTAACCTAATCCAATCTACTATCTTAAAACTTAAAATCCAAAAAACTTGCTTATAGAAGAGATTGAATGTCTTCTAAATCCCTCACTTTTCCTATCTATCTCAAACATTGGTTGGAGGCAAATCCTACTCCAATCCTCAATTTGGAGTATGCAAGAACTCAAAGCTTGAATTCAATGGTCGCGACAATGGAACCAAAATGTGAAACTCTCGCTCAACTGCCAAGACCGAAGAAAATGAAGTATATTGGCTATCTCTCACATAGCCGTGCACACCACACCTATGAGTGTAGAGAGATTACCTTCATGCCTCATCAAGTTACCTCCTTCCACAAGATCTTTGGTAGCTCCACGATCCAATGTGCAAGCTCAATCCTCAAGCTCCAAGCTCTAAGCTCCATTGCCATGCATGAGAGAAGAGAAGATAAGAGAATCGGAATAGAGGAGAAGATGGAGAGCTTCTCCACCATGGCCCCTCATCCTCACACACTCACTCCCTCTCTCAAGCACAAGAACAAGCAAGAGTAAGAAGAAGAAGAAGAAGAAGAAGAGGAGAGCTAGTTTTTGCCATACACAAGAATGAGCTTCTTTATTCACATTTTTGCTTTTTATACATGCCCTACTCTTGTTGGGCGCCCATCCCTCTTTTACATGACCGGTCATTTTCGCCTATGTCCTCTTTCCCTATTCCTTTCATATTATATTGTTTCTTCATCCATGGCCATCTACATTTATAAATTGCATAGGAGGGAGCCTAGCACTCTTTTACAAGGATTTAGGGTGCACTTTTATATTTAAAATGCACCTTTTCCATTTTTCCCTTGCCTTAAGCTTTTAAGCTTGCTTCTTGCGCTTTTGGTTCTTTTTCTCCTATTTTTCTATTGGGCTACCTTTTTTTGATAAAAAAATTTAAAGAATTAGAACATGAATAGACACTAAATAGTGAAATATTGAGGTTAGTTGCCATCAAGGTCATGACAAACATGTCATATCTTATGCCAATCATGGGATTTTAGCCTAGATAGTTGGTCATCCTTAGAAAACGTAAACTTGAGGGAACACATAATACCCATCGGGGTGCGAACATACCTGATAATTTGCTTCATCATGAGCTCTTCTTTAGTGGAAAAGATTGAAGGAGTGCTATGTAGCTGCAAGTGATCATCAGAGCTCATCGACTATGACCAAAGTGCTTCCATCTTGCCTAGTACCTCCTTCAGATCCATTTGTTTCTCTATAGTTTCTCTCTTTCCTATGATATGGTCCCATAAGAAGCTATCCACATTCTTGATAATATGCATGGGATACAACAAATGGTTTATTTGTAAGTGGGTTCAATATAAAAACTTGTAGAAAACTGAGAACCATCACATTCCACTTGGATGTGACTCCTTGTGGACCATTTTCAACTCATACCAGCTTTGGGCATTTATTCATGCTGGAGGTTGTCCAAGAAAATCTTCCCTTAGTTCATGACCCTCCAACAAGAAAGTGGTGTGTCCCCGATATACCATCTACTTCATGGTCCATGGCCTTTATGAGTCCAAAGCAATGTATCATTGATATACCATATTCTTCATGGTCCATGACCTTCTAGAGTTTATGCATAGCCCACACAATGGATATTCATGATATCTTAAGGTAACCAGACCTATCACAATACCCCTATCTAGTCAATAAAAATTTGAATGAGCGATGTTAGATATCAACAACAAGAATGGAAGACCACTTACCTGAGCACTCCCAAAATCTTGAAAAGTCATGCATGGTCCATATGAGAATGGCTCGTATATTAGCAATCCACCCACCATCCTACTTGCTCATGTCTTCCACACAGAAACCCCCTCCTTTCACAAAATCTTTGAGCTCATCAACTAATTGACAGAGGTAGATATACATGTTCTAGACATTGTAGCACCCAAGAATGAGCAAGGTAAGGATCAAGTGTTCTTTCTTCATAGAAAGCCATGGTGGAATGTTGTAGTTTACAAGGATTACATGCCACACAAAGTCGAAGATACGTTAGCTTTCATACAAAGCTTGGAAAGGTGGAGTCAACATGGCTCCATGCATGTGAATCTGAAGATATTTTTTGGTCTCCATATATAGATCTATTTTGTGCATGCCACATTGTACAGCTTGCCATGTTTGACGTATGAAACCTATGACGTATATGCAATACAAGTGAAAAGTGTTTGAGAACCTTCTGATGAGTGATAGTCTACCCTTGCAAGTCCTATTGATACCTATGAGCACCACACTTCAAACATGTCTCCATAGTCCTATAGTCTCCTTGAAACAATTTATAATTATTGACACATGCATGGATATTGTTGTAGTCCATGCCAAGCTTTCGTAACACCAATCATGCATCATCACAAGACTCAAGCATCGTGTTTTAAGGTGGTAATATGTGATATTTTAACAACTTGAAAAAAAAAAGCAACCTTGAAGAGCACAAAAAATGTTTTTTATAATGGAGTCAAAATCAAGTGAGCATAGAATGTACCTAAACAACTCAGTAACAAATGCATCGCTTCACCCATACTTTACTTGTACACTTAGGAGTGAAAGTAGTGTCTTTAAGTGAGATACTTTGCACCCATCATACAGAGGTATGGACACTTCCTCTCTCAGTGGATGAGATAACTCAACATCCATGGGCAGTAATGCATCAATCATTGCCTCCATCTTAGGCTCCAAGATTTGAGGAAGGTCCGCAAGGTCCATTGTCTTCTCTAATATCAAGGGTGTAGTCTACAGTGTGCCCTCTTGTGGATGTATCAGCTCAAGAATTCCATCCATCGCATGCTGACGAACTCATTTGACAGGCTGCAATAGGTGCATGCCTTGGGATGGAGAGTCACCTCTCTGTAGACATTTTCAAGGCACATCTACTATTTTCTATGTGATATTCAATTACTTTGCTAATGTAAAGCATGATTGATATACACTTTTCTTACTATTCACTCAAATTCTAAGATTGCCTAGCCAATGATCTCCAATTAAAACTTGCTGAGGTATCACATGTGGTCTATGTACAAGCGACGCTTTTGTCTAGTTGTCAGCTTGCACTAAGTGCAAGGACATGGGACATGATGATTAAGATATGCCTTGTGATCTTGGATATCATGGCCATCATCGTTCTCTATTTGGTCTATGTTATGGTAAACCATATATTTATGTTTCTCTCATTGATGATATTTCTTCATTTTAGTCTCTACTTATCTTTCTCACTATCCATTTTTATATTTTCCTCCATTAATTTTCTCTCCCTTGTTTTTATTTCTCTCCCCACCTCTCTTTCTCTCTCCCTTTCCCTTTCTTTGTTTGTCTCCATTCATCTCTTTGGTTCTTGCCCCCCTTTTCTCTCCCATCTCTCTACTTCACTCCATTCCTTTTCTCTCCCCTTCTCTTTACCTTTATCTATTTTTATCTATTCCCCTCACTATTTCTCTCCCTCTTTCCTTTATTTGTTTGTCTCCCTTCATCTCTCTTTGTCCATTCCTTTTCTCTCCCCCTCTCTCTATCTTCTATTTCTCTCCCCACCCCTCTTTCTCTCTCTTTCACTTTCTTTGTTTTCCTCCCTTCATCTTTCCTTGTTTCTCTCTCCCCCTCTCTTATTGTTTCTCTCTCCCCCATCTCTGTACTTCTCTCTATTCATTTTCTCTCCCCCTCTTATTATACTTATCCATATTTATCTATCCCCCTCTCTATTTCTCTCCCCACTTCTCTCTCTCTCTCTCTCTCTCTCTCTCTCTCTCTTTTTGTTTGTCCCCCTTATCTCCCATTTTTATTTCTCTCTATCTCTCTTTTTATTTCTCTCCCTTCTTCTGTCTCTCTCTTTGTCTACCTTCCTTCTCCCTCCCTTCCTTCTTCTCCCTTCCTTCCTTCCTCCCTCTCTTTCAATGTGTTTCGTTACAAAGAAAAACAAAAAAGGAAAAGAGGACAACACAAAAACAAAGCAAGAAGAGGCAATGTACCTACCTCAAAGGTCTGAAGATGAATTCTTTTGTGCCTCATGTTCATGGCTTCCCTTCTTTCTATTAGAAATCAAGATCCACCCATATCTCTTTATGTTTGTCTGATTGACCCAACACCAGTTGGATACAACTATACATGTGTGTGATATTTAATAAGTTGGTGTAGACTTGATCTAACCATAGTTACATGATGGTTAGTGTAAAAACCTATTGTAGTATCTTTTTGAGTAGTAGTCGAGTAATGGAATAATGAAGAAGGAGAAGAAGAGCTGATGCTCATGGGTTATGCTCCACTCTCTATCTCTTCCTCTCTTCCAATATGGTATCTGAGCCATGCTAGGTGGGTTCTATGGAGCAAGAGGTAGTGAAGAAGACCTCAAGAAAGTGAAGATCCACAGCTCTCTGAAGACATGCAAGCTACCATTGTTCCTGGCAAAGGTATGCATTGGTTCTTCTTGTCTCCCATTGCTCAAGTGGTTGCTATAGCTTGTTTGGGAGTGCACCAAGGCTCCATTTAGCATGTATAAGTTGTCAATGAGCACCATGTGTTGCTGATCTGATGCCAATACATCTTGTCAAACTATGTGAGTTGTGCCTGCTACAAATTTTGACATTGGGATGCTCAATGGGTCATAAAATGCTTGCCCATAGACACTAGATGGTACGTGAAGGTTGTACTATGCTATTGCCTTTGTGGGAGCTCATCCCTACGCTATAGCAATGAATTGCATACTGGAAATTAAGTGTGAATTTCTATATACTTGAATGGACAACATGTACTTTGTCATGATTGACACATAGGAACTCTCTGATATGCTCAGAAAAGCATCATTGGAGCACATGTATATGCAAGAATGACATATGCACTTATTCTTGTGCCTTGGAGCTGAAATTTGGAGGTCAAAAATTTTAGATCTAGGAGCCTTTTACAAGCTAAAAGTTGTCACAAGTCTATGAGCAACAAACATGGTCTTTGCCTGAAGCATTACATGACATTGATTGATCCCTATAACATGTATGGCTTAGGATATGTTTGAGGAGTGTTTGGAGCATTAAGACGAGCATTAAATACTACTAAAAATTGAAGTTTGGAGATGGAAATTAATGCAGTTACATTGTCTTGGCTGGGTACAAAATGTAAATGCAATCTATGACTTGGCTTCTTGACGATAGAGTGTCTATGGTTGTATGTATGGTCATGTATTGACCCCCATGCACTGAAGAAAATGTATGAAGTGATTTCAAGACATTTTTGAGCTAGATAAAAAAAAATTTGAGGATCATTTGCTGATTGAAACATGGATGCAAGATATTTGACACTTGTACTTGATGTACATGCACTGATATGTGCTCGAACGATCATGTATGGAACCATAGATGTACTAGCAGATATTCTAGAGATTTTGGGACATGTATGACATGCATACACCTCGCTTTTGGCTGTAAAATAGTTGATGGTCATTTACAACCTACAAAATTCAGACTGTGTTTGCTTGACTGGAGTGAGGTTGCATGAGATAGAGTTAAAGAAACTACATGGTCTATGTATTAACTAATGTACCTACGAGTTATGCCACATGTTTGTGGATGGTTTTGAGATGTTGGTGGGCTGAAATACTTTGGTTTTAACAGTGAATTTTCTGCACAAAATTATCATAAACAGTCAAGGACTACACTTGGTTAGTGAGACTTGTTGGCTTTCAAGTAGTCTTGGTCAAATATTGCCTATTGCAACATGGCAAATGCTCAAGGCACTAATAATATTACCCAGATTGTAGGTGAGAAGTTTGTTTGCACATGATGAGGGTGCCATTCATGATGTTGAGATTTGGCATAAGAGGATTGGCCATGTTAATGTACAAAAGCTAAAATATGTGCAACAGAAGGAAATGGTACTTGAATTTCCCAAATTCAAGTATAATTACTTTAGCCATGTATGTCCTACATGTCAGTTTGGAAAGTAGGCATGATTTCCATTTATGAGATATGTGATGAAGAATAGCTCGAGACCCTTGTAGTTGATACACTCTAATGTCTGGGTCCATCTCATAATGCGGCGTTTGGAGGTGCTCGTTACTATGTATCTTTTATTGATGATTTTAGCAGGTACACTTGGCTGTACATATTGAAACCTAAAGATGAAGTGTTTGATGCATTCATAGATTTTAAGAAGCATGATGAAAATGAGTTGGGTTGCTATATCTCTTGTTTTAGGTTAGATGGAGGCGCAGAATATGTCTCTAAAGAGTTTGACAAATATCTTGCAAAGTACAGGATTAGAAGACAGCTTATTTGCAGCTATACACTGCAGCAAAATGGTGTAGTAGAGAGGAAAAATAGGGTATTGATGGAGTCAGGTAGAGCTATGCTGAATGAAAAGTGTTTCCCTAATGCTTACTAGGCTGAAGTAGTGGTGACTACAGTATATATACTGAATAGAACCCCTATAGTAGGGATTCATGATGTAACACCTTATGAGAGGTTGTATGGTCATACGCCTGACATTAGGCACTTAAAGGTATTTGGTTGCATTGCATACGTGCATATTTTTTATGAAAAGAGGAAGAAATGGGATCCTAAGGTTGTCAAGACCATGTTTTTGGGTTATGCACATGATAGGAAGGCCTATAAATCCTATATGTCGTCTACTCATGAGACGTTGATAAGCAGAGATGTTGTATTTGATGAGTTGGCCTCTTGGTATGCGAATCCAATTGCAGTGGCTATTGATGGATCAATCAGCACAAGTAATGTTTAAAATACCCATGCACTTAGTACATCTATGAGTGGTCTGTCGATAGGTGATGTGTCATCTACATTGAGTCCTTGGTCAGGATGGTTATGAAATTGCACTCCTATGTCCACTGACATGGACATGCTAGTGAGGGGGAGATTGGATAAGGAAAAAGAAAAGAAGTTTGAGGGTGTAACAGGTCCACTAATTGCAGGTTATGAGTCATCCAACAATGATAGCTTGGATAGTGAGTTAGGGATTTCTTCTGTTATGATGCTTGGTGCAAGGTAGAATCGGTATGTACTGCCTCATGAGAGGCAAGCTCAGATGAGCCATAGTTGAGGAGATCTAAGAGGATTAAAAGACTAGTTGACAAGTTCACAAACATTGGATATTCATCCTATCATTACACCTATATAACTAAGGTGTCAGGTTTCAAAGAACCCACTAATTTTAATGAGGCAGTTGTAGATGAGAACTGGTGTGCTGCCATGGACAAAGAGTATTCAGCTTTGTCTGAAAATGAAACATGGGATTTGGTTTAGTTTCCTAAAGGCAAAGTCCGCATTGACTCCAAATGGATGTACAAGGTTAAATGCAAGTCAGATGGGTCATTGGAACGTTATAAGGCCATGCTAGTCGCAAAAGGGTATGCACAACAATATGGCCTTGACTATGAGGAGACTTTTAGCCCTGTAGCTAAAATGGCAACAATTAGAACAATCATTGCATTGGCAACAGCTAAAGGCTAGAAGTTATGGAAAATGGATGTAAAAAATACCTTTTTGAATGATGACTTACATGAAGAAGTTTATATGGAGCAACATAAAGGCTATGTGCATCCGGATTTTCTGACACATATATGCAAACTAAAAAAGGCATTATATGTACTGAAACAAGCACCGTGAGCTTGGAATACACAGGAGCATGGATTTAGATTGGGTGATGCAGATCACATTTTTTTTGTGAAGAAGACAGATCATGGCTATGTGTTTCTGGCTGTCTATGTCAATGAAACAATCATTACTGGAGATGATGAGAGCAAGATTGCTAAAATAAAGTCGTTATTGCAGGTTGAATTCAAAGTCAAAGATCTTGGTGAGTTGAAATATTTTTTGGGAATTGAGGTAGTGCCTATGCCTCAAGGCATATGGTTATTACAAAAGTAGTATGCTTATGACATATTACAGAAGTATGGGTATGGCTGAATGTAAGGCTATGGATACACCCCTAGACCAAAATGTCAAGCTGTAGATTGATGTTGGGACAGAGATAGAGAATGTTACCATGTATAGAGAGATGGTGGGCAGCTTGATCTACCTAACTATTACTCGTTGATCTACCTGACTTGAGCTATGTTGTGGGGCTAATCTACCAATTCATGCAGAAACCTTGCAAGCCACATTTGGATGCAGTCAAGAGAATCATGAGATATGTAAAGGGTACGATAGATTATGGGTTGTTTTATGCATATCGAAAATCACTTGATTTGACACGGTACACTGACGTTGATTGGGTTGGTTGTGCCTATGATAGGAAATCAACAAGTGGATATGCATTTGGATTGGGTAGTAGCATGATCAGTTGGCAAAGTTAAAAACATCCTACAATTGCATTATCTAATACAGAAGCTGAGTATAGGGGTACGGCCTTAGCGGCCTGTGAAGCTACTTGGTTGTTGAAGTTACTGAATGACTTGGGGATACACTCGGATAGCACAGTGAAGCTACATTGTGATAATATGAGTAGTGTGATGCTTGCAAGCAATCTAGTCTACCATGCAAGATCTAAACATATTGAAGTACATTATGATGCAAATAGCAATGCTACTGTGAGAAAAAAAATGCATAAAAATTGAGTATGGCATTGGCTATAAACATTTGCGAGAGAGAGCGAGAGAGATCATTGCATTGAGAGGGAGAGGGAGAGGAAGAGGGAGAGAGAGAGTAAAGAAGAGCTTCACACCATCATGGTTGCCACTACCATCGTATGTGAAGAAGAGGGAGAAGTATGCATGAGAGAAAGTATTGGAAGAGAGGGAGAGACAGAGAGTGGAGCATAACCCATGAGCACCAGCTCTTCTTCTCCTTCTTCATTATTCCATTACTCAACTACTACTGAAAAAGAGACTACAATAGTTTTTTACACTAACCATCATGTAAGTATGGCTAGATCAAGTCTACACCAACTTATTCAATATCACGCACATGTATAGTTGTATCCAGCTAGTGTCGATCAATCACGTAGACATAAAGAGATATGAATGGAGCTTGATTTCTAACACTCCCCCTTAAGCTCAAACCATCTGCAACACTCCAAGTAGGTACATAAAATAGATGAACTTTTCTTTACCAAAAAACATAGCTAAGCTAAGGGAAGTTTTGGAAGCATGTGACAAAGCTTCAATAAGTAGACAAGGGTACATATATATTAACAAGGTAGTGGTGAAAAATCTCCATAAATATTTTAAGTGTGGTTTACTATTTCCTAGACCATATATGATTGCAACAGACATGCAAAGGCAAAACATGGCAATTACAAATCTCATATGTATCTAGAAGCATATTAAGGATTCAATGAATTTTATAATTTAGAAAAAAGGATATGTTGGTTGTTTTTCAATATAACGTGTATTGAAACTAGATAAGGCACAAATATTAAAACACCAAAAGATGGAACATATAAGTATTACACTCATGAATAAGGCTTTGTGACATGCAAGGAATTTATCATCACAAGGAATGGTTAAAAGCATTGAATCCAAGAATAATATATGCTAGATAAGGTGCATAGCAAGAGCCATGAGACCCTCAAATGGATTTTTAGTTATAGAGACATCCCAAGTATCATAGAGTCATAAGACAAAGGAGAGTTACTTGAGACCCAAAGGCATTGGGTCATTTGAAGTAGAATCACATTTAAACATTTACTTGAAAGCCTCAAAATACATGTTTAAGATTTTTTATGGAGCAACAACATCAATCCACATTGGTATTTTATGGATGGAACGATATTCTCAGATTGGTTTGACAAAAGAAGCATGGGAATTGTCCCATCAAGGGACAAGACAAATAATTGAGCTAGAAATTTGAATAGTGTAGGAAGATGTTGATAAATTAGTGTCCTCAAAGAATTGCCAGATAGAAATTGGGAGGCTATCCTTCAAATTCCATTAGAAAGAGTGTATACTTGTACATTTCATGTAGAGATTCGTATTCTTCATAAGATTCTAAGGTTGCATTTAGATTATGCTTACTCTATCAAGCCTATGTCACTTTTAGATGCCTGCACCATTAAGAAATGTGATAAAATCCTTTGAAGAATGGGCTTTCATGAGAGCCATGCACAACTTCAAAAATATATACAACAATCTAGAAAGTTAGGTAATGTCTTAGCCACTATATCAATGGGAGGGACAAAGGCTAGAATATTTCTCTCCAACTTTGATAATGTCTAAGAAAATGAAATAGTATACTTTACTAAAGTAGCATGGAATAAACTTTGTTGACAACTATGGACCATTGTCCATATGAAACACACAAGGCATGCAGAAATCTCACTACCAAGAAAGAATATTCTACTTTAGAACCACAAGATGTGATGGTGGACTATGAAAAGAAAAATCATTGTGTGAATTATACAATACTTTTCATAGAAAATAACTTTGACATGTAAAATTAATTAGCACTGCATAAGAAATTGAGGAAACCATAGAGAACCAATATGAAACTTGGAAACACGATTCTCATTATTTCAATAAGATTTTTTATATAATGTAATTGTCATCACATTTTTATAGAGAGAATTCAATTTTTATAGCATTTTGTATATATATTTAAGGACATTATATACATGTGGCTCAGAAGTCAACCAAACTATTTTCTTTTGTCAAGATTGTGGGAGAGAAGGAAGGAGTCTCGCTTGAAGCTTTCTTGCTTGCACAATGGGGGAAGACACACAAGGGTGGAGGCTGAAAACAGTTTTCCTCTTCTTAGTTGTGTAAGCCAAAAGAACTCAAGTACAAAGAAATAGAAGAACCCTATATATGGGTCTCAAACCAAACTCAACTAACTAAGGTGGCATACTAACTGAGCCACGAACTAGAGTAGATAAGGATAGCTATCATGTAGCTATTATTCATGGGCGGTGTACCAACCGCGTCTGCAACTGACAAGTCGGTGACATAAATATACAACGGTCACCCTGGCGTATCACGAGTGGAGCTCGATATCTCAACACTCCCCCTCGAGCTCAATCCCAATTCCTGCACACCAAGCAGGTCTCTGAACTTGCGCAGCTTCTCTGCGCCCAATGCCTTCGTGAATATGTCAGCTACCTGATCCTCTGTGCTGACATAAACTAGATCAATAAGACCTAGTAAAACCCTCTCTCCCACATAGTGATGATGCACCTCAATGTGCTTTGTTCTAGCATGATAGACTGGGTTATTTGCCAAGTGTATACTACTCATGTTGTCACAATAAATGACAACTGGCCCATCTGTAGACTGATGCATATCATAAAGTAGCTTATGCAACCAAGCTACCTCACATGCAGCCATTGCTGCACCCCTGTACTCAGCCTCTGTGCTCGACAAGGCAACTGTAGGCTGTTTCTTGCTGCTCCAAGTGACTGCAGCACTCCCAAAAGAGAATACATATCCACTGGTAGATCGTCTATCAGAAATACTACCAGCCCAATCAGCATCAGTGTATCCATGCAACTGTATCTGAACCCCAGTCTCATAAAATAGTCCATACTGCAATGTGGACTTCACATACCTAAGTATGCGTCTAGCCGCATCCAAATGTGGTTTCCTTGGAGCCTGCATAAACTGACTTACCAATCCAACAGCATAGCTCAAATCTGGCCTGGTAATAGTCATATAAATCAAACTTCCTACTATGCGTCTGTACATAGTAGGGTCTTCTAGAAGCTCACCTGCATCTGTGCTCAGCTTCACATTTTGCTCCAAAGGAACTGAAATAGGCTTACAGCCTGTCATCCCATATTTGGACAGCATGTCCAATCCATACTGCCTCTGCAAGAGCTGTATCCCACTTGGTGATCTAATCACCTCAATGCCCAAGAAATAACGCAGCTCTCCCAAATCCTTCATCTCAAACTTCTGCTTCAATAGCATTTTCACATGAAGGATATCTTCATCACTGTCACCTGTCATAATCAAATCATCAACATAAATGACAAGCAGCATAATACCTTTCTCTGTTTTTCTCACATAAAGTGAGAAATCTGCCTTGGAAATCTGAAAGCCAATAGTGACAAGATACTGTCCTATCTTGTCAGACCATGCTCTAGGTGCTTGCTTCAAGCCATACAAGGCTTTCTTCAACCTGCAAACAAACTCAGGATGAACAGCATGCACATAACCTGGTGGCTGCTCCATATAGACCTCTTCTTGCAAATCACCATGCAAGAAGGCATTCTTTACATCCATCTGATGTAAAGACCATCCCTTTGATGCAGCCATAGCAATGACTGCTCTTACGGTTGCCATCCTTGCAACCGGACTAAATGTTTCTTCATAGTCAATGCCATATGTTTGTGCATACCCCTTGACTACTAATCTTGCCTTGTATCTGTTCACAGAACCATCAGCATTGTGCTTCACCTTATAAACCCACTTACAGCCAATTGCATTCTTACCTTTAGGCAAAGGTACTAACTCCCATGTAGCATTTGCTTCCAAGGCATCCATTTCTTCATCCATGGCTTTCTCCCATTTTTCTTTTCCCATGGCTTGCTCAAAAGATGTGGGTTCTGGTTCCTGTATCACTTTGACCATATATGCATAGTGAATGGCTGTAAATCCATCATATTTCAGCCTATCCACAGGATACCTAGCTCTTGTAGACCTGCGCAATGTAGGTTCACTCCCAGGTGCTCTCAAAACATCCCTGGTCTTCCTTACTCCAGGTGTAACTATAGAAGGAATACCCAACTCATCATCAATGCTCTGTTCTGAGCCACTAGATTCACCATCCACATAAGAGTGACCTGCATTCACATCAAACATGGGCTGATCAACCTTCTCTTTTCCTTTTCGTGATACCTGCATACCACTATCTGCATTGCTTTGAGAAGATTCTCCTGATCTCAATCTGCCTGTCCATGGCGAAGAATGTGAACCACTGCTAGAGGACGCTCCAGGTCCACTAATATTTTGTGACTGCTGCTGTGAATTCTGTGTAGCATTACCATTTTGTGCATCTTCATCATCAATCACATTTACTGGTTTATACCAGCTACTCATCTCATCAAAAACAACATCTCTGCTCACTGTAAACTTACGAGTAGAAGGGTTATAGCATCTATACCCTTTTTGCTGCAGAGAGTAACCAATAAAGATGCACTTCTCAGCTTTTGGATCCAACTTGGATCTCAGCTCATCTGGCACATGTACATAGGCAATGCAACCAAAAATTTTCAAATGAGAAATATCTGGTTTCCTACCAGTATACCTCTCCTCTGGAGTCATTCCATGTATTGCTGCAGTGGGAGTCCTGTTCATTATGTAGACTGCTGTAGCAACTGCTTCAGCCCAATAAAAATCTGGCAAGTCTTTTTCATTGAGCATGGCACGAGATACCTCTCCAATATGCCTGTTTTTCCTTTTTGCAATTCCATTTTGTTGTGGGGTATAACTGCATGAATATTGCTGCTTTATGCCATGCTCCTGCAAGAACTTTGCAAACTCATTTGAGAGGTACTCTCCCCCTCCATCTGACCTTAGGCATTTTATCTGCAAGCCTGTTTCTTTTTCAACCATAGCTTTAAGAGTTTTGAAATGCCCAAAAACTTCACTTTTCTTTTTCATAAAATACACCCAAACTTTTCTGCTATAGTCATCAATAAAACTGACAAAATAATGACAGCCTCCAAGAGATGCAGCTTTAGTTGTCCACACATCAGAGTGAATTAATTCCAATGGCTTCTCACTCTCTTGAACATGTCTAGGAAATGGTTTCCTTGCCTGTTTTCCAAACTGACAGGCTTCACATACCTTATGCATTTCTGCAACCTTGAATTTGGGCAATCCTGCAACAATATTTTGGGCCTGCATTGATTTAAGTCGCTGTACATTAACATGACCAATGCGTTTATGCCAGATATCAATATCTGCAACTACACCGGTCCCATGTGCAAACATTGCTGCACTCAATTCAGACATGTCTGCATCCAATGTAAACATTCTGCCCTTCTTCTTTCCTTTTGCTATCAAGCGACCTTTATTTTTCATATCCTCAACAAAGCATCCATGAGGATTAAATCTGACCTGCAAGCCCTGTTCAACCATTTGACCAACTGAAACCAGATTCTTGGTGATATTCGGGACATGAAATACATCGGACAGGTATTTCTTTTTCCCACCCTGCATAGACAAGGGAATTTTTCCAATCTGCACAATAGGATGTGCAGTATCATCACCAGTCTCCACAAATCCTGGTTTTTCCATTTTCCTTGCATCCTCCATCCATTCTGCATGACCTGTCATGTGGTTTGATGCACCTGAGTCAACATACCATACATCATTGCTTTCTTCTGCACTTGTCATAGAATTGTTCATGTGCTGCACCATGAACAAATGCTCATTTCTGTCATCACCCTGTCTACTAGAAGATGCATAATTCCCTTGTTGCAGTTTTCCATTCATGATGTCATTCTGCTTTTTATAGCAGTCTTTAGCCATATGACCCATTTTACCACAGTAGTAGCATTCAACATTACTGTTTGCATTTTGGCCTCTTTGCCATCCACCACGACCTCTTTGGCTCCCCCTGCCTCTAGAGTTACCACGTCCTCCTCCATAGGACTGGTTTTCTTGAGTTTGCTGCATATTCTGATTTCTGCCACGGCCTCCAAATCGGCCTCCTCTACCTCTGCCTCTACCTCTTCCAGCATTTGAGTAGAAGACAGCTTCTTTTGAAGTTCCTCCTGAAGAAGATGCACCACCATTTCTCTGTTCCTCAGAAATTAGAAGAGCAATCAACTCCTCAAAATCAGGAAATCTTTCACGAACTGAAATGGATGTCCTAAACTGTGCATAATCCTTTCCTAGACCATTCAAGGTCACGGAAACTAAATCATCATCTTCCACTGGCGACCCAATGGAAGCAAGTGCATCTGCAAACTTCTTCACCTTCATGTGGTAGTCGTTGATGCTCATACTTTCTCTTTGCACATTATGCAACTCTTGCTTGAGCTGCATTTTCCTGGCTTGCGTATTTGTGCTATACATTTTTGACAAAGTATCCCATGCCTCCTTTGGCGTACTTGCATCCTGAATATGCACAATCATAGAGTCTGAAATACTGATAGACAACCAATACATAACTTTCCTGGCTCTCTCATGCCATGTTTTAAATGCCTGCATTTGTTGTTGATTGGGAACATCAGGAAGAACTGGTTCTTCTTCATTTCCTGCAACAAATTCCCAATATCCTTTTCCCATAAGGAAATTCGTCATTCTAAACTTCCATGCCTGGAAATTGTTCTTGTCAAGCTTTTCAGTGACAATCTGTGAAAGAGAATCAGACGCCATTACAGAATACTGCAAGAAATTCTGTCACTGCAAAAAACACAGCTTCACCCTCACAAGGGCAAATCTGCAAAACTGGCGAAAGTGGTATTTGACCACACAGTCACTTCCTAGTGACGATTTTGCATAAACAGGAACCAAGGATGATTCTGAAACTCCCAATGTCTCTGCGCACAAGCATACGATGCAATTTCTACAGTAACTTTTCACCGACCTGTAGAACAGTGGTCGCACAGCATAAAACTGAGCCTTTTCTTGAGTGCGTGCAGAAAACTTCCGTCTGCAAAACAGGCCCCGAAATGGCCTCAAATAAAAAAAACAAGGTCGCCAAGGGCTAAAGCCCTCTCCCGCAGCATATACTGCCCTCTTGCTTCACCGCGAAGGGCGTCTCAACCTGAGACAATGCACTCCTGCAATTTCCGGCTGTGCTACCTGCAGAGATCTGCTCCCAAAATAGGAAATGAAAGCAACACTGCTCCTCTTACCAGACCACCGTGAGCTTGGCTTGCTTTCTTGAGCTCCTCACCACGAACAAGGCTCTGATACCATGTCAAGATTGTGGGAGAGAAGGAAGGAGTCTCGCTTGAAGCTTTCTTGCTTGCACAATGGGGGAAGACACACAAGGGTGGAGGCTGAAAACAGTTTTCCTCTTCTTAGTTGTGTAAGCCAAAAGAACTCAAGTACAAAGAAATAGAAGAACCCTATATATGGGTCTCAAACCAAACTCAACTAACTAAGGTGGCATACTAACTGAGCCACGAACTAGAGTAGATAAGGATAGCTATCATGTAGCTATTATTCATGGGCGGTGTACCAACCGCGTCTGCAACTGACAAGTCGGTGACATAAATATACAACGGTCACCCTGGCGTATCACGAGTGGAGCTCGATATCTCAACATCTTTTGCTCCTTTTTGCTTCATCATGTTCTTCTTTGTCTTTATTATCTTCTAGCAAGAATGCACTAATTTTGTTGTGAGGGAGGTATCTTTGCCTCTTATACCCTTGTAAAGGGAGGTTCGCTAAGGGATGGGCAATAAGGCATAAGCACTATAAATATTAAGGAGTATTTACTCCTTGAGCCTTTACATCCATGAGCATAGCCAAATCCCTTACCGTGATGTCATGAGATTCTAGGCTCATGATGTGAAAATTACAGTTTGATTGTCTATATAATGGTCTTGCTAACCCTTGGTAAGGGCAAGTTGTAAGGTGAATTTCATGCTTCTTCAAGACTAAAGTTACCTAAGTCTACTCCATGGGACATGAAGTATGCTCTATAAATCATTCATTGTTTTAGAGGAAACATTCAACTTGGTTAATTGGAAATATGTGATGACTTCTAGCTTGAAACCTTTCCTCTCCAAGATTATACTCACTACTTGAGAAAATGAAGTTTTGTAAGTCATGCTACATATCTCATGGTATATGTGATCATGGACAATCATATGGTTTGGTTGACGCTCTAACTACATGTGTCAGTAATGTAGTTACTCCAAAAACATGACTCACAAGTTCATTATAAAGAAGAACCACTAAAATTCATGAAGTTTACTATGTTTGTGAGCATAGGACATTGTATATGTCTTGCATCTTACTTGTGTGACTAATGATACATGTAAAATAGTTAAGGAAGAAACAAAAGGGCAGCATGATTAGCACCGCATTTTTCGGGACTGAAATAGAGTGCATCTTGGATGGAGGAGAATGAAGCTCATACACAAAGGAACTCAAGCCATGCAACCACAAGCATATGAAGAAGACTCCACTTGACATGTAAGTACCACTCTTCCCATCACTGATGAAACTGAAGGCCACTCTTGGCTATGTAAAACAGGGCTAAACTATGTATTTAAGGGTAGCAGCCCATACTTACGAAATCCTCTCTAATGATTCTTGAAGAAGGTTTATGCTTGACTTGGGTATTCTTCTATATGATGAGTCAGATCTCCCACACCAAGAGAGGAATCAAATTTACTCTCTTGAGTTCTTTAAGAGGAGTTGAATGAGGACTACTATTGACTATCCAAACCTGTAATTTGAAGGGTTGAAGCTCATCTCCTTGCATTCTTGTCTAATCTTGTTGCAACAAGGGCTGATTCTTTCTCTTCTAAGCCACCATTGTAGAAGCTTGAAGAGAGGACTATCTAGAAGCCTTCTTGAATTGATTATGCAATGGAAGTGGGCTGAAATAGGCAGTCCAAACAAAGAATTGAGGGCAGCTATACATATCTTTCTCTTCTTGAAGATTCATGATCAATCATTAGACTTACTTAACATTGATATGCTTGATGAAATTTGACATTACATTAGCATTGTGGAAGGGGCATCAAGAGAGCATCTTGATTGCTCTAATTACATGCTTGGGGTTGAAATAGGCAGCCAATAACAGGGCAAACAAGGGCAGTAAGATTTCCTTCTTCTCTCCTACTTCTACATGCTTATTGCAAGCTACCTATTGCTTGTCACATGCTCTTGAATATAGGGGATGCTTTTGTACTTCAACAAAGTATCTTCTTAAAAGGTTGAATGCCATGTATATGGGCTGAAATAGGCAGCCCACACAGTGACTTTGTGGACAACAGAACCTTTTTCTTCTCTATTGCTTCATATAGTGTGATAAACACTTAAACTTGGCTGATCTATGCACTTCGAGATAGGGGAAGTTTTATGCTATCATCAGAGGTGAATCTTGGATGATATTTGGGGCTGATTTGGGTTGATATCTTTAGACATAATCAGAAAATTAACTGCAGCATTGTTCTTTTGATTCATTTCATCCTCTTCAGAAGACATCTTGTCAAGATATGCAAGTCTTATATGCCCCTAGTTGGATTAAGAGGAGATTTTACTCTTTATTCTTGACTATAAGAACCTAACCTTATGAGGAACACTATATCATCCTCCGACTTTCTTATTGATCAAGAGAGTCAATGTGATCTGAGTCATTAGTACTAGTGTGAGTTGCATGGATTATCCAAAAATACTAGATTTTTGGATAATTTTAGCCTATTTTAAATATATTAAATTTTATTTATTGTAAAAATGTGAAAAATATAGAAAAGCTTCTAGATTAGGATGGCATCCAAAAAGCAATTTTCTTTTTTAGCTAGTTATGGGATTTTTCATAAAAAAGACAGATTGGCAAAATTGCACACATTGTGTCATTGTTGAGAGACTAAAAATTGCACTTTGAACTGGAAGAAGAAAAATGAGTAATCAGGGAGATCCATGACTAGGCATATTGTGGTAAAAGTCTTGGGGTATTACCCCCCTTCCAAAGCCAACGAAGCCATCAGATTTAGGTTCCAAGCAGCAGAGAAGGAGCTGTTATTTCTAATCCATGTATTTTTTTAATGAGGGAGCTCTAGGAGATCTAATGCCTGGAGAGTGCTTCTAAGTAGTGCCAGACAAAGGATTTCAGGTTCTGTCCATACATATTGATTTGATTCATTGTGCTTTGTCATTATTGTGTTTACCTTTTGCGTATTCTTTATCTTCTCTTCCATCTCCTATCTCTACTTCCTTCTACCTCTCATTCCTGGTGGATTCAACCTTTCAACAAAAACCCCTCCGACAGCGCGTTCCGGTCTAGGTTCCCATCACAGCTATTTAGAACCCCCTTGGCTAGGGTTGGCAGCCAGATGGAGGTGGTCTGGTGCACCCTCCAAAACACTACAACAGAAACGAGGCATAGACGCGCATGTTAGACGCACAAAGTCAGGCGCGTCTATCATTGCGTCTATATGTGCATGTAAAAGTGCGTGTAAATAGACACGAATTTTGTGTCTATATATCCGCGCAAATAGATGCCAATATAGACGCGCCAGCAGACACGGAATTATTTAACCACCTAAAATTGGAATTAATATAATTAAAAAATCAAAGTTAATATTTATTTAACCACCTGAAATTGATTCTTGAGCATGCACGTGTGCGCATGATAAAAACCATAGAATTAAGAATACACATTGAATCATTGAATTAAAAAATAGAATTAATAATTACTTTTTCATTGCTCTCTAATGAATGGTAGTTCCTCCAGTTGACAAGCCTGATATAATTAATTAGCGGCAAGCGACAGAAACCTTACAATTAGTAGCAAGCATTGCAATATGTATCTCATAATTTCTCTACTTGAAGATAATAAAAAATACTTCCTTTTTACTATGGAAAATTCAATTTAGCTTTAAACTTGACTATTGATTCTTGAGTATGCACGTGTGCGCATGATAAAAACCATAGAATTAAGAATACACATTGAATCATTAAGCAAATTAAGTATGTTACAGTGAATGATCTGTCTCATCTTCAATGAGATTAACCCTTGCTAAACTATCTACTTCTAGGTCTATGTTACCAAGAGGTAACGAAACAGATAAGTCTATCCTACTATCAGATGTGTTGCTATATTGCTCAATAACTTCATCAATATCATCGACAATCACATTATTGTCTTCTTCTGCGTTTCCTTGAACATCCTCACGAGGTTCATCTTGTACTATATCACGCATATCATCCATTATGGTGTCATCATGCACATCATCATTAATTGTTGGATTGTCATCTGCTATCTCCATGTCGGTAATATTACCATATATTGGTTTTGAACGATTACATATAGGGATGACATACCACCATTAGTTATTGTTTACCATTGGATGATACACAACCTGTATTTGAAAAACAAAAGCAAGAAACTTAAATACTTGTTATATTGTGTATATATATCACATGTATACATATTAAAAAATTAGCCTTTGCATATATACCTGCTCGCATTATTGAGGTAGTACTAATGTGTCATTCTTGTTTTGGTGAAATTTTGTAGAGTCAATGGTTACAAAACCACTTGGATGACGTCTGATTGTGCAATGCTCACCATTTTTTACCACTTCACATCCAGTACATATATAAAGAATCGTCTGAAGTCAAGCTTCAGAATATCTTGGATCAAGCCACAATAACCTTCCATGATACCATTGGCATCCTCGAAGTGAGCAAGGACACCACAATCTTGGGTATTTCTCTTTTCATCTATACGTTGAGTTCAAAGATGTTTACCCTCACATCAAAGTGCATTGAATAATGTGCACTAGTAGTAAAAGATAAAAGATCAAACATGTCAATTATTTATATAAAATAAAACTTATAGAATATCTTGGATCAAGCCACAATAACCTTCCATGATACCATTGGCATCCTCAAAGTGAGCAAGGACACCACAATCTTGGGTATTTCTCTTTTCATCTATACGTTGAGTTCAAAGATGTTTACCCTCACATCAAAGTGCATTGAATAATGTGCACTAGTAGTAAAAGATAAAAGATCAAACATGTCAATTATTTATATAAAATAAAACTTATAGTAACAAATTAATTGATAGAATTTTCTCCTCTTTTTCCATTCTCTCCATTTCCTCATGTAACCAATCGATATCAATATGACGTGGGAGCGCATTTAGATGATCTGGAAATGAGACATTACATCCATATCTAGTGCGAAATTCTTGTCTTTCTCTTTTTCTTCTTGCCCTTGCTTCATTATATACTGTCACCCATTTGCTCATTACATCACTATTGAGTACACAAAAACTATTTAACTTACGAAGTTCTTCTTTTGTTAGCACTTTACTCATTCCTTTTCCTTGAGGTACTATAGAGGTCATCCTCAAGTCTTCATCATCTTTCCATAGTCGTGGTTGAGAGGGATCCACTTCAGCAAGATATTCAAAGATATAAACAAGGGATGATTGCACTAACCAACCCTCAGCCATGCTTCCCTCAGGTCGTGCTTTTTACCTCACAAAATCTTTCAAGGTTTTCATGAAGCGCTCAAGAAAAGACATCCACCTTACATGAACTGCCCCACAAAGTGCGATCTCATCAATCAAATGTACGAGTAAATGTAATTGAGTAATCAAAATGGATCGAGGAAAAATTTCCTCCACCAAACAAACCACCTCAACAGATAATACTCGAGCATCTTGCAATGTGTTTGGATCAATTTCCTTTGAGCTCACGTATCTGTCAGGATGTATTTGAGAATTTTTTATTTTTGTGTAGAAATTCAAAGATATATAATAAAAAAATACAATGTATACACACCTCACAAGCTCTCCCATCTTGTAAATGATATCACGTACATCTTTGGATACACAATGGGATATGCTAGTAGGAAGTACGAACTGAATGTAAACAATATTCATAGATCAAATGATTAGTTGAGGAAAAAGTCATCATACCCCAAAGTTTACACATAGTTACTCCACTAATTACTATATTCATGGTTAGAGATACCCTTACTTGAATCATTTTGTGCCAATCGTGGGACTTCAAACCAGATAGTTGCTCCACACCTCTTTTCTTTTTCTTTATGAAGGCTCCTTTGAGACATCTCATACATCCTGTGGGTGTTCGAAAGCTATATATTTGTTCCTTCACTATTTTTTCATCGTTCTTTGACAACATCCAAGGTGCATGGGGTAGCTCAATCTTTCCTCTGGGTCCAATGCATGGCCAGGCTCGTCTCATGCGACCAATGTTACGTAAATCCTCTCTTACATTAACTGAATCATGAGCCCCTATCAAGTGATTCCATAATGTAGATACAACATTTTTGAATATGTGCATGGGGTCCAACAGGTGATTGATCTTGAGTTCAGTCCAATACGGAAGACGAATAAATATAGAGAACCTAACAAACAAACAATATATTATGTAAACAATTCATCATGCTAAATACTTTAAAGTCAATCGAAAGAAATGCACTTCTTACCGACTCATGCCGAGTGGAGGGTGGCTGTCGGCATTAATCCATCTCTCCTTCCAATCTTGAATGGTTAGAGATTGTGGAGTTATTCCACTAGTAGGGAGAACATATTTGGGATGGTCAATAGGAAGAAATCGATGATGATTGTCGTAGATAACCTTCTTTAAACGTGCCGGCCTAGAGGAAACTAGAGAGGGACCGCAAATAGGACATGCATGATATCCTGATGTGGTTAAACCTGAAAAAACAAGTGAATTAATAAAATGCAATTGATTCAAGTCTTGAATTTCAAATATAGAGTTATATACATGTACCTAAACACTCTCCGTATCCTGGAAAGTCATGCATGGTCCACAACAACATGGCCTTCAATGTGAAATCTCTAGAGGATGCAGATGCACTTGTATCTTGCACCTCAATACCTTCCCATAACATTTCTAACTCTTCAATCAAAGGCTCTAAGTAAATCTCCATGTTTTTTACCTTGTGCTTTCCAGGAATCAGAAGGGACAACATTACATGTCCCTTTTTAATTGCCATGGATGGGGTAATATTATAGTTCACCAATACCACTGGCCATACACTGTATGATGTGATTTTGATGCCAAATGGATTGATTCCATCCATACCTAAACCAAATCTCAAATTTCTTGGCTCTTCTTTAAAAACGGGCCACAAATTATCTATATGTTGCCATGCCGGTGTGTCTGCAGGGATCCTCCATTTTCCATCACTTGAACGATAACTAGCATGCCATGACATGAGCTTTCCAATAGACTTACACTTGAATATAAGTTTTATACATGGAACAATCGGAAAATGTCGCAAAACCTTACGAGGCACATCCATTGACTTCATCTCCACTTCGTATCTTGATTCGCCACAAACAGGACACTCTTGTGCGAACTCATAAATCCCACGAAATAAGACACAATCATTGGCACATGCATGGATCTTGACATAATCGAGGCCTCCCAGAGATGTCAAGTAATGTCTTGCTTGCTCTCTCTTAGTTGGCAATTTGTTTCCTTTTGGAAGCATTTGTGATAATAACCTACATATATTTTTAAAAGTGAGTTAAAAAACCACCAACATATATTTTTATCTGATTTCAAAATAGAACAATTAATATTATGATTCATATGCCAAACTAAATTGATACCTATTTCAATAACGTATCCAAACTGTCATTACTCCATCCATAAATTGTTTGCAAGTTAAGTATCTCGAGGGACGCACAAAGAATGAAGTACCTACAACCTTCATACAACGGAGTAGATGATGCTACATATAGTGGATCATCTGGCTTCGTAGAGTGACCTTCTCCCTGAACCGGTTGCAAAAATAGATGGTGTACCATGTTGTCCGAAATCTCATCCTCTATGACTTGATGGGGCATTTCATGAGGGCTACTATCATGGTCGTGAGTCTCTACTCTTCTTGAAGACTCTGCCTCCTCGCGTCGACGTTTTGCAGCCTCTCGACGCCCGGGAGGGAGCATCTGAGGATGTGGCACCTCATCCTACTCAACCACAAAAGGAAGATTCATGTGTGTTGATATATAATTCCCGTAACATAGACTAGAAATCTTAGTGGTAAAAAAAAACAATGAATACTGGTAATTTTTCTCGGTCCCATTCTCCATACAAGCTGAGGTGTGACATTGCAATTCGACGTGCTTGAAAAATACACCCTCGACAACGATCACACATGCATTTAATTTTTCGTCGTAGCCATGCATCTCGATTATGAAGACACAATGTTTCATCCTCACTTGAGGATGTGCTCATTGACTCATAAGCATGCACCGCACTAGGTGATGACGATGACATGATTAAACCTAATTCATGACAACATCAAAATATTTGTCATTCATATGTTTACATAAAAACTTAAAGCTAGCGTATTAATTATTCTAAGATCTCAATTTTAAATACACAAAAATCATCATAAATACATTAAAACTTATGATAAGAATTCACTATCAAAACTTATCTTAAAAACAAAAAATTATGATAAAGCCTAAATGCGCGTCTATTTGCGCGTCTATGTTCGTGTCTATACTTGCGTCTACATGAACAATAGACGCGCATATACACGCAAAAATAGACGCACATGTCAAAATTCAAACCATACTTAAATCATTTCTTTTCAAACTGTGCCTTTCCTTTCCTGCGTTTTTTGCGGTTCTGAAGCTTGAGTTTAGCCGACATGCAATCTCTTCATGCCTCACCTAGTCTCTTCATGCCTCACCTCCTCATGACTCACCTCTTCTTTCATTTCAAACACACAAGAAGGGAAAAAGGAAATCCAAGGAGAGGAAGAAAGAGAGAACAAGAGAGAGGAGAACAAGAAGAAGCAGCAAGCAAGCAAGCATCAAGGAGTGTAACTTACCAAGGAGAGGAAGAAGGAGAAGGAAGAAGCACCACCACCCGCCACACCAAACACCCAACGTGAGTCTCTCTCTCTCTCTCTCTCTCTCTCTCTCTCTCTCTCTCTCTCTCTCTCTCTTTGTTTCTCTCTTTTTCTCTCTGCTCTGTCTATGTATTTGGATTTCTAATTCCATTATGTATTGCATTTCATCAATGGTGGTCATCGGACTAAAATCAACCGACTGAGCCCGTCTGCTAGCGCGTCTACATTTCAGTGTAGATGCAGGTATAGACGCAAAAAATGTTTCCTCTCATTGAGTCTGAGGGCGCGTCTTAGAGCACGTGTGCTAGCGCGTGTGCAGGTCAATCTACACGCGATGATACACGCGCGCATAGATTGACCTAGAATATGCGTGTGACAGCGCGTCTATACTGCATCTCAGATACGAATATAGGCGCGCTGAACAGAAGGTTGACTTTAGAAGCGCGTCTGAGAGCACGTCTAACCTACAATTTAGACGCGGTTATACATGCGCCAGCTCTCCCAGCTCTGATAAAAAACAATATATTTTTGCAATGATGAATGTGACCAATCCCATGTTTGTGTTTATCAGTTTTCTTGTTTATGAGAAGCATTAGCACTTAAGTTTTATGCTCAATGTCTAAAGAAAGCTCTTTGAAAATGTAGGTAATATATGATTTTTTGTATGCAAACAAATTTGTCTTTTTCCTGTGTTTTTTTTGCAGATGTCGTATCCTGGTTCATCTAGCAATGACCCGGATTTGGATCGCATGAATGATACATTGGCCTCGTTTGGCAAGGGGGTCAATGCATTTTTTAGAGGTTTCCCTAGTAGGGAAGACTTCATGGGAGAGATGACTAGACATCTTGGCCGCTCTCCCACAGCGGATGAGGTATTCAGTGTCATCTCTAGAACGCCTCTAACGTCTTTGCCTGGCACTACTTCCCAAACTCCAATTGCAGGTACTCCACATGCAGGTACTCCACATGCAAGTACTCCATATGCAGGTACTCCACGTGCAGCACCTGTACGTGCATCGGTTGAAGCACAAGCATCTGCAGAAGCACGTATATCCAGGGAGGCAGAGGGTAGTCGACAGAGAGAGAGGAGGGAGAGTTGAGGGGAGGACGAGGCTTGTGTGGGGGTTGCCTAAGAGGTGGCGAGCGATCACCCTCACCAGTAGATCACATAGAGGAGCTTGTACACCAGTACTATAGAGTTACAGATGCTAGTGGCATCTTCCATGATGATGAAAGAAGGGATGTAATGGTGTACATGAGGAGCGTCGTTTATGCGGCGTATAAAGATTGTTTCATTGCCTTCAAAAATTAGAAAAGCGGCTTGTGGCAGGAGGTGTTGAGGGTAGTCCATAGGAGGTACCCAAATCCTAAGGTTCAGCTATTCTCGGATGATTGGGGATGCACAAAAGTGAGGGATATGCTTCACAACAAAAGATCCCATCTCATGACACGCACCAGGGACTCACTGCGGAGGCAGGAGGAGGGGCGTGGAGCCTATAGCCAACCACCTACGTGCCACCGCATAGAGTGGAAGAAAGCCAAGAAGAAAGCAACAGAGAAAGTGAAGAGTCGCCAGCACGCAAAGACACGACAGATCCAAATGGAAACAATGGGATCGTCGCATTACGGATCGGGCAGCAGAGAGTCGTGGGAGGCAGAGTTTGTAAGTATATTTTGATTTCTAGTTTTTTAGAATTTATATTTATTTCAATTCTTTATATAATTTGTTCTAATATATTGTGTCTCATAATTGTTTGTATATATCATAATTGTTTTGCAGAATACTATCGTTGGTAGGATACCTACTCTTAGAGAGGTAGGTTACCATCGAGGCCATAACCGCGCAGCCACATAGCTTCACTTCTATGAGGAGGGTCTCATCACTGAGGACCAATACAACCAGGCTATGAGGATTCGACAACCAAAGGAGGTATGTTTTTCTTACTTTCCTATTAAAAGTATAGCTAATTATAACTTTTTCTCCACCATGTCTACGTAAGCAACCTTGATCTTTTGTATGTGTAGGCGAACCCGGATGTCGAGCATAGCGAGGAGGGGGATAGCGACGCTAGTAGCCATGGTGGTACTAGGGAAGATGTTTCTTCTTCAGATTCGTAGAGGAGCACCATACCTCCTCTATGGCCTTGTTTTCTTGTATATGTATGATCCATCTTTGAGCCTACTGCTTGCGGCCACGCTTTAGGTCGCAAGCACTTAAACTTCCCATGTAAATGCTTTTGATATATAATGAATACATGGACTTTTATTTTCAATTCTCGTGCTTTTAGATCCATTATCTTTTTCCCAAATGCACAATTTGATGTATGGGAGGGGGAAAAAAAAAACTAGAGAGCATTTGCAACCACATGCTCTTTGGTTTTTTTTTTCCAGTTTTGTTTTGCACGTCTATCCGCGCGTCTAAATTGTAGAAAATGCGTGTTTATACGCACGTCTACAGTGCAGAGTACACACGCTTATACACGCGCTAGATAATTCAAATTTAAAAAAGAAATTAAATATCTTTTTTAAAAAAAGAAGATTTTTTGTTTTCCATTCGCGTCTACGGGTGCTTGTAAAAGCGCGTCTATAAGCGTGTCTATATGCCCATCTAACTGCCAAATAGACACGCTAATAGATGCACAAAATGAATTAAATAAATAGCAATTTTGGTTTATTATACGCATGTATTCACACGTGTATATGTGCGTCTATTGCGCATCTATTTTTGCGTGTAAATTCGTTCATACATGCGATTATAGATGCGACACGGTAGATGCACAAATAGACGGGCGGATAGACGCGTCCATAAGATTTTCTCTACATTCAAAAATAGCGTCTAAAAGTGCATCTATGAGGCCTTTTTGTTGTACTGAAAGTTTAACCTAATTCATTATTCCCATTTCTTTTATGATTTCTGGGTCACACAATCTTTTTACAAGTGGTGCTCCTAAATTTACAAGCACAAACAATGGTGTAGGTGAGTGGGACATCTGCTAAGGTGGGGTCCCTCTCTTGATGCTTAGCATTTGTCCTTCTTGCCTTAGCGGCAATTTCCAACATCCTCCTAGGGATAGGGAATACCTTCTTTTTGAACCCACTCCTGTGTGATGGGAGCAAGCAATTATGCAATTGGATCAATATTCGATAGTTCTCGGATGATAGCTGTCCTAGCTTGCTAGCCTTTAGTCCAGGGTTCTGGTCTTGGAAAAACGACACCCAAATTTTCTTATATTAACATTGATTTATGTCATGGTTAAGGATGATACCATCAAGTTGTTTTGGCTTTATCAGGTCCAGATGTAGCATAGAGACCAATGAGTGTTTTACTTGTCTCCATGTCCTCCTATGAATGTAACAATAGTTTGGCTCATTTACTTTTAAACCTCAAATAAGTCGAGTTAAGCCCTATCCTTGCATATTTAGGACTCATCCTATTGAACTGCCTTGGGTAATAAGTTTAGCATTTCATATGCGTGTCTAATATCTTTAAGATGAATCCCTAGTAGTGCAATTGGAACCATCCATGATATCATGCAATCTAGATGCAAGTCCTTCTTAAGACGATGATGCAATGCGGAGTTCTACTCTTGGAAATTCATTTCAATGCACTTATGTAAATCATAAATAAAGTCTGGTAATTTTCTTTTGTACGAGAAATACGAAGTCATCAAGCCTAAAGCATGTGTGAGCTACATCTCTCTAAAGGTTTATAGAAGCCTAATACCCGGCTTAATATTGCAAAGACCTAAACATACCCAACCGTCATTGTACTAACTCATGATTCTCATGGACTAGATTCAAGCTTATACTCCTACCTTTCCAATTTCACTAATTTCGTGATGCAAAAAGTAAAATTTTTGCTTATTGATGGATATGCTTTATCGTCCCGATAACCCATTTTTTAGTTTCTTTTACTTCTTAATCATGCTAATGCTAGTGCATCAATCTAATGTACTACGAGTTCAATCAATAAAGTCGTTGCCATTCAGTGTGCACAAATGCGAAATCTTTTGTACAAGTTGTTTGTTCTAAGTCATGCCAGAGTGCAGTAAAACACAATTTCCAACATGCTTGAATGATGCAACCTAATTGGTGGTTAGTTATCATAAATTATTACTGGAATACTTCTCCCTTCCTAATGAAGTCGAACTATGTTTTAAGAGTTCCCATCTAAGTAGGATTTATGGGGTGCATCTCGTTACCAAGTGACGTAGTTCCTTGACCCGTAGCTCCATTGGTTGAAGCACGATTCGCACTCGCTTGGACCTTACTTCGCTTGCAAGGCATCGTATAATTTGGCTTTTCTTTCACGGCTACACACCCAAGCTCAAGAGAGTTAAATCCTTGTGGAAGGAGTCTTCCCATGAGTACCCTCTCAGCGAGGAGGGAAAAAGAAGGGCAATCTTGGAAGCTTGCAATGAGGGAAATTTTCCCTCTCTCTCTCTTTTCTCTTACTCTCTCTCTAGTTAGATAGCATGGAGGAATCATGATCCCCCAATCCTCCTCCTTATTAATGCTAAGGGCCTTTATATAGTGTATTGGGGGGGGGGGGGGGGGGGGGTGGGATATTGGTATGATATGGAGCCCCCCCCTTATTCCCATTAGGGCGGCCAGGTGGATGGCTGCCCGCCATGCTATGTATGGTGGAGGAGGGAGAGGGAGTATTCCTTAACCCCCCCACGTCATCCAGTCCCCCACTCACTATCGGCCACCCCTATTACTCCCCCACTCCATCCACCATGCTGGAGCTCTGGCACGTCATCACACAACAGCCATCGTCCATAGCAGCTCGCCCGCTCCATCCACTAGCTGGAGCTCCTGCACGTCACCACATGGCAGCCCCCCTTTGTCTGCTAGCAGCAGCTAGCAACATGAGGAAAAAAGGGGGGGCGTGTATTCTTTTATTTTTTATAAAAAAAATCTTTTAATTAGGGGGGTCATACGATGGGAGGGAGGAAAATGTTAGAGTCTTGGCCATGCATTTTGGGAAGAGGAGAGGTATGGTGCTATCTTGAATAGGGAAAAATAGAGAATCCATGACTAGCAAGGTCTCTTTTTGCTTCATCTTCATTGTCAAGGCTTTTCTTAATACCTAGAGCTTGATTCTTGTTCCCAAAATCTAATGCACCACTTGGGACAGCCAAAGGTGTGATTTTTCTTGGTCTATGGGTTGTTTTGGAGTGTTCAAGACTGTCATAAACAGGTTAGCCCATAGTCACTCAATTTGGGAGAGCTTGCAAGTAATCTAAGTAAGTGTATGTATTGGATACAGTCCCTAAATAATAGAGAAACCTTGGGCATTCATTAGAGAGGCTTATGATTGGATTTGTATGCATTTTGGAGCTTTGATTGAGGGCTAGCGTACATTGTTATTTTAAGAGGGCTAAAGTGCTTTTTTAGCCTTGACAGAAATTTGACAGTATTATTTGATATATGTCTTAATTGTGGAGGCTTCTACCACTACTAGATTGAAGTTTACAAGTAATTTTGAGGTAAATACCTATAGCAAACAATGGATTGGCTATAGCATCGATGATGGATTATGATCATGGGATGCTGAAATAAATTAACAGACTTTAGCTTTATCATTTTTCTTCTACATCTTCCATTTCTTCAAATTCCTTCTCTTTCATCAAATGCTCTCCTTGAATCTCCCTTCACCTTACTGTCTCTTACCCTCGTGGTAGACTTTCGACCCCAAACACCTCGATAGTGGTAAACCAGACGTGAAAGTTGGCAGTAGATGTGTAAAGATGGGGGATTCTACAGGTTCAAGCGGTGGTGATGCTTTACAACAAATGATTTCTTTGTTGCAACAACAACAATAGTAGCATTTGTTGTTACAACAGTAGATGCAAACTCGGTAAGAAGCAGAAAGAATCGATTTCTTAGTAGTGCATGCATTGCAGGCAGTGGGAAATGAATTGAAACAGTTCAAGGGTCAAAATGTTTTGGCCTTCATCCAGTTGTATGAAGAAAATATGGTGTTTCATGGGGTACCGCAATATGCATGGAGTCAATATTTCTCTCATTAGGCCATGCATGCAATGCATGATCGTATTAATGAGTTACATAGAAGAGATGCTGATTGGGAAACTTTTAAGAAAGCTTTGAGAGAAGATTTTTTCTTGGAAGATGCAGGATCGGTAACTAAAAAGATATTTATAGATTGGATTGAAAAGATGTTGTAGATCATTGGAGAGTCAGAAATTTGATTTGTTTCTGAAGGTTGCATATCTTATCTTATAGGAGAAACTGATTGATCATTTAGAAGATGCCTCTTCTAAATTGAGATTGAAATCAGATTAGGCTAATGTAACTGAGGCAATGCATATTTTGGTAAAGAGAGAGTGGATGAAATTAAGATGGGATAGTGGCACCACATCTGCCAGTGCTTAGAAGGGGGCTAAAATTGTAGCAAAGGCGCCTATAGCTATGGTGGAACAACCAGCTATACCTATTAGACCGACTCTTGAAGGTGATAGTGCAAATGAATTAATCAAGGCATGCATGATTTGAGGCTAAATTTGACAAAAATCAATGCTAGGATAAAAAAACTAGATGTCAAGGTAGAACAAAAGGGTCAAGGGCAACAGGCCACCAAAGGCTGTATAAAGAAGAATACAAGAGAAGATGCATTTGGTGTGACAGTCATGAAAAGCCAGATTGTACAGCCTACCATGAAGCGGAAGCGAAAAGGTTAGTCCTTTAGAAATATGGAAAAATACATGTAACAGAAACTTGTCTTCCAATAGAGCCAAATTTTGGAAATGGTGGTATGCAGAAGAGGTTAGAAGGGATGACTGCAAGGATCACACTTGTAGCCATAGATACAGTCACATATGGTTTGAGAATTGAAAGGGCTGATGAAGCTCGTAAAGGATGCATGACTGAAGGAAAATCTCACGTTTGGATCAAGCATTAGATTGCATGGAAAATGGAAAAATAGCAAAGACTGAGTTGGCTAATGCAAGTCAGAGTATATGAGGGAGAACAATATTGAATGCACCAGTGAATTCATTTTCAACCTATGCTTATTTGGCTGAAGTTCATAATCAAGAAGCTCTTGTGGAAGAAAAGAGAAGAAGAGAAGAGGACATTATTGGTCCTTCCTCTACACATCCATCTAAATGCATAATATGAAGTAAAATGGAGCAGCAGAAAGAGGCTAAAAAAGCCATACTGTGAACATGTTATGGAGGATATATCTTAGGAGAAGAAGAAAGAAGGGAAGAAAAGGGGCAAACAACCTGGTTATAGGCTACAATGGAATCTTAAGACTGCTACAAATCTTTAAAAAGTCTTGGAAGAATGCATACTTGGTAGTAGAGTGGAATTTACACTTGGCAAAGTTCTTAGAATCATGAAGCGTGAATTTCATGATGCAATCATTGATATGCTAAAACGAAAAAGACAATTTGATGGTGAAGTTTTGCAAGCATTGATGCAAGTTGACAAAGACATAGAGAAACAACTTCAGAGAGAATATGATGATACATGCAATGTTGTTTTTGAATAGGATTATGTGAAAATGGGCTAAATGGGAGTGTAGACAGCAAGCTTGTGGCTGAAAATGGTATTACGGGTAGCAGTAAGCGTAGAGAGGAAGATATGTATAATGGGGATGCCCATCAACAATTTCATGAAGAAGAAGATGCTTATTTTATTTCGAGGAGTCATTATTCACGAACGCATTGGACTCATGCTACAATAGAGACATTTGTTAAAGTGGGAGAAAGAGAGATGCCTTGCATAGCTCTCTTGGATCATGGTTTTGAAATCAATGTTATGGCACATAGCTTGTATGAGAATGGAGGTTGGCCAATTGATGTAGATCGAGGATGGCACATGTGGGCAGCAAACAATTCATCAAGGGATCTTTATGTAGCTTTTTTGAATGTATCCATGACTATTGGAGATGTTAGGGATGAATATCAATTTTTTGTGCATGATTCATGTAATTATTCGGTGATTTTGGGACAGCCCTACATTTCAAAATCAAGGATGGAAACAAAAGTCTTGAATGATGGTTCTCCATATGCTTGAGTACGGAGTAAAGAAAATACAAAAGCAGTACAGTTTCTTATTGTTTGTGTAAATCATCCTCACAATCGGGATAGGCTATAGGATAATCTATGCCACCTAATGCATGGAAATCTACATGTTTTTATATAGCATTGTTTTAAGTGGAGACTATGGCAGTGCCTCTAGGAAGATAATTATGCCTCTGAGAAAGGGGAAATTTGTGTTTGTGTTTGGATTGCAAGAATGGATAGCATGTAGTCTTTGCATTTTTAGGAATATTTCAGCCATCTGCACGGCTAAAAAGAAATATGTAGGTTGGGCTAAAAAAGAGCCAAAGACATATTTTTTGATTTTCAAAGCTGGTTGATATTGATACAGTGGCAACATTTCTTCAACCTATTAATGCTAAAAAGAGGGCTAAAAAAGAGGTTATTTATGCTGAAACTTGAGATGTATGAAGCCATTCAAGATTTTGTTGAGCATGAATGTTATGGAAGAAAGAGGAAAATGCCACAAAAGAGCACACAGATAAATAAAATGAGTATAAAAGGAAGAAAGACAAAAGAAAAGGAAGTAGAGTAACTTCCATCTTTTGAAGAAAAGCTATCTACCCTTCTTGAAAGAATTGACCCTAAGGGCTTCAATGTTTGTTACTGTCTACCTTGTGATATTAACAAAAGATCTAATATGGTATTTTTTGACTCTAATGGTATTCAAATCCTCAAGAATAAAATGAGAGAAGTAAATGACTCTATTCTTCTTGCTTGGATGAGGTATAATATACTAAAATTTATTTTTACTCACTATATTTTTTCATCAATAGGCTTTTATGTTGATGCCTCACTATATCCATTTCTTTGGTAGGTGTGTAATGCATGAGATCCCCTTTCATACACAACAAAAAATAGAGGTTTTTCATCCATCTATCTCATACTATATGAGGAGTGAGCTTGATGTAAGTGAATTTGATCTTTAGTATAATCCAATTGACTTTAAAACTTTGGACGTTCTTCTAATTCCATATGATGAAAAGTAAGTAATTTGATATTTTGTTAGATTTTATGAGTTTTTTTTTTGCTAAATTATTGAAATATGTTTGTTTTTAGTTCTCATGAGAGCCTAATTAGAATAGATTGTGTGGAGAGGCAATGTTTCCTCATTGCTAAGTTATAAGTTATATAATCGAAGGTCTCCTTGATATTTTGATCTTTTTTTTGGCAAGTACTCTAAATATTTTGATCTTTTTCTTTACAATTACTCCAAATTTTATTATCATTTTTGTACAAAGTTGTAAAAAGATTGATTAAAGTGCTAGAGAAAAAGCCTTCAATGCCTTTTGATTTACTTGCAATAATGCGAAATAGACAAGTTACAATAAGGTTTTGATTTGAGTGGTTGAAAAATAATAAGAAAATTCATTCTATAAACTACCATAAACAAGTTACATAGTTTTACTTTATATTATTGATTGGAGTTTCCTCATCACGATGATAGTCACTCTTGTGGTTGGAGAGTAATTATAAATGCTTGAAGACTTATTAAGTTTAGTTATCTCAACGATGATAAACTTATAAAGGTAATGTGAAAGATACTAAACTCTAAGATAGAGGTTTGTTGCAAAATAGTCCATTGATGACAATAATATAGTTCATTGTAAAAAATAAAAATAAACTAGAAATCTATTCTTACAAATGTATGATAATTTACAAGGGATTACTATACAAGTGAGCATGTTTGATATATAAAAGCAAAGGTCATGAAGTACATATTGGTCAATTGTATGCAATCAACAAGAATGGACAATAGTGGAGAATTGGACATTGAAGAAGAGAAGGTGCATATAACTACAACAAGTGAAGCTATGCCTTCAACATCCAAGGCAACCAAAGCATCAAAGAAAGGCCAAATGACTCCTAGAAAGAATCTCTCTTCTCCTAATAAAGGTTCTCAAAAAAGGAAGTAGCTTTGGCTCATTGCTTGTAAGCCCTTGTGTGTATAAGCCATAGAGATGGGGGTGACAAAAATTTGACAAAAAATTTTTATATGTATTTTATATTGATAGTAAAGATATCTTTTTTTCAATATCCTCACATTACATATTTTTCTCTCTCCTCATTGATATCTCTAAAAAATATATTATAAATATTTATTAATCAAAAAGTGAAATCAAATATACACTTAAGTAGATATAATATGATATAAAAACTTACTCGTTTGTTATTAATTAGGAACGCAAATGAGCATGGCATTTCAATATCTTCATTCTATAAATCCATCCTCACTTGATGTAGCATACATGATGATCTAACCTTTAGGATTGCAATAATTTTCTCATTGAACCAGACATCAAGATCCATTATAGGATCTTTATTAAAATAATCAAGATTTTGGTCTAAAGCAACCAGACTACCACCAACATAATGTCCTCTACTATAATGAAAAGTAAGGATGAAATTTTGAGTAGCAATCATATATTTAAGAGCTATAGAGTCTTAATCTATCTTACATATAATTTTTCATTCTATCCTAGTGTCCCGTCACTCATCAACAAATTGTATGACATGATCATATGTCAGTCTCTTCACTGAAAGCATGGCCTTTGATCTTCTTATCTCAACATTAGAAAAAAAGTCAATGAATATATTAATAGACATGAACAAAGTAACTTTGCTTACTCTACTTGAGATATTAGGTTTTAATGCTCTTTGTATCTCAGAAAATATTTTGCATCTATAGCCCTCACTAGTAGTAGCTGAACTTGGCAAAGGTCACTCAAAGCTTGAAAAATCGAGCAAAGGAAGGGGGATATTGATCTCCATTGGCTAGGTTGCATGGGGACAATACAAGGATGGTCATAAAAGAATATTTCATTATCTGCAAGCTCTATCTTCTTTCTATCTTTGTACATTTCTTCTCCAAATCAAACCATGCATAACATCAATAATATCATGAATAGACTCAATCAGTTATACTATTTCTCAAGATTAGAGGGATAGACATCAACAAGACAAAAAAATAAATTTTATAATGAAAAACGTTAAACCAAGTTCAAGAAAAGGAAGTCTTTAAGAATTGAATTATTACAATTTGATCTATGCATTGGAAGATTTAAAGTTCCAGGTTCCAAATGTAGCTCTCTATGCATAAATACATGTTGCACGAATACCTCTTTTATGCTATTCTTATTTACTGCAAGCTTGAAGTCTTAGATTCTACCCTTATAAGAAAGGATGAATGAGCTCTCATACCTCTGCATTTTCCCATGTTTTGCATGTTGTATGGTGATCCAATTGCGTTTCCTAATTATTATAGAAATCCATCTTCCATCTTTTTGGAATGAGTTAAACACTAATACGAATGTGATTTGGAAACTTAGATGCCTTGTTGAAGGTCAAACTTCTATATACATGGCAAAGAGAGAGAGAGAGAGAGAGAGAGAGAGAGGACTAGACTACCACAAGGGAGGGAAAAACATGAGAGGGATAAAAGAAAGGAGGAAAAAAATAAATATTAAGCTTTTTACTAATTTGAATTTAGATTAAATCCGTCATTATCATTATTCTAGACATATTATTAAATAAAAGTGATTGAGATTATATATCACTAATGTAAAGAATTTCATAATAATGAATATAAGACATTAAAAATAGATATTGATATACAAATCTGTAATATTTTATATATATATAGTTTATAAAATGATTTTTTAAATGTTTTTTAAAACAAATTTTTTGTTATGGAGGCTTTGCTCCTATTGGTTTAGAGCACTCTCTTAATGATCTCCTCTTTATGTTGTCTGGAGGTGGTTCAACTGTTCTACTAGTCATTCTTGCTCTAGGAGGGCTACCTAGAGTTTATTTTCCACCTCTATCAACTTTTTGTCCGACACTTCATCTTTTTGTGCCTTAGCCTCATGTAGTTCCTTCAGAAGTTGTTCCTTTTGTTGTTTCTACATACAACACTCTACATAGACCTAGGTCCTAACTCTTTCTAGTTTCTCAACCAGCTCATCTTTGATTTTCTTCAACTAGTGCATGTGTTTTTTTATCTCCTTGTTTTGTTGCAAGAGGACTGAAAAGTCCTCCTCTAGCATCATCAATTCTCGCATTTCCTCACCTTGGGGCTCTTTTGCATCCTTCTCCTCATTTGTCCCTTCCAGTCCCATTTTGGCTTCTTACTTCTTCCTCATGTCACTTATTTGCCTCTCTTGGGTGGCTATTTGGCATGTCTTTTCATGTTGGTAAGCTGAGGATGCTTCTCTTTCTATTTGCAACTTCGCCACTACTGGCCTCCACTCTTCTTTCACTCTTTCCAGTTGGCCTAGTAGTTACTAGATACATTAAACATGCTAGTGTGCCAAACCTAGCATGGCCGAGGGTATGGACATAGTTGAGGCTTCTACCTTGGTCTTCTTTGGGTCTTTTCTTGATTCTGCATCCTTAGTGACATGCCCCTAGCACTATGGCTCCTCCATTGGGTGCTAGACCAAGCTATTGATTTGTGTTAACTAGGTACTACACCCAAGCCATCATGTTGCTTTGGTTCACCATTGTGTCCATGGTCTCTTGTGCGGTGGTAGTGGTGGCAACCATGACGAGCGAGGCGGGTGTAACGGGGCCTTCCCTTTGCCTTCCACTACTTACAAGTCCTCGAGCCAATTCTATCATTGTAGAGTTGGTACTAGATGTGTCTTCTAGGCTCATCTTAACCAATTCTTCTATTCGGGAGGGTTGCTCAATTGACAGCCTAATGGCAAGAGCCATCAAGTCATCCTCTTCTCTCTTTAGTCTTTCCTCCTACTCTTGTTTCTTCTTCCTTCGTTCTTCCTCTAACCTTCTGGACTCTTCTTCTTCCTTTCGTAGGTCTTCCTCCTCATCTTCCTTCTTCTTCTTCTGTTCCTCCTCTAGCTTCTTTGATTTCTTCTGCATGACTACTAAGGCTTTGTCCTCCCCTATTATGGTTCACTTCTTCTTGCCCAAGGTTTTCAACATGATTTTTCCTTGCTCCCCTTGCCTCGATGGGATCAACAAACCCTCCCAACCTTTCTCCATAATGGTCCTTTCACTTGAACCCTTCTATTGCTATTGTGCTTGGAGTTGAGATCCTTTCTTCCCCTCGACTCACTCTACTTACTCTTTCTATGGCTTGCTAGATTCTTCGTCTCTCGCATTTCTCATTTTTGGAGACATTGATGGGCTTCTTGTGACCAGGGAGAGGTGTTGCTAATAGGAGATCTCTCTAGAGTCTCCCCTACGTCTTTTTCCCTTTTCATCTCTCCCATGGCTTCTTGGATAATGTTCATCAACACCCCTCCAAACCCTATCATGGATGTTTTCAATAAAGGCATTTTTTTATTTGATTCAGTCGTGATTGCTAGTGACTCACCTTCTATAGGTCTTTAGCTTGATGACAATGCCTTGGCTGACGATTCAATCATTTTAGGAACATAGAAATTCAAATTCACTCCATCTAGGGCCCTTGATGTGATGCTTTCAAGTATTGGTAGCACTGGTATCGGGGCCAGGAGTGTGTTGTATCAGTAAGTCAAGAAAAGGGCATGCACCGTTTTTGCTTGTAACTAGACGATGGGGTCAAGGATGTCTGCAAGACTAGTCCCATCATTGGTGTGCACCTTTGTCTTCAAGCTTTAGCATGCCATAAACATCCCTCTTCGGTCTCTCTCCCTATGTGTTTTCCAACCCTAATGCCTTCTCCAATATTTCAGGGCTAAGTACAACTTCTATCCTCTTGGGTAAGCATCCTTGCCAAACGGTTACCGTACCAATGTTGTTTCTTGTGTCAAAGGTTCTCAAGAACTCAATGCATATGCCATGGTCTATTTTTTGGCCAACCTTCTCTACATATTTGTGGAGATTGCATTGATCAACTATCGACTTCATATTGCTCTTCCTTGGTCACTAGCTCTTCCAAATTTTTGAAGCTATGATATTTTAATATGTCGTAGACTTGTGTCTCAATGACCAATCGGTACCTATTATTGTGGTCTTCCTCCAAGAATGAAAGTTATCCTGCTATCTCGAGTTCCTGTTATGACACAATAGCTTGCAATTAGCCCATTTGAGAGTACATTTTGTATAAATAGAAAAAGATGAAGAACAAACACTATGGAATGGCGTATTTGTGGAGATTACATTGATCGACTATTTGCTTCATCGTGACTCTTCCAAAATTTTTACGTTGCGATAGTTTAGGTAGTTGTAGACTTGTGTCTCAATGGTCAATAGATAACTATTGTGCTCTTCCTATGAGAACAAAAATTTTCCTACCATCTCGAGTTCTTGTTATGGCACAATAGCTTACAATTAGCACATTTGAGAGTACATTTTGCATTAAAAGAAAAAGATTAAGAACATACACTATGGAATGGCACAATGTTCTAGTATACGGAATGAAAAATGTTGTTTTACTTCAAGTAGTCCATGCATTCCAAGCACAAATTTCATTAAAAAAATTCTCAAGTACAAGTTCACTTTCTTCGTTTTTTTTTTAACTTTTGAAATTTGATTTGAATTTCTAATGTTCAAGTCATGTTTTCGTTCTCACCTTAACCCTTTCCCTTGGGAAATAATGAAGATCCTTTCTAGGATTGGAGGATGAATGGTGGAGGGTGTTAAGCACCTACTTGTTATGCTTTATTTCTTCGTAAGCCAAGCATAGAATTGTGGGTTATACTCTAAGTGGACGTGACGGTCCATTTTGTGAGGCCTAATGTTCGTGTGTGATGTAGGTTAGGACATTAGCTAGGAACTCACAAGTGTTTACCCTACTCTAGTGATGTGTAGTTCTTTCTCAGTTAAGAGTTGATTCAAATATGGATGGGCCATAACATGCTCCTCTAAAGGTTGATTGCATGTGATGGCCAATACTTTGAATGATGTAGGAGCCACATAGTTCAGATCGTATTCTGAGGTTTTGATTATGCATCTCTACTTGGCATTGGTCATAATTTGGCATCCCTTGCACTCTCATTGAAGATAGAGAGCATACTATTTTTGCTAAAAGGAAGAGTCAAAGTTGACTAACCATTTCATCCCTTTTAGTTCATGGGTTGTTGCAAAGACTTTGCTCTTGCTATAGGTGAGCAACTATTGTTTGAGAGCTTACTTGCAAGAGATTTCTTTGGTAATCAAGTCCTCGGCCACCTTAGGAATCTTGGCGAACATGAAATCATACTCCTCCCAAGTGCATGGCAAGGAGTGTACTTCCATTGCTAATGGCTCATTGAGGAGGCCTAAATTGAATTGTTCACAGCTTTTAGTAAACATGGTGAAGTAAGGTCCAAGCATCTAATGCAAGTGACCAAGTTATCCTCCATATTCATAGCTAACTTTGAGGCCAAAGTAAGAATAGATATCTCTACTTATAGGAGGGTTGAAAGGCGTGAGTGAGATTGAGGTTTAGTTGGACGCAATAACTTAGCTTCTAAGGCTTACTTTATGGGCTAGTCAGTGGGGTGTTTGTCGCCCACTTGTGCAATGGATTGGTCTTGTAACTCAGCTGATGTGCTACTTTCTACTTGTGGAGTAGTTGGGACAGTAGAATTATCAAGTTGAGTCAGTCCAAATGTAGTGGGCTATAGTTTTGGTCGACAGACCTATTGACGCTCAATGGGTTTGGTTCCTTTTGGGTTAGTTTATTTCTCATACCGAGCTTGCTTACAGTCTCGTGGGGATGGGCTGAAAAGTAGTTGTTGCTAAGGAACACATGTGCCACTTGTGGTTTTGGGTAACAAAATCCAATTGTTTCCCTCGTACTAGCCTTGAGCTCATAATGGTGCTTTGGACACTCATCATGACTTGACCGTTCATCAGTTCCTGTAGTGCCAACTTTGTCTCCTCATCCTAGGGCATGATATTCTCGGACTATGAGTTCGTATTGCAGGTTGGCTTCTAAGTGACTATGATTGTCAAGTGGGTAACCATTTAAGGTGTTGTTGCTTAGTAGCTTGGGGTACGTTTGCAAGTGGTTGTAGAGTTGGTTTATTCTGGTGGGTCGGGATAAGTCACGACCCCCCTCCTTAGGCTTGGTACTAAGTTTCTCTATTGGTGGCACTATGACCTTACATGAAGTCTCAATGCTCTTATTGAAGGTCATCACTATCAAAACATTGTAAATGGTAAGGTGAATATGCTGTGAGTTGTAGTCGACACTATAGCGTACTTGTTTTTTGAATGTAGGTCCTACTAGCGATTCCTTACCAATGGCCTTGGTATTAGGCATCATATAGAAAATCATTGGTAGGCTTTCAATCTCAATAGAGACCACTACCTTGCACTTTCCCAGTTGTGAATAACAATGTCCCCCAAATAGGCTCAGTTTAGCATTAGTAGATTGCAACTGGGGCTCTGACCAATGAGGATCCAATGATTGTGTGCTGTGATATTGAAGTCAGCTCCCTCGTCAATGAGTGTTTCAAAGGCATATGTCTTGTGGCCTTGTGATTGATATGTGCAAGTATGTAGGTGCCACTACTTCCTCGTCCTAATCCTCTATCTCAGTGATAGTAGCTACTCTTACGTTCACATGAAGGTCCATCTAGCATTAGAGGCTCGTACAATGGGTGTGTTGGAGGGTAGGACTTCTTGATGCCATTGCCATTACAAAAGCCTATGCTCTTTTCCTCTAGAGTCTCGATCTTTATGTTGTTGGTTCAACTAATATTGCAAATCTTATAGTGTCCCAATCCCCTGAAATTCTTCTTTTTCTTATGGCCGTTCGAACACAAGAGCACTAGGTTGGCTTGCTCAAAGTCGTGTTGCTTGATATATTTGTTAGACCAGCTTTTGCACCTTATATTTTTGCAGATCAGTGCATGCGTTTCCAAGAGGGGTCTTGGAGAGGTGTTCTAACTTCACCAAGCTTTCACTGGTAGGATTTCCACAGTCCCAATGGTCAACTTGAATGATGTCTATCATCCTACATTCATCTTATAAGCTATCCTATAGGCCCATAGCACTACCATAAGATTATTGTCCTAGTTGGCGTATGAGTGGAGATGATCTTAATCAAGACATTAACTAGGATCTTATTTGTAGACTCCACCTGACGATTAGCCTAAGGGTAATATGGTGAGGATTTGTTATGGATGGTCAAGAAGGTAGATAGTAAATGGGCAATTTCTTCATTAATGAAGTGTGTCCCTTGATCACTAACTAGTTTGATGGGGTAGCCAAATCATGAGATTACCTACTCCCAAGGGAACTTAGTTATGGTCCGAATGTCATTCTTCTCAGTGTCCTGAGCTTTAGTCCATTTTGTGAGATAATCCATTGCCACAATTATGTACTTTGCTTGTGAGTACTGCCTACCAGACTGATCGGTCCAATGAAGTCGATTCTCTACTTTTCAAAGGGTAGTCGTGCTATTATTGGGTCAACTATATCTTGTCCTTACGGATGGAGACTTTGGTTCTTTGATACTTGTTGCAATGCTTCACAAAGGCATCATGGAATAGGGTGGACCACCACAACTAAGATTGTAGCACCTTGCATATTGTAGTCTCTCTACTAAAGTGTGTAAAAAATTATAGGGCACAACAAACAGAATCTGAGAAGGAGATAGAAAGTGCACAACATATAAGAGGAGAATAAAAAAATTTCTTTAGCTCCAAACAACTAATACAAAGATGGATTTGTCCACCGTTGCGCTTCCATTGTGAAGCTTAGATGGCGATCTAGACAGAAGATAGGTGAAGAGCTTAAGGCTAGTAGGATTGTTGTGAAGGGGTTTTTCTTTTATATCCCATGAAGGCGGTTAGGTCAGCCTAATCGACCTACCATATGAGCCTCCACTAGTTGGCCAAGTAATATTCCCTTTATCGTCGGACTTCCCCAGCTAGAGGCCGCTTTTGCACCCCTCGAACCCTAAAATAGGAGCCCTTGATAACTCCCTTATCCCAAAACTCAATGCAATGTGCCTCGAGTTGCTATCAGCTTAAGTACTCCATCTAACCCAAAGATTAGACCCTCAACGGTCACATGTTTGCCATCTGATCACATAGACCTCATCTAACATACAAGTCAAGACTCAACTAATATTTGGGTTCACATATTGCTTCTCCTCATAATGGGAGCCTTACAACTTTGAGCACTATGGATCATTGGTGGCACCCTATGAGGGTGGGGCATTGAGCATATCTAACAACCCCTCAATGTCCAACCACAAGTAAACTATCTCCTCAGCTCAATGCCGAGTCTTTGAAGATGAACTTGAAGTAGATCATTCATAAGTGCTTTGGTAAAGATATCCGCTCCATCCTCCTCTGTTGAACAGTAAACCAGTTCCACTATCCCATCCTCGATCAAATCATGGCACATAGTGATACTGGATCTCTATATGCTTGGTGGTGCGCATCATACACTGGATTTTTAGAAATGGCGATGCAACTCTGATCGTCACATCTTACCACAGTTGGTTCTTCATCCTACACTCCCATATGCCATAGGATCCTTCTCAACCATATTTCTTCACATGCAACAAAACAAGTTGCCTTATACTCTGTTTTAGTAGAAGACAATGCTACTATTGGCTGTTTCTTACTAATCCAAGAGAAAATTCTTGAACCTAAAGAGAAACAATAACCAGAAACTACTTCTTGGAATTTTTGTTTCCTACCCAATCTGAGTCACAATTCCCCACAAGATAAGTTTCGAAACTGTATATGATACCATAGTCAAGAGTCTCCTTCAAGTATCTAAGCACCCACATCTCATCTTTCCAGTGACTCTCGTGAGGTTTGTTTGAGAACCTGCTCAAAACATCAATAGCAAAACTGATATCTGGTCTGGTGTTACACAAGTAGATCAAGACTATTGACCAACCTCCTATACCTCCCAATGTCTGCTAGTGCTGATGTATCCTCAACAGATAACTTTGCATTCACCTCCATAGGTGTAGCTATCTCCTTGCACTCTGTCATGCCAAATGCCTTCAAGATCTCCCATGCATACTTCTTCTCATAGATGAAGATCTTTCTTGGGACTTGCAAGACTTTTAATCCCAAAACAATAGTGTAGCAAGCCCAAGTCTATCATTTCAAACTCAAAACTCAAAGCCTTTTGAGTTTGGTTGATCATATCTTCATAGTCACCTATAATAAGAAGGTCATCCATATGTAGGACAATCACTACAAACTTTTCACCATCCCTATAAACATATAAGTTAGCATCTGAGGTACATCTTTTGAAGTTTAAGCTTTAAAAAAACTTATCTATCTACTGGTGCCATGCTCTGGGGGCTTGCTTCAGCCCATAAAATGCCTTCTTCAACTTACATTCTTTATTCTCCAAATGGGGGGCCTCAAATCCTTGTGGATAATCCATATACACCTCCTCCTTGAGGTCACCATTTAAGAACGATGACTTAATATCCATTTGGTAAACTGGCCACTACTTGTGGGCGGCCACTGCAAGTACTATGCAAATAGTTGTCATTCTAGCAGTTGGTGCAAATGACTCTTGAAAATAAAACCCTTCAACTTGTGAAAATCCCTATGCAACCAGTCTAGCTTTGTACTTTTCTAAGGTACCATCAACCTTGTATTTTACCTTCCAAATCCACTTGGTGCCAATAAACTTCTACTTTCCTAGTCGATCCACTAGCTCCCAAGGGTCATTCTTCATTATGCTGTCATACTCCACTTGCATAGTTGCCTTCCATACTGGATCTGCAAGTGTGTCTTGTAAGTTAGTTGGCTCCTTTACTTCTCTCATAATCTCAATCATCAAGGCCATATTGACTATGTGAGTAGGAGCCCTCCTTTGCTCCTCTATTCTCTGAGACCTCCTTGGTCCATCTACCTTCTTCTCAACAAATGTAGGCATAGCATTATTGTAGTCATATAGCTACTTCACCCAACGCAACAACGGCTTTTTCGGTGGGGTGATGTCAAGTCGGTGAACTTTTTCCTCGTCATCTAAAGATTATGCTTCCTCCTCCTTAAGAATAGGGATAGGTCTCGAGTAAGGTTTATAGTTGACTACTTCACTTGATAATAAAGTGGAAAAACTTGCCTTCTCCTCCTCCACTATATGCAGCTACTCCTTGAACACGACATCACGGCTCGCAATAATCTTCTTTGCTTCTTGGTCATATAATTTGTAAGCCTTCTGCTCATCACTATAACCCAAGAAGATACATCTTCTACTTTTTGGTTTTAACTTGTTTCTCTTCTCATTTGGAACATGTGCATAACATTCACATCCAAAAATTCTTGAAATGTGAGACAGATGGTTTCTTATTGGTGTAAGCCTCATGAGGTGTTTTTCCCTTGAGAGCCTTTGTGTAGCTCTGATTTAGAATATAGACTGTAATATTAACACCTTCAACCCCAAAATTGTAAGGCAATCCCTTACCCTTTTGCATGCATCCTGCCATCTCCACAATAGTGTGATTCATGTGTTCCACAATACCATTCTACTAAGGTGTATGAGGCATCATCAATTGATGCTTGATCCCTTTGCTCTTGCAAAAGTCCTCAAACTCCTTTGAGTTGAACTCACCACCAGCATTTGTTCTAAATTTCTTCACACTTTTTTCTGTTTCATTCTCAACAAGTTTTATCCATTCTTTAAACTTACCAAATGCTTGAGCGTTATCATGAAAGAAGTACACCCACATCTTCCTAATGTAGTCATCAACAATCAATATAAAATAAGAAGATTCCCCCAAGGCATGTGTAGGCATTTTACTGCATAAGTCAGCATGCACCAACTCTAAAGGAGCCTATACTCTATTCTTGCTTTCTTGTGGAAATGTCTTTCTCTATTGCTTGCCTATCATACAAGCTTCACATGGTTTCTTCAATTGAGTCACTATAGGTAGGTGAGGAACCATATCTTGCTTCTGCATCTCCTTCAACACTGCAAATCTGATGTATCCAAATCTTTCGTGAGAAAGCTTACTTATGCCCACTCCAGTGGTGGTGGTTGCAAGAGCACTTAGCTCATATAGGTTTTTCCTTCTTTCTCCTTGCCAACACCTTTGCCAGCACTGTCGATAATTTTTGCACGTGTCTTCTTGAACCTGCCTTCGTGACCAAGATTAATTATGGCATCAACTGATAACAAATTTCTCCTAATTTCGGAAACATACAAAACATTTGAAAGATTTTTTACTTCACCATTTGTAGCAACAAAAGAAATAGTACATGTGTTCGCAACGTGCATTTTGCATCATTTCCAACCGTCACAGTGATGGATTCTTATAGAGGCTGGATAGAAATGTATAGGCATTTCTTGTTGATCGTGTGATGGGAGGCCCCACTATCCAACACCCATGAGTCATTAGTAAATTCTTATTGCATTGAGGATCAAACTTCCTCAATGGTCGCCATGAATAACTTCAACTCTGCTTCAACCGTATTGGCTGTCTCTTTCCCTTTACTTTTAAGGGTACCATTCTTTTCATCTACCTTCTTGACATGGTAATCTTCAATTGCATATCCTTCCTTCTTACAGTAGAAGCACTCTCCTTGAAACTTCTTCTTACGGCCCTTCTTCTTTTTATCACCATCATTTTTTATGGAGGAACCATCTCTGCCTTTTGCATTGGCAAAGAATGTAGCATCTCCATTGTTGCTTCTTGGGCTTCAAGCCTCAACTCCTTCTCCATCAATAATGCACAAAACTCCTCAAAAGTCAAAGCTTGAGGTCACAGCTGAGTATTAAGGGCAATTACTAGTCCATTAAATTTTTGTGGACAAATCTCAAGACACCTCCGAGCTAGCTTCTTACTATTTTTTTGTATCCCATCGCCAACCATCTGGTCACACAAATTCTTAATCCGAGTGATGAATGCTTCAACCATCTTTCCTTTAGCAAACTTGTCCACAACTAGTTGATTTTCCAAGCTTTAAATCCTTATTTGATTTTGCATTTCATACTAACTCCTTATTACATTCCAAGCCTCTGATGCTTTGGTTGTATGTTGAATCAAGTCATTATCAAAACATCTTGTATATAAGGTACACAATGCATCTACATTCCTTTGTTTCCAAGCTCATAAAAGATCTGCATTAGGAGGAATCATCACACTAGAATTTCATGGGTTGGGGGTAGGCTGTGGTTCTGCATCAATCCCGAACATCGTCTCCAAAAGCTCATAAGAATCAAGGATAGTTGTAATTTTGAACTTCCACAAGGTGTAGTTTTTACCATCTAACTTGCCTTCGCTGAAGGTAGGTGGATGAATCTGCCGTGTTTGAATTGCCAATACAGTATCACCACCTCCTGCACCACTTGCTGATGCACCAGAACCACTTCCAAAAGATGATATTGTTCCTCTTTGCTCTTGAAGCTTCTGCCTCTTGCGCACTCTTTGATCCCTAGAGCCCCCTGGGCTCTAATACCATGTAAAAATTTACACGCTGCAGCGAACAAAATTTGAGAAACAGATAACATGTAAAAGGAGAATTTAAAAAAATATTTAGCTCCAAAAAACTAATACAAAGATGGCTCTGTCCACCCGTGTGCTCTCACTGTGAAGCTCAGATGGCGATCTAGACAGGAGATAGGTGAAGAGCTTAAGGCTAGCTGGAAAAACTTTGACTAGGTGAAAGATAGATGATGGATGAATGTGAAAGAGTTTTGCTTTTATAGCCCATCGTGAAGGCGGTTAGGTTGGCCTATCTGACCTACCATATGAGCCTCCACTAGTCGATGGCCAAGGAATATTCCCTTTACCGTTGGACCCCCCAAACCAGGGGCCACTTTTTCAGCCCCCCAAACCCTAAAATAGAGACCCCTTATAACTCCCTTACCCCACAACTCGATGCATTGTGCCTTGAGTTGCCATCAGCTTAACTACTCCATCTAACCCAAAGATTAGATCCACAATGGTTACATGTTTTCCATTTGGTCAAATAGACCTCATCTGACATACAAGTCAGGACTCAACCAATATCTAGGCTCACATATGGCTTCTCCTCATAATGGGGCCCTTACAACTTTGAGCACCAGATCATTGGTGGCACCTTATGAGGGTGGGGCATGGAGCATATCTAACAATGGCCTACAATAATTCTACCATGTGATTTAGCAAGTACATCATGCATCTCGTGCTCAAACATGTATCTTTGTAATAACCCATCATTTCCTAGTCTATAGAGCTGGCAAGCTATTAACTCATACGGCTTAACCTTGAGGATAAGGTGTTTTAGTCTAGCCTTATCTATAGGTCTCTTAAGAAATTCATACTCTAGGATTTGGACTATGTTATTTGCCCAATACGATGTTAGATCAGCCCTAAATAAGTCTCTCTCACTAGACATGCTAAACAATTGTATATTTGGTAGGTCATCTATGATACCCTAGTTAGAAACTTCTCCTATGGGTATTCACAAGACATATGGTCTACCATGTAGTGTTTCTTATCCTTGCATAAAACTATAGAGAAGTCAAACTCTAGAAGCAGAAGTAACCATCTAGATATGTGTTCTATAACATAAGGTTTATTTACTAAGTAAAGCAAAGACTCATGTTCAACAAAGAAGGTGAAGGGTGGAACTACAAGATAATGATGGAACTTCTTCATAGCAAAAACCATAGCTAGGCCTTCTCTCTCCATCATGGAGTAATTCATCTCTATATCTATGAGTTTTTTGCTAGCAAAGCTCACAATAAATCAAGATTATGTTCACCAAGTTGGCACGAAATAGCTCCCATGGCGAATTTTGATGCATCAATGTGTATATGGAATGTTATGTTCTAGTCTGGGACTCGTAGGATTGGTGCAGTCATAAGAGCCTTCTTTAGTTCCTCATAAGCACATTAATATTCCTTAATCTACTCAAATACAATCAACAATTTGTAAAAGGGTTAATCATTCAATGTATAGTTTAGAACAAATTGCCAATACCCTATGTGTCCCATAAAGCACTGAACACCCTTATAGTTCATGGGTGGTCGTAAATGGATAATGACCTTGACTTTGGAGAAGTCGGTGTGGAAATGCCATTCTTAGACACCACATGCCCTAGGATACATACATGTTCTACCCACCAAAACTGGCACTTCAAGAGATTCAAGGAAAGATTATACAACCTACACCACTCAAAGACTTCGCAAATTTTATCTAGGTGTTTCCTCCACTAGAGTGGACACATAGATTGTCAACAAATACCTCTAATTATCACCTAAGCTTATCTTTGAAGATGATGAACATGAGGCACTGAAAGATAGCTGGTGCATACTAGTTTAGCCTAAATAGCATGATCATGTAGACAAAAACCCCCCATTCGATCAAAGAATGTTGTCTTATGTCTGTCATTAGGCTGTACCTACACCTACTTGTAGCCTAAAAAGCCATCCAAGAAATTGTAGGCTTCCTTTTTCACTACTCTTTCAAGCATATGCTCCGTTTAGGATAGTGGATAGTTATCCTTCTTAGTTGTAACATTCACTCAAATATATCATAGACGATAGGATGGGATACTCTAATGGATTCATTTTTTGTCTATAAGTACCTTGTTAGGTCATAGAACACAGATGTTATTATATAAGAAAAACGAAATAGGGATGATGGAGATCTAGGTACATCTAAGAGGGTCAATGGAGGGAGTCATAGATTAGACCTAGATCAACCCCACTATCTTCTACTAGGCCTATACCTAATTAACTACAACAAAAAGGCCTCTTAGACGCACTTTTAGACGCGATTTTTGAATTGAGAGAAAATCTTACGGCTGCCTCTACCAGCCCGTCTATTTGTGCGTCTACCATTTCGCGTCTATAGTCGTATGTATGAGGAAATTTACATGCAAAAATAGATGCACGGTAGACGTGCATATACACGCATGAATACAAGCGCATAGGAAAACCAAAATTGTTATTTATTTAATTTCTTTTGTACATCTACCAGTGCATCTACATGGAAAATTAGACGGGCATATGGACACGTCCATAGACGCACTTTTACACGCGCTTATAGACGCAAACGCAAAACCAAAAATCTCCTTTTAAAAAAAAAGATATTTAATTTCTTTTTTTAAATTTTAATAATGTAGCGCGTGTATGAGCATGTATACTTTGCATTTTAGATGCAAGTATAGACGCTCCTATGGACTATCCTCAACACTAGTATATGTAACTCTATAGTAATGGCGTACTGGCTTCTCTACGTGATCTTCTAGTGAGGGTGATCACTCGCCACCTCCTAGGAAACCCCCACACAAGCCTCGTCCTCCCCCTCAACTCTCCCTCCTCCCTCTCTGTCGACTACCCTCTGCCTCACTGGATGCACGTGCTTCTGCAAATGCACGTGCACTTCTGGCGATCAAGAACCCCTGTTTTCGTCATTAGATAGCGAAGGACCGGGCTATACAGGCGGAGGACTACTCCTACATCTCCTTCATCAAGTCGTCAAACAGAGAGAGATAAGTCATCAAATCTATATCTTTCAAGCTTTAAGCTTTAAAGCTTAGAGACTTAGAAGAAGCTTAAGTTTCAATTTTTCATCGCGAGGTCTCAGAGGACCTCCATTTTTTTCGGCGAAAAAAACGGCCCCTCCCCCACGAATCTGCGCCGTTTTCATACTATTAAGCCTAAGCTTAATCAATTAAGCTTAGTCTGCTCAAGCCAAGCAAGTCATAAACTCCAGGACACACCACAGAAGTCAAGTTCAGCAAGTAATTTTTGATCAAGTTCTGCAAGTTCCTTAAGTCGAATAAGTTCTGCAAGTCTGCAACTCTGCAAGTCAGACTAGTCAACTGGAGTCAGAACTGACTTGTGCTCAAAACTCCTAGAAGGATTGTTCCTGTGCAGAAACTCCGAACTGCAAAGTTGTTCATTGGAAGGTACTCTACCCATACGCAGGTTTGCTGAAGCATTTTCAGCATACAAAGAAGGAAAAATCGCAGAATTTCTAAAGATTGAGAAATATATACCCAAAAACACATAAGCCTTGTAACCCTGAACTTGAGCTACGCTCATCCCGCTAACCTGATTTTGAGTGAGAAAGGTCTTTTGAGCTTTACAGGATGACGGAACCACATATGGATGATCTTATGGCTGAAGATGATCTACCTGAGCCTACGATGGAGCAAAAGCTGGACTTAATCATGATGCAATTGGAAGAAGAACGAAGGGCTAGGCAAGCATTGCAAGCGCAACTGACAAATTTACAAAGAGCGTCTACCGACAAAGAAGAACCTCAAGCTGAAGATCTGATTCGACGTACCATCGACGCAACTCTTGAAGCTCAAACCATTCGCAAGGAATCCAAGATAAGTAAAAGAAGTTCCAAATTCCATACTTTCAATGGCATACGAGAAGGAAAAACTATTCTAGCATTCATTAGTCAGTTTGATGACTATTTCCATGAGGAAACCTATGCAGAAAAAGATAAAATCAAGTGTGTTACTAATCATTTAGTAGATAGAGCATCTCTTTGGTGGACTGTAGTACGCAAGAGCATAGAATGTCCTGATACTTGGGAGAATTTCAAGAAGAAGTTCATGTAGAATTTCCTTCCACCGCAATTTCATGAGAAAGCTATCAAGCAATGGGATCTACTCCAACAACGGGATCGTGAGCCTATACCTCAGTATACAGAGCGTTTTTGGAATGCACTACTCCAGCTACGCATGCTTGAAGACGTACCAGAGGCGACACATAAGTGCAAGTATATGTCTGGACTCCTTGGACATTACTACACTGAAGTTAACATGTTCAAGCCTGCTACTCTTGAAGACGCCATTTCACTAGCTCACGACACTAAAGATAAGCTACGAGGTAGAGACAGACGACCATAGCAATTCCAAGCCAATGGTAACTATGGATCTAAACAATTCAATTCCAATTTTAGAAGATTTAATCCAAGTCGTTTCTCTTCATCATCTTTCCGCAAAAATTGGGCAAAACCACCTACATTACCATCCAATGTCAATCAAAACCCTAAGCCTATTTCACAGCTAAATCCAAATGTACCTAGACTTCCCGCCATTGCAAACAATGTAACCAAAGCCAAGCCAATAGTATGCTATAAATGCCACCAGCCTGGACATCTAGCAGCAAATTGTCATTCAAAGAAGCCACCAGCTCATATAAACTACCTTGGAGCAATGGACGAAGACGAACATGAAGATATGCCTGATTTCACTAAAGATGAGGACGACACTACTACTACTTCCGATACTTTACCAGGTATGCCTACCCCACATTCATTATTGACTATGAAATGTTTGGTGCATGGAAAGGAAAAGACTATTTTGCATGATGATGGTAGTACTCATGATTTTATTTCAGCAAAATTGGTAAAAGAATTGAAGTTACAGATAGTAGGTTATGAAATGTTTGGTGCATGGAAAGGAAAAGACTATTTTGCATGATGATGGTAGTACTCATGAATTTATTTCAGCAAAATTGGTAAAAGAATTGAAGTTACAGATAGTACCTACGCATTATCACATCAAAGCTGCATTCTTAGGCACTAGGTATAATGGTACACAGGAAGTGCAAGACTTAGAAATTCAAATTGGTCAATACACTGAAAGAAGAAATTTCTTAGTTGTTCCATTACAGTCGAGTGACATTATTTTAGGTATGCCTTGGCGACACCAGCATAATCCAGATATAGATTATTCCACACACACAATGAATATTAATTTTCAAGGAAAATCTATTACATTATATGGTATGCATGCATTTAATGTTTTTCCACTGCTTTCACATACTCAAGCTAAACGTGCATTACGCAAGAGTAGTAAATCCTATCTCATTTGGGTGAATGAATTGCAAGTAAAAGAAAATCATATGCACCCTAGGCATAAAGAATTTCTTGCATATTTTAAGGACTGTTTTGTAGAAGACCTACCACTTGGTTTACCTCCTTCACGTCCAGAAGACCATAAGATAGATTTGATCCCTGGCACACAACCACCTTGCAAGGCACCATATAGGCATAACCAAATAGAGAAAAAAGAAATCCAGAGTCAAGTTGAGGAATTACTAAATAGAGAATTGATTCGACCTAGCAGTTCTCCATTCAGTACACCTGTTCTGTTAGTCAAGAAAAAGAATAATACCTATCGTATGTGCATTGACTATCGAGCTTTAAATAAGATCACTGTAAAGAATAGGTATCCTATTCCTAGAGTTGATGACCTTATGGACAAACTGCAAGGATCTGCTATATTTAGTAAAATAGACCTTAAGTGTGGTTATCATCAGGTGAGACTAGATAAGTGTGACATATTCAAGACTGCATTTAGAACACAGTTTGGTCATTACGAATTTTTAGTCATGCCATTTGGATTGACTAATGCACCTGCTATGTTTAGTAGAATGATGAATCGTATATTTCTGAAATATCAGTATTGTGTAATTGTTTTCTTTGATGATATTTTGGTGTTTAGTCAAAATGAGAAAGAACATTATAAGCATTTGTAATTGGTTTTTCAGTTATTGAAAGAAAATCAACTGTATGCAAATCCTGAAAAGAGTGAATTCTTTAAAATAAAAATTGAGTTTTTAGGTCATATTGTATCATCTGATGGAATTAAAGTTGATCCTAAGAAAATTGATGCAATATTGAATTGGCCTGTACGTAAAAACGTGCATGAGTTACGCTCATTCCTTAGTCTTGCTAGTTTCTATAGGAAGTTTGTACGTAATTTTTCATTACTTGCTTTACCATTAACCAAACTTCTGAAGAAAGGAATTGTTTATCAATGGACTGAAAATCAACAGAAATCCTTTGACTTACTGAAACATGCATTAACCCATGCCCCTGTTCTACAGTTGCCTGACTTTAATAGACCATTCTTTCTAGTAGTGACCGATGCTAGTGGATCAGGAATAGGAGCTGTACTTATGCAAGACAATCATCCTATAGCCTATTCTAGTTGTAAGCTGAAACCCTCTAAGCTGAAATATTCCACATATGACAAATAACTATTAGCAGTTGTACAAGCATTAAGACAGTGGAAACACTACTTAATGGGTTCAGAATTTATGATTAAGACTGATCAGCAAAGTATTAGACATTTACTTAGCCAACCCCAAATCTCTGACCGTCATATCAAATGGACCTCCTTTATTCAGAGTTTTCATCCTATCATTCAATACCAACCCGGAAAAGAAAATGTAGTGGCTGATGCATTGGGTAGAAGACCTGCCATTCATAATATTTCTGTTATATCTTTTGATTCTTTGATTGCTATGAAAGATACATATCATCAGGATATTACTTTTCATACTGATTGGAATAAATTAGTTCAAAATAATTTCATTCATATTGATTCATTGTCATATAATGATGGATTTATGTTTTATGAAAAGAGATTGTGTGTTACAATTCCATTTCGATCTTTTGTTTTGAATGAAATTCATTGTTCCCCATACCAAGGTCATAGAGGTATCATATCTACCTTATGTACATTAACTGAAGATTTTTATTGGCCGCATATGGATGCTGATGTATCTAACTTTGTTTCTGAATGTTTGATTTGTCAAAGAGTTAAGAGACATCATGGTAAACAGTATGGATTACTTATGCCTTTGTCTATTCTATCTAAACCTTGGGAACAAATTTCTATGGATTTCATTATTGGTTTACCTAATACAAAATCTAACCATGATATGATTTGGACAGTTGTAGATAGATTTAGTAAACAAGCATATTTCATTCCATGTAAGAAAACTTTAACAGCATCACAAGCAGCACAGTTGTTTTTGAAAACTGTTTTTACTAACCATGGATTGCCAAAAGTTATTATTTCAGATCGTGATTCTAGATTTTCTAACAACTTTTGGATTACTCTATTTGCTAACCTAGGCACAAAGATTGATTTCTCATCTGCATTTCATCCAGAAACTAATGGACAAACAAAAGCCACTAACAGCACAATTCTAGATCTTTTACGTGCATACACCATCTCTAAACCTCAGACATGGGACACACATTTGCATTTATTACAGTTTGCATATAACAATACACCACACACATCTACAAAGAAAGTACTGTTTGAAATCATTTATGGATATAGATTATCTACACCTGTTGCATCTTTGTCAAATAGAATTCAAAGTGCTGATGATATTGCTAGTATGCATACAATATTTTTGATGAGGTTAAAGATATGATTGCTAAAGCCCAGCAATCATATACCAAACAAGCCAACAAGAAAAGACAAGCAATGAATTTCAAAGTTGATGATTATGTTTGGCTGAGAATAGAAAAACGTAGACTGCAAAGTGTAGATAGACATCGAGTAGTCAAATTAGCCCCTAGATTCTATGGACCATTTAGGATCATTCATAAAATTAATGATAATGCATTCAAGTTAGAATTACCACCTCATTGGAAAATTCACAACACATTTCACATTAGCTTATTGAGACCATTTAGAGGCCAATTACCTGTACACCCTGTTTATGAAAACCCACCTTTATTAGAGGAAGAGACTGAAATACTTGAACCAGAAGCTATCATAGACACTGACTTTTTGACCACTAGAACTGGCCGAAGGTATTCTAGATATCTAGTTAAATTTAAGAACCATCCTGTAGAAGAAGCACAATGGATGCACGCTAGAGACTTAAATGCTTTCCCCACTCTGTTAGCTCCACATTGAGCTAATAGCAATTGAGGTCAATTGCTATCCCACCCCGGGGGTATGATGCCAGGAGGCATATTTCATGGTGGATTCCGTGAGGTTTTACGGTGGATTCCGTAAACTTTGATGACCGGGGCTCATACACAAAGTGGATTCTTTGTGCGAGAAGTTGATGGGGACGCCTATCCTTTTCGGGCGTTTCATTAATTTAGTGTGTACATGGGTGATTCCATAGCGGGTGATTCCGTAAAATGCATATTAAATTAATAAATGTTTATGAGTTTAGAGTGCGCACTCGTAATAAATTAAGGTTAGGATTTATTTCTAACCAGTTGATTTATTTATGTAGCTGAAGACTGCTAGGTATTCACTTTTGTCGGTTTAATTGTATTATTTGACTAACGATTGTGAATGCTTCAGTTGATGTGTAGACATAGCAGTAGTGGCGGAGGAAAGCATTGAAGGATAGCGAGTATTCGATCTATGGATTATATTTTGATAGGCGCCACACCTATATTTTGTCATGTCTATTGAGGCATCGATTATTTATTATTATTTTGTATGCGCCCATGCGCACGGTTATGTTATTTCTATTTGGACATTGTATTGGGCGTGCCAGACTCTTTGGGCACCGTCCATTAGCTTTATTCCTATTTTTGTAAAAACAAACTCAAAAGCTAAAAGCTTGATATACTTTTGTAAATTGGGCTATTATTGAGCATGAAGATGAAATATACATAAAATACATGCTTTGTGAAGCGCTCACACAAGGCATGGGGAGAGATTGCACCCAATTGGTCTCTTGCTCTTGTCGTTCATGCTTTTTACCTTGTAACTTGTGCAAAAAGTAGAGTTCATTGTTCTTGGGGACCTTCCGGCATTCACTACGCGAGCATACAACGTCCGATCTGCGCACCAATTAATGAAAAAAACTATGAATAGTAACTGAGAGTGTTACACATAGCAAGTACTCATATTGGATATTACTTGAAAAAGAGAGGACACTCGGATATGTATTTAGCAAGTATGTCATGAAGAAGAGAGGACACTCCGATATGTATTTAGAAGAATATGAGTATTTAAATACACTCGGATATGAATATGTATTTAAGTACTCATATTCATGACATATTTAGAAGAAAACTCAAGTTGGGCTTGTGACATTTGCAAACCCAATTAGGGTATATCTTTGCATAAAAATGTTTACAAATGAAAAGTTCATCTTTGTACTTCTATAAACATTCAATAACGTGAAGAGACTAGCATGAAAATTGTCTTCATGATGGTCTTTCTCGCTTGCATACAATGGCATCTTGCAAGGAATTATCAAGTTACATAATCTTACATTCATCTAAGGATTGGTTCTTGATGGGTAAATGGAGCTAAGTGGTGGTGTTGTTAGTGATTGTGCTCTCCTTCATATGTGACAATGAGCATCCTAGGATTACCCTTAGCACGCTCCACATGTTTCTTGGCTGGGCAACCCCTTACTCCACTACACTTGTAGTAACCCCTGTGATAAAGACACAATAGTACATTGATGCATTAGAGAAGAGAAAAACATTGTCAATAAAAGTACATAAAGATTGTTTGCATAATCAAGAATTGGTGTCATGCAAAATGAAAAAGGTCATGAGGACAATAACATAATAATACTTGTATTTGAATTTAGAGAGATGACTAAGTTCAAATGTGTGTATGTGCAACAAGCACATATAGATTGTTTACATAATCAAGAAATTGTGTCATGCAACGTACAAAAGGTCACGAAGAGAAAAACATAATGAGACTTGTATTTGAATTTAGAGAGATAACTGAGTTGAAATATGTACGTGTGCAGCTTGGTTTATAACATAAGTAAGTTGTAGTATATAGGTGAACAAGGTTATGTATGGCCTGCATAAGATGCAGTACATACTGGGCACGGTTATTAGAATTAACAACAAATAAAAATGTGAAGATGGGCAATACACGGTGCGTAGATATATTGAATCAGACGAGTTTATACATGCATGTGATATAAGTGTACGCTGATTAAAGTAATGACTCGTGAGATTTGTGTGTATGCTGAAACTAATGACTAATGAGATTTGTGGTCGTGTCGAATTTTGAAATGAACCTATGGATTGATGTGAGAAGTGTACCATATGCTCATGCAAAATACACGTTATGCATGAGCATATTGTACGGTGCGTAGATGTATAGAATCAGACGAAATTATAAATGCGTGCGATATGCGTATATACGTATGCGCTGATTAAAGTCATGACTAGTGAGATTTGTAGTGATGTGGGATTTTGCAAAGAACCTATCGATCGATGTGAGAAGTATGTACCTTGGGTAAGGGGACCCTTTGATAGGTTTCTGTCCATACTTTCTCCAAGAGTACTCGTCTGCAGGTATGTCGGCAATTTTGTCACTTATTGCAGGGACCATCTTTACGGTCTTATTTTTGTGCTTCCTGCAATATAGAGAAGGGATTGATTCTACATATATCGAATAAGCCCAAATCGAGCTTTATCAAATCCATCAATTCGTGATGCAAAACCAGAACTGATTTGTTAATGGAAATACAGGACAGCTTACCTTCGCTTTGAGCTGCAATTGCAATTTTCCTTGCTGTGATCTGAATCAGATAGTTTTCTCTTCAGAGGAGAGGCCACTAGGCTTAGATCCAGGGGCGACATGTCCAAGCTGATGCACGGTTTAAGGTTGTCTGCAGTAGTATTTGTTAATGATATTGTACTGCCAGCCGAAGATTTCTGAGGGATTTGATCAGAACTGCTGTTGGAGGCCATGCGGTTTATCATATCCAGGGCTCTAATTTGATGATACTGTTCATGAGGGGTTGATATTGGATAAGCACCGGTAAGATCGTCGATTATAGAGTACTGGCCATGGCTGCTATGGGTGGCGCCGGCTTGATATAGCGATAGGGAAGTATTCTGATTGACACATAGGCCGTTTTCAAGCAGAGAGAAATTATTGAAAGGGGAGCAGGAGATGGTTCCTTCTGCGGCAGATAATGGAGGAGACAAGAATTCGGGTGTGTTAGTGATACTGCTGCAGACCTTGTCTAGCAAGGCAGTACCGGACTGGGGCGATGGACCGGCGGCGCATGAGGAGGTTGTGATAATATTGTGCGGCGTGAAGTCGTCCATGGAGGCTGTCTGGTTGAGGTCAAGCGAGGGAAGCGAGAGATGGAGGTCGTTACGCGGCGAGCCGCAGCTGGAGGCTGGCGTGCCATCCACATGGCGGTCGTCAGCAACAGCTGGAAACATAATGGCTGGATTAATACGATTACACTCGACCAGATGCGGATCTCGCTCATTGTTGATGCTGCAATAGTATTTCATAGCGGTGTTGCTGGTCTGACAAATCGAACTCGAAGGGGAGGGAGAGACGGAAGACGAATTATTGCTTGAAGAAGGAGATGCGTCTTCTCGAGCTCGCGCTCTGCGCACTCGGGCATGGCCGAACGTCGTCGACCTAGTACCTGCAGCGGGGCGGCCGGAGGAAGAGCTGGTCGACGAGGAGGAGAGGAGGGAGAGGAGGTCCTGGAAGCGGGAGATGGTCTGGACGGCGAGCTCAGCGTGAGGCGACGGGCCGGTAGGGAAGAGCAGGGTCTGCACGAAGCGATGGAGGCTGGCGAGGCCTGCGGAAACGGCGGACTGGATGTGGAGGTCGGCGTCGGGGGACGCCATAGCCAGCTATCTGGTAGCAGAGGCAGGAAGAAGAAGAGCAGCAGCAGGAAGAAGAAGAAGACGCGATCACAGAACCGGAGAACGCAGACTCTATAGAGAGAGACACCCTGACTCCCGAGTCCTGAGACTCTACATGAGACTATCATTGAGAGAGAGAGAGAGAGAGACTCAGAACTTCAGAAGTGTGCGTGTGTGACAGATCTCGGCGGCCCCTCCTCTCCTTGCCGACCAGTCAACTTTCAAGTTTCAACCCCCTTCCCTTCCAAGTTCCAACTTCCCAGCAAGCACCTCTTTTGCGCGCAGCCCCAGACTCCCAGTCATCTAATTAATACGCAGTCCAATTCCCTCAAAGTCAGCACTCGATAAACCTTCCCAATGATTATAAACCTCGTCCATGATCCAGTTTTTGGCCCAATCGATCAACCGCCTCTTGACATCATCACATATGAAAGCCTCCATGAGTCGCCCCCGTAGAGCTCCCAAGTTGCAAAAGCTGTGAATCAAAGTCCGAAAGGCTCTAAGAGTTGGGTCGCGCCAGCTCTTAGGGTGTGCTAACAAAAACATAAGAGGGTGGATGGATTCCCTATGGTCACGTGCTAGGGAGAAAGGGAGAAACTCAAAGGAAAAATTATTGGCATTAATGGCTCATTGAAGGCCCTTCTGAATTTGCTAGGCTCTTTCTCATTGGTGGATAGGCTATAGCTGCTTGGCAATTGTGCCAATGCACACATGACCAATAGGAATCCTTCTTAGAATTAACACCTACTATCCCTTCATTAGCAGGACACTTTTCGCAAGGGTTTGTGGGGGTAGTTGAGTGGGAAATATCTCTTTCATGCCAAAAAGATGTAGCATGGCTTTGTACCATAAACCTTAGTTTTTTAGCAAATAGCTTATACATCCAATGTTTGGACTCAAATGATTTGAGGATAGGTAAATAGTCATCTACTAAGAGACTAATACATTCAAGAAAGGTTTCCCAACTCCTCTTCCAAAAACTAAATCATTTCTTCTAGCCTAAACAAACTTAAGGGCAACTACACTAATGAGGCCTATCAACTTCTAGCTAAACTCATCTAAAGTACCCTCTTGATCACCAAAAGAAGCCACGTTTATGCCAAAATTCTTCCCTTAGATTTGCCTCTTTGAGCCACTTCTTGATTCTTCTTCAAATAGGGGCCATATGTAAGAAATCCCAAAATTAATGCATTTTAGCTTATTTGATCCTCTTGCAAAAGGGGCAAAGAGGGGTTATAGGCATGTTCTTTGCTTGGGATGAGTGCAAAGGTATCTTCTTAATCTCAAGTCTCCACCTGAAGACATTAAGCTTGTTTTTCTAGATAAAGGGGCAAGATCAAGGCTTACTAAGGCCTTGCTAGATTAAAGGCCCCCTTTAGCCTAAGGTTGATTAAGTACACCTTAGTCACTTGAACCAGTATACTCTCCTTCTACTTCAGAGAGGCCTCCAAGTTGAGTGGGAATATTTTCTTTAGATGTAACTAGGTTGTTGAGATAGTGCCTCCATCAAGCAACTTCTAGTATATGTGGCTACTTTGAGATCCCATCTTCTTCATGTGGCCCATCACCTAGTGGCAAGTGCAGTCCTTGGAACACATAGTTATAAGGGGATTGAGGTATCTCTTCCACTTGAAATTGGGGCTACTAAGGGATCCCTAGCATCATTCCAAGTTATGTGAATAGCTCTCAAAACACCAACATCATTTTACAAAATATATAGATTTAGTCGAAACTGAGAAGGGCCACTAATGTTTTTAGTTGAGACGACCACTTTGAGGAAAACTAGAACCAGAATATGGTCAAACGTTGTGATGTCATGCAAGCCTTGGTAGATAAGTTGACCACCAATCCATGAACCTCCCTAAGAGAAGTAGAATCTATCAATTCTGGTTACTTGCCATGTTGAGCCCAAATTCTTAGTATGCCACATAAACAAGTGATTAAGACTATCACAGGGCATTGATAAGGCAAAGTCCTTTAAGTTGTAAGATGTGGCAAAGTCATCCCACAACTCCCACTCATCTAAAACCATTCATTTTCCCCCATGAGATCAGTCCTCTTCTCTACATGTGATGTTCCAATCCTAGACCATTATTGCAATCTTATTACCCACTTGGGATTTAAGAAATTCTCACTACTTGGCTCTAACCATGGCTAAGATATTAGATGCATATATGGAAGCTACCAATATCGGCTCTCCCCCTAGCATAATTGTGACAGCAATACAACTATCGTTGCATGCAGGTTAGACCTTCTAATGCTTCCAAAATAGACTTGCTTATACAAATAAGAACCAAAACCTCACAAATTCTTAGAGAAGAAATTAAACTTGGGTGACTATCCACCCTTTTCAATAAAATGCATCTAAGACATCCAATAGCTCATGACTATCAATAGGAGCAAAGTAGTTCTATCAACCAAGGGAGTTCCATCAAGTTTCTTAAGAGAGATCTTACTTGATTGGTTGGTACTACCTCCCTTTAAGCTATAGCCTTTTAGATTATGGTTCTCCTTGGCCCTTCCTTTGTCAAATAGTTTTGACTTCCAATGAGGCAACTTTGCATTTTGAGTTGCACACGTTTGCTTAACATTTCTTGGTCATAGGTTGCTTGATGGGTTGCACTTGAGCAACTCCATTCTACTTAGGCTTGTTTATCTTAACTCTCTACATGATCATATATTGGAGAGCTTCGCATTGAGCCATCTCCTCATCTTTCTTCTTTTTCGCCACTTTTGTAGTATTATCTATTCAATCTTTGTTAGTGCATGAGGAAGTAAAGTAGTCACTTCCTTCACAATGGTAGCAAACATCAAGGAAGGGGGAGAATCACACACTAAGCATTATTTCAAATCCTCTTATGTCCTTGAGTTGCTTGAACATTGGGGATTCATTCTAGTAGTCCCAAAGGATGTAGAGCCATCTCTTACTCTTGAGGAGTCCTTGAGGAGTGGCCATAGCCAGTGCATATAATACCTTACTAAGGGTGGTAGCAATGTTAGCAATTTCTTTACCCAACCAAGGAGGTAAGTTAATACCTTACCAAGGGTGGTAGCAATCTTGGCAATCTCTTCATCCAACCAGGGAGGTAAGTTAGTGAAGATAATCCATGCTAGACATTCATGGAGGGGAATACCATCCTGAGTGAAAGAAGAACACAATGCAAAGGTATAGACCATGTTACCCTTGTAGCCAACTACCGATGCCAAGAGCTAATGGAGCTTAGCCTTGGATGCCACAAGCACTAAGCAAAAGCCTTTGTCAAAAAATCTATATTGAGTGAGCCTTTATCTTGATAAGTGGCTTTGAACCATCTATGGAACTTCTCTTCCACAGGTGGGCCACTACCAAATACAGGCCACATATCGATGTTTAAAGCGAAATATTCATTAAAAAATTTTCTCTCTTTGTCACTAAAAGTGTCAATATAGATGTCTCTACAAATCAATCACTGTCTGCATTGCTATCTACATCGCCATTCAACGTAGATAGCGATGTAAATAGTGATAATTTGCAATGCATATACCGACTCAAATAGTGACACATGCAGTAAATTAGTGATGGTTACAAAGAAAAACATTTGGTGGCAGGGAAGTACCCCTAGCACCATATGCTAAATAACATTTTGCAAAGCAATTACATATATTGAATATGCAACCATCATCAAGGCAGGTGTAAAAACTACATAAAATTACAAGACATATAACTTATAAAATAAGTACAAGACTAATGACTCACAAATATCGCTTGTGTGACCATGCCAGATGGTAGATTTTATATTGTACATCGAAACAATTAGGTTAATTGATGCTCATAAAATCTAGATATAACAATAAAGAAAGCATACAATCACCTTTAGACTACATCCCCTCGAGAATTTTCACTCCTCCATAGAGACCTATACCCCTTCATGGTGTGAAGCTGTAGTCAAAGCTTTATGCAACCATGGCATAGACATAAACTACGACATCACCTACATGCCCTCGGGATATCGAACCGGTCCATGGTGTGTATTGCATTGAAATTCTAATCACACTTTCTCTCACTCTCTTTTGGCTTGCTCATATGTACTAAGCCACTTCTCCATGGATGCATCATACAATATACAAAAATGATTCACTTTCTTCTTCACGGTTCCATTTATCCCTTTTTATATTCAATTTCCATCCATAGCATGCTCCTAGCTGAATCTATCATTGGTAGCCACTCTGAAGTATGCACTAATTTCTTCGACACAAGCCAACCTTCAACCATGCTACTTTCTAGTTGGGCTAGTTTTTATCACATAAATCCCTTCAGGGTTTTCATGAAGCGCTCTAAGAAGAACATCCATCGTGTATGGACGAGTCTCGCAATCTCCACTTCATCGATGATATGTACCAAGAGGTGAGTTTATATTATGAGTATGCTCATGGGCAGATACTTCTCAAAGAGATAGGCCATCTCCACCATTTATAGCCTTGCAGATTGAATAGAGGATGACTTGATCTCCTTTTGTGAGATCCATTACACTAAATTCATCAACTTATAAACCACCAAGCGTATTTCTTGAGCAAGATGTCCCGCAATCGTTATTGCTAGTATGAATTGTCAGAAAGTTAAAATTTTATGAAAATCGAACCGACGCAAAATAGCAAAATATTGAGGTTACTTACTATCAAGACTGGGACAAACCTAATATATCGTATGTCAATAATGAGATTTACATCTTGATATTTGATCATCTTTTAAAAAATTTGACCTCAGTGAATACATCATAGCCTTTGGGATGCAAATAGACTTGATAATTTTCTTCACCATACGCTCTTCTTTAGTGGACAAGACCCAAGGAGCATAAGGTAGTTACAAGTGACTGTTAAAGCTCTACTGAGTGTGGCTAAAGTGTCTTTATCTTGCCTACCTCTTTCAAATCCATTCATGCCCCTATAGTGTCTCTTTTTCCTATGATATGGTCCCACAATAAGTTGTCCATATTCTTAAAAATATGCATGGGATCCAACAAATAGTTGATTTTTAAGTAGGTCCAATACGACAACTCATAGAAAACTGAGAATCATCACATTTCTCTTGGATGTGACTCCTCATGGATCATTTTTAACTCATACTAGCTTTGGGCATTCATTTGTATTGGAGGTAGTCAAAGAAAACCTTCCCTCAATTCATGATCCTCTAACAAGAAAGCAGCATGTCCTTGATATACCATCTTCTTCATGATCCGTGACCTTTGAAAGTCTAATTGTGGCCCATACAATGGATATGTATGATAACCTAAGGTACCCATACCTATCATAATATCCCTATCTAGTTAACACAAACTTGAATGAGCCATGCTAGATATGAACAACGAGAATGAAAGCCCACTTACGTGAGCACTCCCCAAATCTTAGAAAGTCATACATGGTTCACATGAGAATGGCTCGTATATTAGCGAATTGCCGACCATCATGCTTGCTCATGTCTTCCATAATAACCCCCTATACTCACAAAATCTTGAGCTCATCAACTAATGGATGGAGATAGACGTCCATATTTTTGATTTTGTAGTACCTAGGAATGAGCAAGCTAAGGATCAGGTGTTCTTTCTTCATAGAAATCCATGGTAGGATGCTATCGTTTACAAGGATTACAGGCTAAACAATGTAAGAAGTTGAGCAGAGGATTGAATGGATTCACAATATCCATAGCAAGACCGAGCCCAAGATTCTTTGGCTCTTGTGTAAAGCCTAAAAGGATGGAATCAATGTGGCTCCATACATGTTCATCTGCTAATATTCATTGGAGTCCATCTATGGATCTATTTTGTGCATGCTACGTTGTCAAGGTCACCGTGCTTGATGTACAAAATGTGTGATATATACATGGTATAAGTGGAATGCATTGAAAGAACCTTCTGATGGATAATTTGCCCTTGCAAGCCTTGTTGATACCTACGAGCACCACACTTCAGACATGTCTCCATAGTTCCATAGTCTTCTCAATGTCAAGATTGTGGGAGAGAAGGAAGGAGTCTCACTTGTAGCTTTCTTGCTTGCACAATGGGGGAATACACACAAAGGTGGAGGCTGAAAACAGTTTTCCTCTTCTTAGTTGTGTAAGCCAAAAGGAACTCTAGTACATAGAAATAGAAGAACCCTATATATGGGTCTCAAACCAAACTCAACTAACTAAGGTGGCATACTAACTGAGCCACGAACTAGAGTAGATAAGGATAGCTGTCATCTAGCTATTATTCATGGGCGGTGTACCAACCGCATCTGCAACTAACAAGTTGGTGACATAAATGCACAACGGTCACCCTGGCATATCATGAGTGGAGCTCGATATCTCAACACTCCCCCTCGAGCTCAATCCCAATTACTGCACACCAAGCAGGTCTCTGAACTTGCACAGCTTCTCTGCGCCCAATGCCTTCGTGAATATGACAGCTACCTGATCCTCTGTGCTGACATAAACTAGATCAATAAGACCTAGTAAAACTCTCTCTCGCACATAGTGATAATGCACCTCAATGTCCTTTGTTCTAACATGATAGACTGGGTTATTTGCCAAGTGTATACTACTCATTTTGTCACAATAAATGACAACTGGCCCATCTGTAGGCTGATGCATATCATAAAGTAGCTTATGCAACTAAGCTACCTCACATGCAGCCATTGCTGCACCCCTGTACTCAGCCTCTGTGCTCGACAAGGCAATTGTAGGCAATTGCTGCACCCCTGTACTCAGCCTCTGTACTCAGCCTCTGTGCTCGACAAGACAAGAAAAGAAGTTGGCATTACTATGATGATGGTACCACAATGACCCTCAGAAGAATGAGTTTTGATATCTTTAGAACCGAATACCTTCCCCTATGTAGCAGACTGAAAGCTAAATTCAGAGACATTGAAAAATAGGAAGTAGAACAAATGTTGGCAAGAGAGTCCTCCAAAGACTAAAGCCCCCTCTGATTTTGTTTTGTTGAGTATAGACAAATTGGGTGGAGCAAAAGCAAAGGACATACTTGAAGTAAAGACTGAAATGAATTGACAGTAGTGAGCTCTAAAGGGACACTATAGTGGTCCTGGTGACCTTTCATACTAGACATACCTCTTGAGAAGGGATATCCATGACCTAATAGGGGTTATGAATGATTATTATTGATGATGTCATTGTACTATTGAGAGAGGGAATGTATGAGAGAGAGCGAGCGAGTGAGTGAGAGATAGCCAATTTTTATGCTAAACAATGTATCTATGAGTGAGAGAAACCTATGGAACCATGAATAATATGTGATATATTTCTATTCAAAGTGGTGTATTCTCTTTTTCTTTTTTGTGTATCAAAGAAATCTATGAAGAATATGAAGATCATGATGGATTTTGTTAAAGATAAAGTCGTGGGAGAATTGTTTCTATGAAGCTGCGTGGAGATTTCTTGTTTTCCTTAGGTTCTTTTCCTTGTTATGGGCATATCAAATATAAAAAAGATAGTTGTTGATGATAAAAGATAGAAATTCTTGAAGTAGAATCCCTATTTCCTTAGTGTTCCTCTTGGGGCTCCATGTTTTTTGTGCACAGCCAAGGAAAACTACCATCAATAAGCATCAGAAGAGGTTAAAAATGAAGGAAATGGCATTGCCAAGAGGAGAAGAATTCAATGAGTGCTTGCAAAGTTCCTTCTACCACTAAATAATTGGATATTTTCATTGCCAAAGCCACTTTCTACAGGAGGTTCATCCCACAATGGCGGAAACATATTACGATCATGATGCAGGCTCTATGTGGTGGACTATTTCCTTTCCTTGTTGAAGCGACATAGATATGCATCTTGTTTGGGAATAAACTGAAGTGCAAAAATAGAGAGAATGATTATCCATGGGAGATTTGGCATTCATTGAGAAGTTCCAAACATCATCAAGTGGAAGATCATGAAGAAACTTCAAGAGTCATGGTCAATGGAAGTTCATGAAAACAAGAAAGAAAAGAGTTGAAATTTGTTCGTGGATGCTCAACATCAAGAAGTTGGCATTACTATGATGATGGTACCACAATGATCCTCAGAAGAATGAGTTTTGATATCTTTAGAACCGAATACCTTCCCCTATGTAGCAGACTGAAAGCTAAATTCAGAGACATTGAAAAATAGGAAGTAGAACAAATGTTCTCAAGAGAGTCCTCCAAAGACGAAAGCCCCCTCTGATTTTGTTTTGTTGAGTATAGACAAATTGGGTGGAGCAAAAGCAAAGGACATACTTGAAGTAAAGACTGAAATGAAT